>NC_091461.1:61708756-62080677 GCF_027789765.1 Dendropsophus ebraccatus
TGAGGACTTCTTTGGGGTCTGTATGCACCACCTGCTGTCCCCTTTCTGCCAGCAGTCGATCATCACAGTGTGCAGCTAAGAACGTGGTAGCTGCACTACCAGTCCCAGCAAACATGACACAAAAAAAGCTCCAATCTGCGATGTTTACCTAAATATTGGACTCTGTAACAATGTAAATCTTAATTATGTACACATCGCATATCCTACCACTCGTACAGATATAACTCACAAAAATATTGTATACTAAAAATTATGAGCATAAGTATCCATAAAATAATCCACTTTATTAAAACAAAATCATCAATACATGTTAAAAAACAAGGGAGTAAACAATGTCAAAAATACAGCATAACAGGACAACAAAGCAGCATAGGTCTATAGACTGCATTCATCTACCCCAAGAGTCTACAGATATAGCAGTCAATAAGGTGCTCACTTAGTTACTCATATTTTAGCACAAATCCCGATTACTTATATCACCTATTTATATCACCTATAATGCTGTAAGGTGTCCGCATATATCTACTGGGAATGAGAGTATACTATGTCTAAAAACTGCGTCACAACTTACCCATGATGCTGCGGTTGTCCAGATGCCAACCCCGACGTACGTTTCGCCAGTAAATGCTTTATCAAGGGGTGTATATTAAAAAACTAAAGTCGGCTTTATATATATATATATATATATATATATATATATATATATATTCATCATATATTTATATGATGAAGTCCCTTATCACATAACAACCAACTCCTGGAACGCCGGCGCATGTTTCCGGTCAAAGCAGGACTGCGTCAGATCCGCCCTGGTAGCTTCGAGGTCCCGCGCTTTCGCAGTATCTCAATTGAGGCCGTGCCGATTTAACAGCTGCCCGGCCCACCACAGACATGCGCACATTTTTCATGCGTTTTTTGCACAAAATGATTTTTCACTTTGCACTTTATCATGTCACTTTGTCTGATATACTCTTTATTACTCTTATTGATATGTTATTATAATAGATTTGTTGTTTTTTCACGGTATGAATATGCACTTGCACTTTTGATCATGATATTATATCTGATATTAGCAGTCTTACATATAATTGTAGCATATGGGTAATAGTTGTTATTTAATACTTAGACACTATGATGAGTTTATTCTCCAGAGGTTCTGTACTGCTGCCAACCCCGAAAACAGCCCTTTCCCTCCTCCCCTTCCTTTCTTTTTTTCGTATGCAACTGACGGAGTGCGCATGTCTGCGGTGGGCCGGGTGGCTGTTACACTGCCTAAGCGCGGGACCTCTGAGCTGCCGGGACGGATCTGACGCAGTCCTGCTTTGACCGGAAACATGCGCCGGCGTTTCGGAAGTTGGTTGTTATGTGATTAGGGACTTCATTATATATATATAGAGCCAACATTAGTTTTTTAATATACGCCCCTTGATAAAGCATTTACTGGCAAAATGTACATCGGGGTTGGGTAAAATGTGACACAGTTTTTAGACATAGTATACTCTCATTCCCAGTAGATATATGTGGACACCTTACAGCATTATAGGTGATATAAGTAATGGGGATTTATGCTAGTTATATGAGTAACTAAGTGAACACCTTATTGACTGCTATATCTGTAGACTCTTGGGGTAGAGGAACGTAGTAATGTTTGTATGTTTACAGTCCATAGACCTATGCAGCTTTGTTGTCCTGTTATGCTGCATTTTGACATTGTTTACTCCCTTGTTTTTTGTATTGATGATTTTGTTTTAATAAAGTGGATTATTTTATGGATATTTATGCTCATAATTTTTAGTATACAACTCCCAGCAAACAGCCTGGAGTACTCCAAACAAAATAAAAATTTTAAGCCCTTACGAGGGCTGTTGTGTTCTTTGTCTAGTATCCCTGCCTATAGGAACGCTAATTCCCTTCCTAACACTGTTTCTGGCAGCAGTCAATTACCACAGTATGCAGCTAAGATCGTGGTAGATGCACTGCAAGTCCCAGCCAGCAGTCTGGAGTACTCGAAAAAATTTAAAAATTTTAAGCCTTTACAAATGCTGTTGGGTTCTTTGTCTAGTATCCCTGCCTACAGGAATGCTAATTCCCTCCCTAACACTCTCCCTGACAATCAGCAGCTCTGTCCCTAATGTCTTCCAGCATGCATGTGAGGCAAGCACCCCCGTCCCAGATGCCGGGGTCATCTGATCTGGCCAACCAATCGCTGCTATCGACATGTATGGGTCCCACGTGATCGCAGGATGTACCAAAGAGTCTTCTACATGTTTATTGGCTGAGAAATTGCGCCCAAACTTGCAGGAAAAGGATGATGCCATTTTCTCGACTATCGCGAGATGCTCGTCTGAGCATCAAGCACCTTCAAGTACCTTAATACTCGAACGAGTACCAAGCTCGGACGAGCATGCTCGCTCATAACTAGTTAGCACATTATATGTATCTACACATGGAGACACTCTCTT
The DNA here is from genome assembly GCF_027789765.1 of Dendropsophus ebraccatus. Taxonomy (NCBI): domain Eukaryota; kingdom Metazoa; phylum Chordata; class Amphibia; order Anura; family Hylidae; genus Dendropsophus; species Dendropsophus ebraccatus. The sequence continues at coordinate 61,711,219 of NC_091461.1, forward strand.
TTTTTCCCTGGAGTTTCTTCTTTTCTTCAAGGTACACTACTTTTAAAATAAAAGGTTTGCAGAAGGAATGTGAACTGTGGTAAATGCAGGGCTGTAAAATATAAGGGTTTTTTTTCAGCTACTTTCATCATACTATTTACTCATGTACTTACACCACAGACTATCCATCCAAACACACGAGAGTAACAATTTATAGTACAATAAACATTAATAACTTAAAGTCCTTGTATTTGGGTAACAGTGTTTAAAAATCTGCAATAGCTGGCGACATGCTCTGATTGTTATTTTTGTGAACATTAGGACAGGATCGGTCATAGTCATCTCCAGAAAAGGATGAGTATTAAGTAAACATCCGGGTTTTTTTTTACTTGCCTTGCTTTGCCAGATACAATAAAAGTAAGAGTGAGGCTGTGTCCACACATAGTATTTCTGTCAGTCTTTTCTTAAAAAGACTGACGGAAATACTATGTGTGAACTTCGCTTTAATGTGATGTTACAGATATAAGACTAATTTATAGCAAGGCACGAGTTCACTGCCTACACATTTTATTTTCTAGTTTTCTCAAGAATATTGCTTGGGCTATGTTCACACAACGTATGTTTTGCATAAATCACGGCCGTGATTTATATATAACATATGTTGTATAAGAATGAATGGAATCCTTGCCGGAGCATATACACATATTATACGCTACAGGCGGGATTCCATCCTGCCGCACGAAAAACTGACATGTCAGTTTTCTGCGACCGCTATTCATTGAATAGCAACCGCACAAGACATGTCAGTTCACACAATGGAGCGTGTGGCTCCAACCGCACACTCCATTGTGTGCAGCGGTGAATTGGGGGGGGGGACGCACACAGGTGCGCCCGCATCCGAATTCATCAGAAATGAAGATCATTCGGCTGGTACTGCAATACCGGCTGGGATGCTCTTCAGTATCAGTATCAGATACATGCAATCTGATGAAAGGAGATGGAACTCCCGAAACACATAATTGCTTATTTTATGTAGGTTTTTACAGATTTTATCCAAAAAAATCAGCCATTTTATTTTTTTGTACTTCATTCTTGGAATTTTTGGCAACGCCAGGACACCAACTGAGGTACTTTTTTCTTCTTCTCTCTATATACAACTTTATTAACAGTTATCTCTTCTTTCCATTCGTTCATGTGTTCCTGATGGGGTGGGGAAAGCCGAAGCCAGACTATTCTGGCGCTGCTTATCCCTCTCAAGAATAAAAGGGTTGGGCAGTGAAAATCCATCACGTTCAACACTTATAGGAAGCTTCCATACACCTTATACTGTGTATTATACTAGTGTGGGTTCGGCCAACCTTTGTATGAAGTGTATGGGCACCTTTTATTTGGAAGACTAGTACAATCCTTTGTATTCTAGCTATCAGTTTGGGACAAAGCATAGTAACATAGTTAATAAGGTTGAAAAAAGACAAGTGTCTTCAGCACTAAGAAAACATACTTTTTAGATCCAGAGGATAGCAAAAACCCTTATGAGGTAGATGCCAATTGCCCCACCACGGGGAGAAAAATTCCCCCCTGACTCCAATGGCAACCAGAACAAATCCGCGGATCAATGTTCTATCACATGTAATCTAGTGCCCGTAACTTGAAATATTAAATTTTTCAAGAAACACATCCAGGCCCTCCTTTAACTTATCCAATGAATCAGCCATGACAACATCATGTGGTAGAAAGTTCTATAGTCTCACTGCTCTTACAGTAAAGAATCTGCATCTGTGCTGATGGTGAAACCTTCTTTCTTCTAATCGTGTAAAGAGATCACTACAAAAAATCTCTGTACTTTCCATTCATATATTTGTACATTGTGATCAGATCGCCCTTAAGACGTCTTTTTTTCTAACCTAAATAGCCCCAAGCTTGATATCTGTCCTGGTACTGTAACCCACTCATTCCCTTACCTGTTCAGGACTAAGAATGTCAATGTACATCTCTTTTTGCGGTGCACTGCCACTCAGAGACGTACAGTTTCGTCCTGGGACCACGTGTGTCAGTGACAGCTGAGTACCTGACGTGACCTGCACCGAGTCGGGATTGTGAGTCCGGATTGTGGCAGGTGCTGCGATTAGTGCGATTGCAGCATCTATAGTGCAGAGAACAGCCCAGATGGTTTCTATGATAACAGGATTGCCCAGTAATTGGTGAGCGCCCTGTCAGTGCAGAGACCAGACCAGAAGGGAACAGAAGGCAGAGCTGCAGTGTCCGGGGAAGGTTAGATGACACCAAGGATGTTCCGAGGACAATGGGGAACATGGTAATGTAAGTAAATACTTAATTATTTTATACTACAATCATAAGCTGCCATTTAGGACCTGACCTAAAGAAACAATGAGCTGATGATCGTTGTTGTTGGCTGATCGTCTTTATTACACGAGCGATAATTGGCCAAATCGGCCCAATTCGTATGACTATCACTCTGTGTAATAGGGCTCTTAGGCAGATGACATTTATAGGAGAATTTACATCACCCTTAGCCATGTCCCCTGTTATAGGATTCTCCTCTGAATACAGTAGAGATTAATGTATTTAGTAGATTGGCCTTTTCCTCATCTCCTCCACCATTGCACCCAGATTATTTTTGATGGGACCAATAGTTTTAAGTCTCATATTATTTATATAGATTTATATATCTTTCTTTCTTCAGCAATTTCTACTTCTTCTTCTCTTTTTTTAACACCATTTATTCGTCTGCCTATAATTGTTTAATGCTTCCTCGCTACCTTCTTGGTAGTTCCTGCACTAGTTGTTTATTCTATACTCTCACTGTACAGATTTGGATTTACTACATTATTAAAGTCTTTTACTTCTTGTAAGAATGCTTTCGGCACAGCGTGAAGGATTGCGCTGCAGTGTCGCCATTTTGGGCCTTGGCTTTAGCTGAGCTGATCTTGATCCTGGATGTTCCACCCTCCTCTTCAGACGCAGCGCTTGTGTGCCGTACTACTGCAATAAGTGGAGTTCACAGTTAGTTCACATGATATTCCTGAATACAGAAGCATATCCGTAAATATCATGTGACCTATGAACATCTAAGGGGGAGGGAAGTGAAGCCAATGGCCTTTCTTTGTTGGCACTTATTGCGAGAGTACGGCACACAAGTGCTGCGTCTGAAGAGAGTGGAACATCCAGGATCAAGAGACGCCCACCGCAGCTGACATCATGGCCCAAAATGGCGGCACTAGAATGTAGTTTTGCCAAAAGTAAGTACACGTTTACAAGACTTCTGGCGGGAGAGCTGCACAGACAGTATGCTTTGGCCGGACTACCCCTTTAACTAACAAAGACAAGTCAGAAGATCTGATGGTCCTTTATAAATCCATATACATTTGCTTGTGCTAAGGTATGGTATATATGTCTACAAAATAATGATTTTGCACTGCCCATTTTTTTATTTTTAATTATTCAAATAATTTTTCATCTCCTTTAATAAAGAGTTGTTTCAGATACAGAACACCATACACTGACTCTTCACAGTAATTTCCCCAGTCCAAATTGTGTATAGATGATGCCCAGCCTACGTCTCACAATAAAGGGATGATTCTACCACATCTGGGAACTAATCTTGTCAAATTCTGTAATTCTAGTGGTAATTTACCTATGCTTTGTATGGCCATTGAACCATGTAGTTGCTGCCTGCATTATGGGCTTTGTGGGCCGAACAAAATAAAGGGTATGTTCACACAGAGCAAAAGTGGCGGAATTCTGCTGTTTTTGCTCAGTGTAAACATACCCTAAAGGGTTCATATTTGACTGTGGAAAAAAATACATATACAATCACCCTGCTATGTTGTAACAGTAATAGGATTGTTGTAATAGTTGCTCCAATACACTATAACTAAGATAAATATTATGCTCATGTACAGTTCAGATTACAATCTATTATTCACTGTTATCAGCCATTTCAGCCCGGTGAAAGGCTGACTATAATGTTCCTTAATATGATTACTGAAAGGAAGGCCAGGACACTGTCTGTCCCATGATCACTACTTTATCTCACTTATCTCCAATTCTGAGAACCTCCAGTAGAATTAGATGCTTTTTTTTATTTCCTATGGATTTTGTGCTTGGAGCTGCTTTAGCTTTAGATTTATGAGTCAACATGTGCAACCACTGAATGTGATATCTGTTGTGTGTTGTTGCTGTTAGTAGCTGATCAGACCCATACTAAAAATATTACTAATCATTATATAAATGCATTTTACAATAGGGATGATACATGTTTAGCCAGAATCAGACACAATATGAGTAAGGATCCTGCTCACATAAGCTCACAGTCTATCAATAAATAGGGCTGAAACAAAAGGTAGATTAAAGTGCTTTATGTCTGTAGTGGTCCAGCTGTATCTTCATAAAATAAAGTGGTATCATCTGTATAATCCAGTCAACAGCCAGTATATGCTATTTAGTGTGGTGATCCTGATGAATGAAAGATGATGGTAAAAAAGATTGAAAGCCGATTACGAAATGTGTGTTTCATGGGAACTCATAAAACTATAGATTTTTTAAGTGCGATTAGGATTTAACTTTCCAAAGGACTGATGCATCTTATACACAATAGTGGAAGGTTTGACCACTGGGTCTATCTAGTCTTCCCTTTCAGCATTTTGCTTTCTTATTATCTTAGCATAGATATACAGTATGTTTATCCCAGGCAGGTTTACATTCAGTTATTGTAGATCTGCCAACCACATCTGCTGGAGGTTTGTTCTAAGCATCTACTACTCTTTCTGTAAAGTAATATTTTCTTGTGTTGTTTCTGACCTTTCCCCCAACTTTTTTTATGAACACAGTCCCTCTTAAAGGAGAAGTCTGGTGAAAATTATTATTAAAGTATTGTATTGCCCGCAAAAAGTTCAAATCACCATTATACACTTATTACGGGAAATGCTTATAAAGTGCTTTTTCCCTGCACTTACTACTGCAGCAAGGCTTCACTTCCTGGATAACATGGTGATGTCACTTCCTGGATAAAATGGTGATGTCACGACCCGACTCCCAGAGCTGTGCAGGCTGTGGCTGCTGGAGAGGATGATGGCGGGGGGATGCTCTGTGTCCCTCCAGTGCCCTGTGTCCCTCAGTGTCCCCCTGCCATCATCCTCTCCAGCAGGCACAGCCCCTACAGCTCTGGGAGTCGGGTCGTGACATCACAATTTTATCCAGGAAGTGAGACCTTGATGCAGTAGTAAGTGCAGAGAAAAAAGCACTTTATAAGCATTTCCCATAATAAGTATTTGCCAGGCAAGTATTTTTTAGATGCTTGCCTGTAAAATTCATAATCCGAGATTTGTGCCCAACTTATCATTTGCGTAATTTAAAAATAAATCACAAAAACAAGTGCAGGCCTATGTCTGGTCAGTAGAAGGTGATTTTTTCGCAAATTTTTGTGAATATTCTGCAATTATTATTTACTCTTCTTTTTTGTTAAATTAGTTCTATTTTCCTGGGTAAAAAAACCCCAAACACTCTGTAGAAAAATTGCATGTTTTAAACTCAATAGTAAATGTCCCCCATTAGATCATTAGCGAAATAAACTGTGAATCAATCCATAAGAATGTTTCCTGGCCGTAAATGATGCACTCCAAAAAACTTTACATGATGTTGTCTACTAATAAAATTTGGGCATCAGAACCCCTGAACCATCAGAAGACCCTTGGGTACCAAAGAAGGCCAGTCTGACTCTGTCTCAAGCAGTTGACAGGTTTAGACACTCTAGTACTGTAGATCTCTGCTGGAGCCCAATATAATCAGCAATTATCAGCCAGGTAACCACAAAGTAATTGTCTATTCTCCTTACATAAAATGTGTCTGTGTCTCAGGCCACCACCAGAGTACACAATAGAATAGGTGTTAGGAAACACACATGTAATAAGTCAATTTAATATGCTCAACAGTAGTGAATTACGGTGTTAGACAATGGTACAGGCACACTTCTGCATAACAAAAAGGTTACAATCTCATTATATCGTCTATGGGGTGTGTTGCTTAGCTCCAAAACAAAAGCAGAAAAAATACTTCAACTTACCATTTTATTACTTTGCGTCTCTTCTACATATTTTTAACCATGGCATGCACTGATATGATTTAGCCGTTGTATGTTTAATATCCAGACACAGATTTATAGGTATATAAATATTATTTTATAATGTAAAAAATAGTAATAGTAACATGATCCCCATAAGTAGTAGGTTGGCTTTATTACACAGGCCACTATGGTTGTTGGGAATTGTATATTGTATGATATTAACAGTTTGGACATGTATTCAATACATAGTGTACATATCAAGGTCAATCAAGGAGGGGAGAAGATGTGGATAAAGGGGAAGGGTATGTGTAACTTAAGTACAAAAGCCCCATTTTTCCATAAGCAATAATGGTATTTTGTTCTTAGAACTTGTCTAGACCTGTTTTAAAGCCCTCAGCTGTTTTAGCTGTGACCAGATCCTGGGGTGGACTGTTCCAAAGACTCGCTGTTCTTACAGAAAAGAAGGCTTGTCGCCTCCGGAGAGTGAGCCCTTTGTCTCCAGGGGGAGGGAGTGTCCCCTTGTGTATTATATATACAAATAAGTTGATCATGTCCCCTCTTAAACATTTCTTCTCAAGAATCCTTATAGTTGTAAGGCCTTTTGCCAGTATAGTTGCATGCCTTTGTACCTTGACCAGTTCTAGGACATCTATGAACTGGTAACTAACACTAAACAGCCTACTCCAGGTGAGACTTTATAAAGTAATAATATATATCCCTATTCCATGAGTCTGTGCTTCTTTTATGACAATAGCTTGCTGACCTAAAGGCCATTAGCTCAACAATACTGAGAACTGATCAGAACTCGATCAATGAGCCCTACCATTGATCAATCTCTTACAGGCTACAAACGATCCTAGGATGATTCCCTTTAATGTCATGATTGATGGCCACATATCACACACTATTGTTGGCTGCATATCAGCCAATATTATGATGATGATTTAGAAGCCTGCATGAAAGATCCTATCAGTTAATGAACGATGCATGGACTGTGCCGTAGTGTGAACATACCCTGATGGTGCAGATATCCAGCTTACCCACTGATCAGCTGCACTACACAGTGAATGGGATGGAAGCAGTTTGTTCACGGTGTTGTGGTGCAACCTGTAACTGCAACTCAGTTCCCATTTAAGTGAACAGGAACCGATCAGTGGCTGATTAGCTATCATGGATAGATCATCAGTTTATTTTGCCAGGAAAACCCCTTTAAACTGAAAGCCCACTGATCCCACAACAGAACCCCTTTAAACTGAAGCCCACTGATCCCACAACAGCACCCCCCCCCCCTTCCCCGGCAGCAGAGATGACAGGAGCACATAAACTGTCAACTACTTCCCTACTTCCCTTATGCCGGCCGGCTTACACACGTTCACTGGAGGTGGCGTGGGTTACAAGATTCGTGCTGGCGCCGGGGGAAGAAGGAAACACTGCAAGCCCTCCACACAACAGTATCCCACCAATAAATCATCACATAAGTAAACATGTTGAAAGACAAACGACAGAAACGATCAGCCGACATCATTCATGTCGGCTGATTGTTGTCTTCTATTACATAGGACGATTATCGGCCGTAACGGCTGATATCGGCCTAATACGGATAATCATTTAGTGTAATACTCCTGGGGTTCTATCAAAATACAAAGACTGCCTGTACATAAAGGTAACTTTACAATTAGGCAATAAAGGGAGACATTTTTGTAAGACAACATAAATAATACAATAGATGATAGCCAGAGCGGTCCATATACAAAGTATGCAAGCAAGAAGCAAGAATACAGTGTGTAGTATATACAACCAGAAACAAAAGTGCAACACTGTGGACGTGATGTAGCATAAGAATGTCCAAAAGGTATGGGCTACCAAGATAATCTAAGGAACAATTAACAGAAGAAACATTAAGGGGCTTCAGAATCACCTTAGGGGCTTCGGAGTCAGAAATAAACAAAAAAAAAAACAACACCAAACAGAACCAAAAACATAGAACAAGACAAGGGGTAAAACACTAGGGAGGAGAAGTTGTCGTGTACAGGACATCCCAAAGGTCCCAGACAAGGCAGAACTTCTCTACTGTATTACTATTTAGAGCAGAGAGATATTCCATTCTCCTAACATCCATTAATTTATTAATCAGAGCCTGACGTGGAGGAGCATTAGCACTCTTCCAAGCAGCAGCTATGGTACACTTGGCAGCAGTAAGGATATGTAATAGGAGACGTGCAGTATGTTTAGGGAGATTCTTAGGAGGAATATTCAGTAAATATGTAGAGACATCTAATGGAATGGCAACTCCCAGAACTGACTGGAGCAGTATCTTCACTTCTCTCCAAAACTAGGTTAACTAGTTGCATTCCCAGAAGATGTGGGGTATGGTACCTATCTGCGATTCACACCGCCAACACAGCTCTGAGACTTGAGGAAACAGTTTATGCAGCATGGCAGGAGTGTGGTACCAGTGCATTAAATCTTGTATTGGTTTTCTTTATAACTGACACAAACAGAGGACCACATCTGCCACGTCTCAAGAGGTAGTTCCCTGCCCAGGTACGATTCGGGAGTCCTCCTTTTATTGACAATAATGACCAGTATCAATGTTTGCTCTAGTTTTCACTAAAGAGAAAGTAGAAAGTGCCAAGTTCAGCAATATTAACGACTTTTCCTAGCAATTTAGTGTTTAAAAGAAAAAAATCATTGCTTATTGTTCACTAAATGAATGCTTAAGCAATTTATCTGTATGTTTAAAAGGACCCTTAAAGGGAACCAATCAGCCCATTTGGGCTGATATGGTTCCCTTGAGCATTGTATAAAGCACCTGGAGCCGGAGACGAGCGGGGAAGTAGTCATGGTGGGCGGCTCCCCGCTCGTATCTTGTCACTGCGCTCTGCCTGTCAGCGTGCTCGGCGGGATGATTGACAGGCAGAGAGGCCAGTAACTGACCTCTCTGCCTGTCAATCATCCCCTCTGAGCGCGCTGACAGACAGAGCGCAGTGACTAGATACGAGCGGGGAGCCGCCCACCATCACTACTTCCACGCTCGTATCTAGTCACGAGCCGGGGAATAAAAGTCATTTTCTCCGTTATAAAGCACCTGCTGCGGCCGCGGCCGGTACGTGCCGGGGCTGCTCCAGGTGCTTTATACAATGCTCAAGGGAACCATATCAGCCCAAACGGGCTGATTGGTTCTCTTTAAGGGTTCTTTTAAACAAAATTAGTATCGGCCACCTCAGACGATAATCGTCTTGTGTAATCAGTGTCGGACTGGGGTACCTTGGCCCACCAGGGAAATTGATTCTTGGGGCCCACCCAACATATAAAGACATAATCAGCGCCAAACCTTTCACGTTAGTACAGCGATTTTGCATAGAGCTGTGTATGTGAGCAGCAATGCTAGTGCACTGCCAGTCACTTATACAGTTGTTACTGATTTATGCAGTTGTGGTAAAACTGCACCATTTATATAGAAACTTTAATGAAATTCCAACAATATTGCTGTAAAAACACATCAAAAATGTAATGTGTGAACACAGCCTCAGAAGATGAAGGAAAAAATGACCATCTAGTCTGCTCCTCTATTACAATCTCCAGCAGAGGAGACCCATGACGGTTTTGCCTCACCACAAGCTGTTGGGCTGGAATAAGACTTTAAAGGACCATCATGAAAAGCACATCAGTGGTCATTAAAGCGTTAAAGAGGTACTCTGGTAAAAAAAAAATATATATATATTTTTTTTAATCTGATGTCAGAAGTTACAGATTAGTAAATTACTTCTAATTAAAAATCTTCAGTCTTTCAGTACTTATCAGCTACTGTATGTCCTGCAGGAAGTGGTGTATTCTTATTAATCTGACACAGTGCTCTCTGCTGCCACCTCTGTCCATGTAAGGAACTGTCCAGAGCAGCAGCAAATCCCCATAGAAAACCTCTCCTGCTCTGGACAGTTCCTGACATGGACAGAGGTGGCAGCAGAAAGCACTGTGTCAGACTCGAAACAATACACCACTTCCTGCAAGACATACAGCAGCTGATAAGTACGGGAAGACTGGAGATTTTTAATTAGAAGTAATAAATAAATTCGTATAACTTCCTCACACCAGTTAGTTTAAAAAAATATTTTTCACTGGAGTACCCCTTTAAGGTCAATACAAAATGTCAGACAGACGTGATTAAAAGTTTAATCTGTCTCAGGGGTGAGACACCCAACAATGGCCAGAATGTCACTCAGTCCATCATAATGCAAGTGAGGGGCTGAGCACTCATTATAGGAGATGGGTTCCATTATAGTCTATGGGCCTGTCATGTGTAACATGACTGATGGAGTGATGATCTAGCCCCCAGATGAGGTCTCAGCACTGACACCCCGACTGATCGAAACATTTCACACGTCTGCATGATGTCAAAAGTTTTTATAATGACAGTCCAGGCTCTTGCACACATCCGTGTACGCCTCCATAAATGCACTGTCCATAACCACACGCTGCCCAAGTCTATGCAGCCCGGCTGCAATCTGGGCCATTTAATAACATGTATTTCTTAGGGGTTCTGCTGATTACAGGAAACAAACTTCATATAATATAGTGGGGACAGTGACCTGTAATCAGCCGGACTGCGCACAAGGTCTGGGAGTGATGCTTGTTACTATCAGAGAGACCCCGACCAAGCTAAACCTCTCATATGTCAAAAGTTCATTCAAATAACAGTTAACACTTTAAAGACTGCAAATATTCACAATCAATGGCTGCAGCAGGTCATTGCAGTGATTGGCTGAGCGGGTTGTCAGCGAGTCAGGACCAGTAGAAGCAGCAGGAGTGCACCAGTGGAAAGAAAGCGGTAAGCATGGTGTCACACAGCTACAGTAGGTTCACACAATATTTTGGTCATTTTTTTTGTAACCAAAACCGGGAGTGGATCTGAAACACAGAAAGGCTCTGTTCACACGCTGTTGAAATTTAAAATAACGCCAATTATTTGCCATTAAATGGCGGCCATCCACTAAATTTCTACAGTGTGGGAACATAGCCTTTCTGTGTTTTCAATCTACTCCTGGTTTTGGTTGCAAAATACTGAGCAAAAATACTGTGTGTGAACCTAGATTTAGGCTGGGTTCACACCACATATAACACCGGCTGTTTTGTGACGCAGCTGGGTCACAGAGCAGCCGGTGTTACTGGAGATCATCCCGGATAGTACTGCAGTACTGGCCGGATGATCTTCATTTCTGCTGAATTCGGATGCAGGTGCACCAGTGTGCACCCGCATCCGAATTCACCACTGCACACAACGGAGCGTGTGGCCGGAGCCGCACACTCCATTGTGTGAACTGCCATGTCTGTACGGCCGCAGAAAAATGACATGTCAGTTTTTCGTGCGGCTGGAGCGTATACTATGTGTATACGCCCCGTCTGGGATTCCATTCATTCCAATACAACGTGTGTTTTGCATAAATCGTGGCTGTTATTGCAAATTGCAACAACAGCTAAGATTTATGCAAAACATATGTTGTGTGAACATGGCTTTAAGATGTAATCTGCCATTTTATACTAGTAGAAGAGAGAGAACACCATGCGGTGCACATAGCGTATTACTGCAGAACAAATGTGTGTAAGTGGCTAAACCTGCTGCTCACCTTGGGCGGTCATGCTACAAGCCCAACACCGCCAGTCACTTTAGCGGTGGTTTGTACACCTTGATGCCGCTTGCAGCCCTTTCAACGGAACCAGGAGACTTGGTACAATAATTCAGCAGCAAAGACAGCACCAAAGTAGTCAAAAATCTTGTGACTTTATTAACTCCCTCTTGTGCAATGTTTTGCCTTACTCAGAGCTAAAACGAAGAATTTTTACTACTTTAGTGCTGCCTCTGCTGCTGCTCCGGAGGGGGTGCAGTCTGGTTAGGGGGCATAATCCTACCTATCACTGATACTACTGCTCCGGAGGGGGTGCAGTCTGGTTAGGGGGCATAATCCTACCTATCACTGATACTGCTGCTCCGGAGGGGGTGCAGTCTGGTTAGGGGGCATAATCCTACCTATCACTGATACTACTGCTCCGGAGGGGGTGCAGTCAGATGAGGGGGGCATAATCCTACCTATCACTGATACTGCTGCTCCGGAGGGGCTGCAGTCAGATGAGGGGTGCATAATCCTATCTATCACTGATACTGCTGCTGCTCCGGAGGGGGTGCAGTCAGATGAGGGGTGCATAATCCTACCTATCACTGATACTACTGCTGCTGCTCCGGAGGGGGTGCAGTCAGATGAGGGGTGCATTATCCTACCTATCACTGATACTACTGCTGCTGCTCCGGAGGGGGTGCAGTCTGGTGAGGGGTGCATAATCCTACCTATCACTGATACTACTGCTGCTCCGGAGGGGGTGCAGTCAGATGAGGGGTGCATAATCCTACTTATCACTGATACTACTGCTGCTGCTCCGGAGGGGGTGCAGTCAGATGAGGGGTGCATTATCCTACCTATCACTGATACTACTGCTGCTGCTCCGGAGGGGGTGCAGTCTGGTTAGGGGCATAATCCTACCTATCACTGATACTGCTGCTCCGGAGGGGGTGCAGTCAGATGAGGGGTGCATAATCCTACCTATCACTGATACTACTGCTCCGGAGGGGGTGCAGTCAGATGAGGGGTGCATAATCCTACCTATCACTGATACTACTGCTGCTGCTCCGGAGGGGGTGCAGTCAGATGAGGGGTGCATAATCCTACCTATCACTGATACTACTACTGCTGCTGCTCCGGAGGGGGTGCAGTCAGATGAGGGGTGCATAATCCTACCTATCACTGATACTACTGCTGCTGCTCCGGAGGGGGTGCAGTCAGATGAGGGGTGCATTATCCTACCTATCACTGATACTACTGCTGCTGCTCCGGAGGGGGTGCAGTCTGGTGAGGGGTGCATAATCCTACCTATCACTGATACTACTGCTGCTGCTCCGGAGGGGGTGCAGTCAGATGAGGGGTGCATAATCCTACTTATCACTGATACTACTGCTGCTGCTCCGGAGGGGGTGCAGTCAGATGAGGGGTGCATTATCCTACCTATCACTGATACTACTGCTGCTGCTCCGGAGGGGGTGCAGTCTGGTTAGGGGGCATAATCCTACCTATCACTGATACTGCTGCTCCGGAGGGGGTGCAGTCAGATGAGGGGTGCATAATCCTACCTATCACTGATACTACTGCTCCGGAGGGGGTGCAGTCAGATAAGGGGTGCATAATCCTACCTATCACTGATACTACTGCTCCGGAGGGGGTGCAGTCAGATGAGGGGTGCATAATCCTACCTATCACTGATACTACTGCTGCTGCTCCGGAGGGGGTGCAGTCAGATGAGGGGTGCATTATCCTACCTATCACTGATACTGCTGCTCCAGAGGGGGTGCAGTCTGGTTAGGGGGCATAATCCTACCTATCACTGATACTGCTGCTGCTCTGGAGGGGGTGCAGTCAGATGAGGGGTGCATAATCCTACCTGTCACTGATACTGCTGCTCCGGAGGGGGTGCAGTCTGGTGAGGGGTGCATAATCCTACCTATCACTGATACTACTGCTGCTGCTCCGGAGGGGGTGCAGTCAGATGAGGGGTGCATAATCCTACCTATCACTGATACTACTGCTGCTGCTCCGGAGGGGGTGCAGTCTGGTTAGGGGGCATAATCCTATCTATCACTGATACTACTGCTGCTGCTGCTCCGGAGGGGGTGCAGTCAGATGAGGGGTGCATAATCCTACCTATCACTGATACTACTACTGCTGCTGCTCCGGAGGGGGTGCAGTCAGATGAGGGGTGCATAATCCTACCTATCACTGATACTACTGCTGCTGCTCCGGAGGGGGTGCAGTCAGATGAGGGGTGCATAATCCTACCTATCACTGATACTGCTGCTCCGGAGGGGGTGCAGTCTGGTGAGGGGGGGCATAATCCTACCTATCACTGATACTGTTGCTGCTGCTCCGGAGGGGGTGCAGTCAGATGAGGGGTGCATTATCCTACCTATCACTGATACTGCTGCTCCGGAGGGGGTGCAGTCAGATGAGGGGTGCATTATCCTACCTATCACTGATACTGCTGCTCCGGAGGGGGTGAAGGCCGATGAGGAGGGGGCATAATTCTACCTATCACTGATACTACTGCTGCTGCTCCAGAGGGGGTGCAGTTTGGTGAGGGGGGCATAATCCCACTTGTGTCTGTGTCTGCTGCTTATATCTTTATTCTTGAGTCGGTACAATAGTTGAGAAGAAGTTCACACTCTGGAGGTCCCAGTTGTGCAGGAGATCCGTGAGGCTTGGGCGCTGATCAGCTGAGTCAGGATTCTCACATCAAAGATGATAGGTGTCGTATTAGATGTAGGAGTAAGATTTAAATCAATGGATGAGGCGTTTCTAAGGGAATCCTCAATAGATCTGATGATCTCATCTGATGAAACGCGTCATCCATTGATTAAAGTCTTACTGTGATATCAACTACAACACCTATCATCTGTGATGTGAGAATCCTCAGCTGATCAGAGCCCAAGCCTCACGGATCTCCTGCATAACTGGACCTCCAAAGTGTGAACTTCTCATCACATACATACAGTATACATATATACACAAATAGACATACTGCAGACATACACACTGTATACATATATACACAAATAGACATACTGCAGCCATACACACTGTATACATATATACACAAATAGACCTACTGCAGCCATACATACTGTATACATATATACGCAAATAGACATACTGCAGCCATACACACTGTATACATATATACACAAATAGACATACTGTAGACATACATACTCTATACATATATACACAGACATACTGCAGCCATACACACTGTATACATATATACGCAAATAGACATACTGCAGCCATACACACTGTATACATATATACACAAATAGACCTACTGCAGCCATACATACAGTATACATATATACGCAAATAGACATACTGCAGACATACACACTGTATACATATATACACAAATAGACATACTGCAGACATACACACTGTATACATATATACACAAATAGACATACTGCAGACATACACACTGTATACATATATACACAAATAGACCTACTGCAGCCATACATACAGTATACATATATACGCAAATAGACATACTGCAGACATACACACTGTATACATATATACACAAATAGACATACTGCAGACATACACACTGTATACATATATACACAAATAGACATACTGCAGACATACACAAACATGCAGACACAACACACATTACATATATACATCTAATGTCACGAGTGGCTGGGGGAAGATAAGACACAAGACAGTGGGCCCTAAATCTGACCCCACCCACTGTCACCTGCCTACTTGCCTCAGTCGACCCTAGGCGGTCGCGGACAACCACGAAGACAATCCCTATACTGGATACGTGCAGAACATAAAACGCAGACAGACAGACAAACAAAATGCGGAGAGTCAACTAGCCGAGTCAGGAACCAAACGAGCAACGCAGTACAAAATCAGAACCGAGCGGAGAGTCAGGGGACAGGCAAAAGGTCAGAATCCAGGCAAGACAAAATGGAGAAGGATAGGACAGAATACAAGGGACTGGGGAGCTGGGATCAGGACAACTAATAGCCAGCGATAACCTGCTGGCTACACTGAAACTTTATACTGGACCAGGAGCCCGGACCAAAGGCTGATTGGTCCGGCCTCCTGAGTCCAGCCTCACTGCAGCTGTTGCACTGCAGGCTGAGCGGCCGGGCGACCTGTCACTCAGCCTGAGTGCAAAACACATCAGCTGCGTGCCGGCCGGCCAGCCGACGGTCACGTGACCCCACGGCGTCCCCGGTTGCTAGGGACGCCGCCGGGTCTCCGTGACGTCACTCGGCTCCGGCGGGCGGAGCAGCGGCGCGCTCCCGAGCCGACAGCCGGAGCCGAGCTGGAAGGAGACGCCGCTGGAGCCGGACAAGGTAAGTTCCTTACATTACCCCCTCCCCTATGAGGGGCCTCAGGACCCTTAGTAACAGGACCTGGTTTAGACGGGTTGTGCAAATGATATTGCCGAATGAGACGAGGTGCATGCATATCCCTACTTGCTACCTAAGTGCGCTCCTCTGGGCCAAATCCTCTCCAATGAACCAGATACTGTAAAGAACTCTGAACTCGGCGAGAATCCAGAATCCTCTCTACCTCATATTCAAGTTCACCCTGAATAATCAAAGGAGCAGGAGGAGCAGACGGTAACACGGGATTAATATATTTTTTTAACAGAGACTTATGGAAGACATCGTGAATTTTTAGACTCTTAGGCAACAGTAACTTAAACGAAACTGAGTTGACAACTTTTACTATGGCATAAGGACCAATATATTTAGGAGAAAGTTTACCAGATGGTGTTTTCAATCTCAAGTTTTTAGTAGAGAGCCATACCTTGTCACCTACCCTGTACTCAGGGCCAGATATACGTCTTTTGTCTGATTGTTTTTTTACAATTTTCTTGGGCTTTAACCAGGTTCTGAAGAGCCTGGGCCCAAACTGTGCACAGTTTTCTGTAGATTTTTTCGGCGGATGGATTAATGGACTCGGCCGCATGTACAGAAGAACAACGAGGATTAAACCCAAAATTACAAAAAAATGGTGACATTTTGAGAGACTGACTTTCACGATTATTCAGGGCAAACTCTGCCAAAGACAGGTATTCTCTCCATTTCTCCTGTGACCCTGCAACAAAACATCTCAAGAACTGTTCCAGTGACTGGTTAACCCTTTCCGTCTGACCATTGGACTGCGGATGGAAAGCTGAAGAAAAGGACAAGGATATGCCCAGGCGACCACAAAACTCCCTCCAGAATTTAGACACAAATTGTACTCCCCTGTCAGAAACAATATTCTCTGGTACACCATGTAAACGTAAGATATGATTAATAAAAAGAGAAGCCAAGGTACGAGCATTAGGAAGCTTGCTGAGAGGAATTAAATGGCACATCTTAGAGAACCTATCAACCACCACCCAAATCACAGTTTTACCCTTAGAGGGTGGTAAATCAGTTATGAAGTCCATTGAGATGTGGGTCCACGGTCTAGCAGGTACCGGTAGGGGTTGGAGAAGTCCCTCGGGTAATCTGCGAGGAACCTTGGACCTGGCGCAAATCTCACAAGCCTCCACAAACAGCTTAGTATCTCTGACCCAAGATGGCCACCAAAAATGACGAGATAATAAATACTTAGTACCAGCAATACCTGGATGACCTGCCAAAACTGAACAATGTGTTTCTTCCAGGACTCTCAAACGAAGATTTGGGGGAACAAACAGTTTGTTCTCCGGGGTATTTCTAGGCGCCATAGATTGAGACTGGACGACTTGGGCAGCCAGATCGGGCTGCAGTATAGCCACCACCACCCCCGGAGATAAGATGGTTTCAGACTCCTTTATGGGGACTTCATTGACGTCGAAACTACGAGATAAAGCATCTGCCCTTACATTTTTGGAACCCGGTCTGAAGGTGATTTCAAAGTTAAACCGTGTGAAAAAGAGTGCCCATCTGGCCTGTCGTGGAGTAAGACGCTTAGCTTTATCTAAATAAACAAGGTTTTTGTGGTCGGTTAAAACCTTAACTTTGTGTTTAGCCCCCTCTAGAAAGTGCCTCCATTCATCGAACGCCCACTTAATGGCAAGGAGTTCCCTATTGCCTATATCATAGTTGCATTCTGCTTTGGAGAACTTTCTAGAGAAATAGGCAATGGGTCGGAGATTGGTGAGAGTTTCAGGACCCTGTGAAAGAACAGCCCCCACCCCTACCTCTGAGGCATCCACCTCGACAATAAAAGGTTGCTCAAAGTCAGGTTGAATCAACACCGGAGCTACAGAAAAACATCTTTTAAGTTTGTCAAATGCCAGAATGGCTTCAGGAGTCCAGTTATCCACATCAGCTCCCTTTCTGGTAAGATCTGTTAAGGGCTTAGCAATCACTGAAAACCCCTTAATAAATTTTCTGTAATAGTTAGCAAATCCCAAAAATCTCTGTAAAGCTTTAAGATTCCTTGGGCGCTCCCACTTGGTAATGGCCGTCACCTTAAGGGGATCCATCCCAAAAGAACTAGGGGTGATTTTATATCCCAAAAAAGAGACCTCCTGAACACCAAACTGGCACTTTGACAATTTAGCAAACAAATGGTTAAGTCTTAGGAGTTCCATAACCTTACGAACATGACCAACATGCGAAGACCAATCTGGAGAGAAAATCAGGATATCATCCAGGTATACCACTAAAAAACGTCCCAGGTAGTCGCGAAACACATCGTTAACAAAACGTTGAAAAACTGCAGGTGCATTACACAACCCGAAGGGCATGACAAGGTATTCGAAGTGTCCTTCGGGGGTATTGAAGGCAGTTTTCCATTCATCGCCCTCCTTTATACGAATCAAATTATAGGCCCCCCGGAGGTCAATTTTGGAGAACCACCGGGCCCCTACAATCTGATCAAACAAATTAGGAATCAGAGGGAGAGGATGTTGATTTTTAATCGTGATTTTATTTAATTCCCGATAGTCAATGCAAGGGCGTAAGCCACCATCCTTTTTGCCCACAAAGAAAAACCCAGCACCAAGGGGAGAACAGGAAGGACGGATGTGACCCTTATGTAAACTCTCTTTAACATAATCACGCATAGCCTCTCTCTCTGGTTTAGACAAGTTAAAAATGCGTCCTTTCGGGTACTTGGATTCAGGAACTAGATCAATAGCACAATCGTATGGACGATGAGGAGGTAGCTCGTCCACCGATTTTTCATCAAAGACATCAAGAAAATCAGATAGAAATTCAGGGAGCTCTCCTTCTAACGAAGAACATTCGGTTAAATTCAAAGAAATACAATGGGCGGCACAACCTGGTCCCCATTGGACAAGTTCTCTGTTTACCCAATCAAACACAGGGTTATGCTGGGTCAACCACGGTAAACCTAAAATAACATCAGAGGACAAATTGTCCATAACCAAAAAATCTAGACACTCAGAATGGATCGACCCCACTTTCACTTCGAGAGGAGGAGTAATATATTTTACCCTTCCTTGGGCCAATGGGGTAAAATCCGCCCCCGTGATACTCAGCGGGCATTTAAGCTGAAGCGGGCATACCCCCAGACCGGACCAAAACCCGGAATTAACAAAATTAGCGGATGCCCCTGAGTCAACATGGGCAAACCCCGAGATACATCTCTCGCCCAAGCATAGCGAGATGGGAACCATCAATTTATTCTTATCGAGTGGTACCTGTGCGCCTGAGTGACCCCCTCGATAGTCACTCAGGCGCTGGAGTTTTCCGACGATGTTCCAGGCCTGGAGGTACATTCCCGAACCCGGTGTCCAGCTTTGCCGCAGTATAAGCAAAGATTATGCTGCATCCGATGGGCTCGTCTAGTTCTTGCATCGGTGGCGCCAATTTGCATAGGTTCCTCCGGTGGTGGCAGCAGGGAGGAGGGGTTTTTAGGAAAAGACACAGGAGAGAAAGAGGTACTACAGGGTTCAGAGGTGCACTTCTCCCTTCGTCTGTCACGCATCCGGCGGTCTACCCTAATGGCTAACGTCATTGTCTCTTCTAACGTTTCAGGGGGAGGATAAGCTATTAACAGGTCCTTCAACTGGTCAGAGAGACCCACCCGGAACTGGTAGCGCAGAGCGGAGTCGTTCCAACCAGATGGGATACACCACTGGCGGAACTCTGCGCAATAATCTTCCACTGGTCTTTTCCCCTGTTTTAGGGACGTCAATTGTCGCTCGGCCACTGCAGTCCTGTCAGGGTCATCGTACAATAGTCCCAATGCCGAAAAGAAAAAGTCCACAGAAGTTAGTTCTATGGCGTTAGGAGGGAGAGAGAATGCCCACTCTTGTGGGGGACCCTGCAGGAGGGACATGATTATTCCCACTCTTTGGGCCTCATCTCCTGACGAACGGGGACGCAGTCGAAAAAACAACCGACACCCTTCTCTGAAGGTTCGAAAACTCTTTCTATCCCCCTTAAATTTTTCCGGGAGTTGTACAGGCGGTTCAGGGGGAGAGGGCGTGGTCATCGTAACCTGTCGAGGAGCAGCCTCCTGCTCCTGAACCCGTTCAGCGAGATTCTGAACCAATGTGTTCAGATTCTGCATCTGTTCCAGTAGTGCCTTCATAGGATCCATGATAACAAATCGTTGGCACACGTCACACAAAATTTTAAGGCTGGCTATTCTGTCACGAGTGGCTGGGGGAAGATAAGACACAAGACAGTGGGCCCTAAATCTGACCCCACCCACTGTCACCTGCCTACTTGCCTCAGTCGACCCTAGGCGGTCGCGGACAACCACGAAGACAATCCCTATACTGGATACGTGCAGAACATAAAACGCAGACAGACAGACAAACAAAATGCGGAGAGTCAACTAGCCGAGTCAGGAACCAAACGAGCAACGCAGTACAAAATCAGAACCGAGCGGAGAGTCAGGGGACAGGCAAAAGGTCAGAATCCAGGCAAGACAAAATGGAGAAGGATAGGACAGAATACAAGGGACTGGGGAGCTGGGATCAGGACAACTAATAGCCAGCGATAACCTGCTGGCTACACTGAAACTTTATACTGGACCAGGAGCCCGGACCAAAGGCTGATTGGTCCGGCCTCCTGAGTCCAGCCTCACTGCAGCTGTTGCACTGCAGGCTGAGCGGCCGGGCGACCTGTCACTCAGCCTGAGTGCAAAACACATCAGCTGCGTGCCGGCCGGCCAGCCGACGGTCACGTGACCCCACGGCGTCCCCGGTTGCTAGGGACGCCGCCGGGTCTCCGTGACGTCACTCGGCTCCGGCGGGCGGAGCAGCGGCGCGCTCCCGAGCCGACAGCCGGAGCCGAGCTGGAAGGAGACGCCGCTGGAGCCGGACAAGGTAAGTTCCTTACATCTAATCATACTAACACACACAGACTCACCAACATGGATACACAGATACAAAAGCATGCAGATTACACATATAAACCATCTATAGAACTACATTACATAATATACACTATATACATGATAGACAACACACACACACACACACACACACACACATATATATATATATATATATCACTCACATGCATAAACACATGACACATGTACAGACACACACTGATGACAGATAGACAAGTATATACACACACACTTACATGTTCAGCAGGGCGGGAAGCTTCAGTCTTCTTGTCTCCATCTTCTCTTCTCCCTGCCAGGCCCAGCAGCTTGCAGCCTCTCCCCATCTCCTGTGCACCGACTGCACACATAGCAACAGGAGAGAGTCACATGATTGCAGAGGGGAGGGGGATGGAGGAGGCCCTGCTGCTGCTCTCCTGACAGGCAGGAAGAGGTCAGTGCTGAGGCCCAGAGCTGATGTAAGGGAGCAAGGTGAGCAGGGTGGAGGGGAGGGCCAATGATTATACAAAGGACGGGCCCTGATGCCGTGCTGAACTCACCCCAGCAGTGTGGGAGCCAGCAGGGGGCCCCTTGAGCTCCGGACACTAGGCAGCTTCCAAACGGGAGGCCCCTCTCTGGCTTAGGGGAAGGGCCCTGCAAGAGGGAGGAGGGGGTGGGGCCCACCGGGGGATCCCCCGGCTCCCCGGTGGCCCAGTCCGACGCTGTGTGTAATAGAAGACAACGATTAGCCGAGATGAACAATGTCGGCTGATCATTGCAGTCATTTGTCTTTCAACATGTTGAAAGACGAACAAATAATATAGCAGTGATATGCTACTGTCACTCTGTGGAATAGGAGAGGCAGTAGCAGACCGCTGCTATCTGCTATGGGTTGCCCGGACAATTAAACCATCACCTGGGCAGCCCTTCGGCAGCTCCCTGTGCCCCCCCTGTACTCAGGGGGGAAAGAGGAGCAAATGCGAGCTGACATCGCTCGTTTGCTCCTCTCTGTCGCCTATAGAAGATGGTGTGGGCTCAATGACCTCCTCTATATGAATGCTGTCACCTGGCTGTACAGATAGGCACAAAGGGATGAACAGGTTTTCTAGCCTGTGTGAATGTGCCCTAATACTTCATCAGCTTCATCTGCACAAACAAAATAATGGCACATTAAAGGGAGCCCTGTGTAGAAGTTATGAGAGTTATGAGAAGTTATGAGTTACCTCCAAAATGCTTTGCAAAGGCTCAGGTGCATTTATGTGTCTATTTTATATAAGAATTAGAGGAGGGTCACAGGTATCCCCTTGTGCTATCACCTGAAGAGCCTCACTACATTTACCAGCAGCCTTTGCAGTTTCACTGCATTATTTCATCGTTTTACCTTCTTCCACATTCCCCCCAAAAAAAAAAAAAAAAAAAAGAATATTGCCTGCATCACCCAAAATATTAAAGGTAATGAGAACTCAATGTTGCTGTGTGACACAGAGTTGCTAGTATGTATTTATTAATTCCTATAAAGTAAAGAAGGTAACATCAGGATGGCCAGGCATTCATCATGTAGAACAAGCACATATGTGAAGTAAGGCTGAGTGTGCAAGCCTGGGCTCTTCTGTTAACCCCCCCCACCTCCTAATTCCAGTGTGATGGTGTTCCTGGGAGGAGCGTGTACAGGCTGAGAGCAGAGAGCTGCAAGAGGGATCCCGCCTCTCTTTGCACATCTGTATTCAGCTAGAGAAGACAATACCAGAAGAGAGGGGTACCCCAGTATTGAAGAGGGGAGAGACAGGAGAGAACAGAGCTACACCAGGGAGGGAGGAGATCCTTATCCCTCTCTAATCTGCATTTTGTAGAGCTGTGAGTCTATTCCCTGTGAGTTCAGCCCTGCATATCCAAGTAACTGTCTCTTACTCCTGTATCAGTCTAGTCTTTGTGCCTCCCCCAGTCTGTGTTATCCAAATGTGTGCCTGTCTGACCTTTTTCTCCACTCCCCAGACAGTCTGCTGCTCTGCTGACCACCTATACATGCCTGCATGCTACCCTCTCAGTATGTTTCTGCAATACCACTGCAACCTGTTGCACTTTGTATATGCTATCCCCTAATGTCAGTCATTTCTATTTCTTTTATAAAAGGACAATTTATCATCGGTTACTAGTCTCAACCATGCAGCAATCACAACCCCCCAGGTAAGAGACTATCACAGCTTAGTATTCTAGTATTCATATGAATGTACACTGTATGGATGGTAGGATGATCTTTCGTTTTACTCCCTTTACTATTTATAACTAATATATCATTGACTTGTATATGGTTAAAATGCAGAAAAGCGCAGATGATCATGTGCAATTGATGCAGTTGTTGGCTGTTTGTGTTAGGATGATATGGCTGCACTACAGATGTCTGTAACATACAGTAATACTTAAGCCAGCTTACATTTTCCATAATAGTCTAAGTTTGCAACTTAGCGTTCCCAGCTCATCTAGCCTTTACGCCATCCCATTACGGTTGTAAATAATGACCTCCTTTCAATGCTTTGCCAACTTCAAGTTCCATGTCCATTATCTTAAATGCAACTGCTGACAGTGTTAATAGGGGGATTTCCTCCAGACACCAATTAGGGTGGGAATTCTGGAAGAAAATTTTGAAGGCACGGTGGTTATACTCTTGATTCGGGATCCTGAAGCATAAGAACATAGTTTGTCAGTTTGGAGGCTCAGAAATAAGTTCAGAACAATAGCACACTGCGTAGCTGGCTCATTCATATTCAAGGCATGCAAAGGAATTTGATTGAAATAAGGGTCCTTATACCCAAGGAGAGTGTAGTGTTGGATAAACTATGCTAAATTATGCACTCCTTTGTGGGGCACATACAGATATGCTGTTTGTATCCAGATGCTATTGTTAGCTGCTAGTAAGGCTTTCTCTTTTTTTTTTTTACTTGGTTAAAATAGGACTGGTGTGAAGTGTAACCCTTCTCCCCAGAGACATTGTACCATTACCTCATTTCTCTGGGTTTTTCTGTGGCTCTTGGTAATTGGAGAGGAGTCGCAGAAAACTGCACATGCTCAGCAAATCTGAGTATATTTGGGAATGTAACATTTCCTGAAAAAAAATGTTTTTGGCAAAGAGCTTGTGCTTTCCTGAGATGCCGTCCAAGACCTTCTGAGCTGTGTGTTAGTTTGTGGATTGCGATTTTAGAAATAGATTAAGAAGGGAAATTATTCAGGGAAGGATATATGCAGAAATATAAGAAGGACTTAAAGGGAAGCAAAGTTTTAGTTGTTTATATGTATGTATCAATAAGATAGACAGATAGATAGATAGATAGATAGATAGATAGATAGATAGATAGATCAGGATGTGAGTGGCACTACAAGCTCAAAAGAGGCGGGTGCCGAGCAGACTTGGTTCCGACCACGAACCTTAGTCAATAGTGTAAACGATGATCCGCGGCACACCAATCGAGTGAAAAAACTTAGTTGTTCATTTTACCCTAGATAGATAGATAGATAGATAGATAATAGATAGAAGATAGATAGATAGATAGTCTGCTGAACGTATGCCATAGACATTTGTAACTCTCTGTCTATACTACTTCTTTTGTCTGCCATTGACAGTTTCCTGATGTACAGTATACTGACCAACATGTGTAATTTAGTATTCCTTTATATATATATATATATATATATATATATATACACATTTCTATATGGTTTGCGTGAACACCTACTTTACAGTATATTACTATGCTTCCAGGGATATGCGATGTAAATAGCATGTTTAGTAGTTGTAAATGTAGATGGCCATTGTATACAGTAATCGTTTGCTAGAACACCACTATTTTGACCACTAGTAATACAAATGAAAATGTGCAGTTTGAGTTTTTTTTAAATTATAGATAGCAAATTTTATCTTGTAGACATCTGGGTTATGATTTCTAACCATGGTTGAAGATTATTTTAGCAGAATCATGATTGGAGGCAGATTTTATCGATGTAGAGTTGTTTTCCCATTTTAGACGCCATGAAGTAGTGACTTTTCCTATGCGGCACCCATGGGCTCAGTCTTTAGTGACCTGCTAGGGGGCGCAATGGAAGAAATTAGCAATAGGTTTTGTTGCATGGTTGGGTGGTGTGCAGGTGCTGTGTGGTGTCACTATAAAGGGGTAAATAAAATATATAGATTTACCTGAGGCCTTGTAAATGGGTAAATGTTGGGTAAATGTTACATCATATGTATTCAAGTACAAATAAAGAACACTAACAAGATGAGAATATTCCACAGAGCAGTTCTGTTAGGATAGGGACAGGGAGACACAAGGATAGGTGAGCCCTATAGCTTGGCACCCGCCCCGCTGCCCCTACCTGCTTGCCTCAGATGCCCTAGGTGGCAAAGGGACAACTGGACGGCAGTCCCCGATCTACTAAAGTGCAACACTAGACGATATAGTGGACAGGAACCTAGGTGCTGACAGCTAACTGGCTAGGTCAGCTGTCAGTCAGAACACAGCAGAGACAATTAGTGAGTGAGCCACAGCAAGAAAGTGCAGGGAGAACTGAGAAAACATGGACCGGATAACAAGCAAAGAACATAATAAAACCAGGAACGGTCTTAAGGTCAAAAGCGCCGTCTTTGGCGCAGCGGTTGGATCTTCACCACAAAGGGTGGCACTGATGCCTTTTCAGGCACGATCATGACAAGTTCAGACTTTCAGGCATTCACTATTCTTGTTATAAATTGACATATATATATATATATATATATATATATATATATATATATATATATACTAGAAAATGTAACCGGCGCTGCCCGGGTATAAAGTGTCAGGGAGTTAATTAGATTTGTTCCAAGGGTGCCCAGGAGGCCAATCTATGCCACTTTTTTCTTTTGTTTAAGGGGAAATCGCCAGGAGCCCTATATAGCCGTAAATACCCTGACAGTCCTGCACTGTTTATGTAAATTGTAGCTTATGCACATTAGAAATAAACTAAAAACATTAAACATCCTAAATACCTAAAAGCCAAACTGAGATGTCATGTGATCAGACTGTATCAGACAACATTGGTAGTGTTATATACAGCCTGGTTATATACAACATTGGCAGTTTTAATATACAGCCTGATTATATACAACATTGGCAATGTTATATACAACATTGCCAGTGTTATACAGAGCCTGGTTATATACAACATTGACAGTGTTATATACAGCCTGGTTATATACAGCATTGGCAGTGTTATACAGAGCCTGGTTATGTACAACATTGGCAGTGTTAGCGGAGGTAGCGGAGAGCATGGGGCAGTCATCGGGGACCCCCCTGTGGGGTCCCGGTACAAGCGATCAGCGGTATATACTATATACCGCTGATCGCTTGTACCATGTGCCGCCGGCACTTTTTATCCCCTGTCACCATGAATGATTGGTGACAGGGGATAAAAAGTGATGTCCCCCCCACCCCCCAAGTCGCCCCCCACCCCCCCTGTCACCCCCGTCCCCCAGTCACCCCCCCCCCCTTCCCCATATACATTACCTGATCCTGGAGCTCCTTCCTCCTCGGCGTCCTGGCTGGTTATGAAGTGCGCATGCGCTTCACAACCAGCCAACTCTGGAAAATTTAAAGTGACAGAGACCAATTTGGTCTCTGTCACTGAACTATGATTACTGTGATAGAAAATATCACAGTAATCATAGTAATACAGTGAAAAAGAATTTATAAAGTACAAAAAGTGACAAACATACAAAAAAAATAAAACACACGTTTTTTATTATAGTAATAATTGCAGTTTACTCCCAAATTACCCCTAACCCCCCCAGATTACCCGTAACCACCGCACGTTGCCTATAACCACCGCACGTTGCCCGTAACCACCGCACGTTGCCCGTAACCACCGCACGTTGCCCGTAACCACCGCACGTTGCCCGTAACCACTTCACATTGCCCGTAACCACCCCAAATTGCCAGTGACCCCCTCCAGATTGCCCGTAACCACCCCAAATTACATTTACCCACCCCAGATTACCTATAAGCACTTCAGTTTATCAGTAACAATCCCAGATTGTCTGTAACCCTTCCAGGTTGCACATAACCCCCCCAGGTTTCCCGTAATCACGCCAGATTACATGTAACCCCCCAGATTGCACGTAACCACCGCACATTGCCTCTGACCACGCCACAATGCCTCTGACCACCGCACGTTGCCTCTGACCACCGCACGTTGCCTCTGACCACCGCACGTTGCCTCTGACCACCGCTTGTTGCCTCTGACCACGCCACGTTGCTTCTGACCACCCCAAATTGCCAATGACCCCCTCCAGATTGCGGTGCCCATGCCAGATTACAGGTATCCACCCCAGATTGCCTATAAGAACTTCAGTTTATCCGTAACCACCCCACGTTGCCCGTAACCACCCCAGATTGTCTGTAAGCACGGCAGGTTGCCCGTATCCACCCCAGATTGTCTGTAAGCACTGCAGGTTGCCCGTAACCACCCCACGTTTCCCGTAACCACCCCAGATTGTCTGTAAGCACTGCAGGTTGCCCGTAACCACCCCACGTTGCCCGTATCCACCCCAGATTGTCTGTAAGCACTGCAGGTTGCCTGTAGCCACCCCACGTTGCCCGTATCCACCCCAGATTGTCTGTAAGCACTGCAAGTTGCCCGTAACCACCCCACGTTTCCCGTAACCACCCCAGATTGTCTGTAAGCACTACAGGTTGCCCGTAACCACCCCACGTTGCCCGTATCCACCCCAGATTGTCTGTAAACACTGCAGGTTGCCCGTAACCACCCCATGTTGCCCGTAACCACCCCAGATTGTCTGTAAGCACAGCAGGTTGCCCGTAACCAGCCCACGCTGCCCGTAACCACCCCACGTTGCCTGTAACCACCGCGCGTTGCCTCTGACCACCTCACGTCGCCTCTGACCATGCCACGTCACCTCTGACCACGCCACATCGCCTCTGACCACTGCAGGTTGCCTCTGACCACCGCAGGTTTCCTCCGACCACCGCAGGTTGCCCCTGACCACCGCAGGTTGCCTCTGACCACCCCAAATTGCCAATGACCCCCTCCAGATTGCGGTAACCATGCCAGATTACAGGTACCCACCCGAGATTACCTATAAGCACTTAAGTTTATCCGTAACCACCCCACATTGCCCGTAACCACCCCACGTTGCCCGTAACCACCCCAGATTGTCTGTAAGCACTGCAGGTTGCCCGTAACCACCCCACGTTGCCTGTAACCACCCCAGGTTGCCGTATCCACAGCAGGTTGCCCGTGACCACCCCATGTTGTCCGTAACCACCCCAGATTACCTGTAACCACCTCAGGTTGCCCATAACCACCCCTGGTTGCCCGTAACCACCCCTCATTACCTGTTATCTCATTTTTTTTATTTTATTTTAGTAACTGCGCTATTCTAATAACCATTACTAGCTGCAGTTTTGCTCCAGTAAATTGGCACTCCTTCCCTTCTGAGCCCTGCTGTGTGGTACAGTGGTTTATAAACAGTGGTTTATGCCCACATATGAGGTACCGTTTTACTCAGGAGAACCTGCGTTACAGCGTTTTGGGGTACGTTTTCTCTCCTGTTCCTCGTCAAATTGAGAAATTTAAAACTAAACCAACATATTATTGGAAAAATTCGAGTTTTTCATTTTTACTGGCCAATTTTGAATACTTTCCTCTAATACCTGTGGGGTCAAAATGGTCACCACACCCCAAGATGAATTCTTGAGGGGTGCACTTTCCAAAATGGGGTGACTTTTGGGGGGAATCTATTCTGCTGACACTACAGGGGCTCTGCAAACGCACCTGGCGCTCAGAAACTTCTTCAGAAAAATCTGCACTGAAAATGCTAATTGGTGCTCCTTCCCTTCTGAGCCCGGCTGTGTGCCCATGCAGTGGTTTATGCACACATATGGAGTACCGTTCTACTCAGGAGAACCTGCGTTACATATATTGGGGTGACATTTCTCTCCTGTTCCTCGTGAAATTGAGAAATTTCAAACTAAACCAACATATTATTGGAAAAATTCAAGTTTTTCATTTTTACTGTCTAATTTTGAATACTTTCCTCTAATACCTGTGGGGTCAAAATGCTCACCACACCCCAAAATGAATTCTCTGAGGGGTGTACTTTCCAAAATGGGGTGACTTATTGGGAGATTTTACTCTGCTGGCACTACAGGGGCACTGCAAACGGACCTGGCGCTCAGAAACTTCTTCAGCAAAGTCTGCATTGAAAAAGCTAATTGACGCACCTTCCCTTCTGAGCCCTTCTGTGTGCCCATACAGTGGTTTACGCCCACATATGGGGTACCATTGTACTCAGGAGAACCTGCGTTACAAATTTTGGGGTACTTTTTTTCTCTTGTTCCTCGTGAAATTGAGAAATTTCAAACTAACTGAACATATTATTGGAAGAATTTGAGTTTTTCATTTTTACTGTCTTCTTTTGAATACTTTCCTGTAATACCTGTGGGGTCAAAATGCTCACCTCACACCAAGATGAATTCTTTGAGGGGTGCACTTTCCAAAATGGGGTGACTTATGGGGTTTTTTCTACAGGGGCACTGCAAACGCACCTGGCGCTCAGAAACTTCTTCAGCAAAATCTGCATTGGAAAAGCTAATTGGCGCTCCCTTCCTTCTGAGCCCGGCTGTGTGCCCATACAGTGGTTTACGCCCACATATGGGGTATCATTGTACTCATGAGAACCTGCGTTACAAATTTTGGGGTACTTTTTTTTTCCTGTTCCTCGTGAAATTGAGAAATTTCAAACTAAACAAACATATTATTGGAAGAATTCGAGTTTTTCATTTTTACTGTCTTCTTTTGAATACTTTCCTGTACAATTTTTGTTGTGAAAAATGCAAATTTTTCGTGAAAAAATTCCAAAATTAGCATTTTTATCATAAAAATTTTCTGTCCTCACCTTGTGGGTTTAATCATGTCATAATTTTATTGACAGTGTTGTTATGCACGCCATGAAACTATTATTTTATTGTCCCACCATAGGAACTTCACAGTGTTATTGCCTTATTACAGGCATACTGTATAATGTTGCAGTGCTGATCTGCACTGCACTGCAATGCAATATGCTTGTAATAGGAATAGCTGATCAGGCTCAGCCCGGCTATCACTGACCCACATGTCATCCCAGGATGTAACTGTACATCCCTCAGTGGCAATGCACCGCAAAAAAGGGACATACAGTTACGCCCTTAGTCCTGAATGGGTTAAAGGGGAAGCATCTAACCTGCTGATATTTTGCAATAGTGCATGGGATACTAAGGATGAAGGTAGTTTTCTTACCTTCATCCTCCCTGATGTTTTCTGTATATTAGCAGTTTATTTAACATGCTAATGAGGTGTTTCAGGATTGGTGTCCCACCCAGCCGTGTAGCCCGTCCGAACAATATTAGTTTGAAATGACAGGCCATCTGGGGGCAGATCAGAGCACTGAGGGAGGTAGCCCCACTCCCAGTGCATTGAAACACCTCATTAGCATATTAAATAAACTAATATTCCAAAAATGGATGCAGAGGATGAAGGTAACAAAATTCCCTTCATCCTCAGTGCCCCATGCACTATAAGTATATATGAGCAGATTAGATGTAGGTTAGTTTATGTTTCCCTTTAACTGTTGACTACAAAGAACTAGTGACATAGCTACCATAAAGGCAGACTACGCCACTGCTATGGGGCCCATGCACTAAAGGAGCCTTCAGGCCTCTGACCCTTTAACTTTAAGTTTTTGTGATGAACACTTGATGAACAGTTAAATACTTCATTGGGTTTCTGCCCTCCTAGCCACTCGTGTGGCCAGAGGCAGCATTGCACCTCCAGCCATAAGCGGCCCCCCCATACACATACTCACCTGGGTCGGCCCAGCTGGGAGAATGAAGGAACTCTGGGGGACTGTGAAAGGGCCAGGTGAGTATGGCGCGGTGGGCAGGCGTACAAAGAACAAAAAACAGACAAAAAAATAGAGTAGATTTCTGTATATGCCAAGGATTTGTTCCTATCAATTGATTATCCCAGTTTTATATTTACTCTACTAAGGGTATAATAACAAGGGCAAAGTAAAAATAACACTATGGTTTGGCACTATACTCAAGCAATGTAAATGATAGGCCAGTAGGTTATCCACAGTGTGTTAAAATACCATATTGTCACTATGAGGGGGGTAATTTGAGGGCTATGTACACTTGATTTAAGTTTTCTACAGCTTTTATGTAGATTCAGGTGTCTCTATGGTAACATGGACACATCTTTTTACCCATCTCTTATCTCTTCCTTTCATACATTCGGTAGGTTGATAGAAGGTCAGGGACTGGTAAAATGGAGCATAAGGGGAGGACTATAAAGGCTTTGTTTGTAATCTGTTACCATGGAGATGCATAAGACTTTATAGGAGCTGTTAACACACAATGCACCATGGCTTCATTTTACATTTTAGAACCTTTGGGGCAACAAACAAATGGCTGTTTAGGTGGACATAGTCTTAGAAGGCTTACTTGGAAGTAACCCCCACAAACATGGGAAGAGCATACAAAATACAAACTCCATGCAGATGTTACCATGAATGGATTTGAGCCAATGGCTACAAGGTAATAATACTAACCAATGAGCCACCATGAAGAAATGCAAGATTCTTATTTCTCATTTTTTGAAAGCCCCCTTATCCCTCCCGGGCCACCAGCCTTCATGGTACCATACCTGCACTATCAAGGATTATACACCTTTTGGCTGGGTTCACACTACGTATATTTCAGTCAGTATTGTGGTCCTCATATTGCGACCAAAACCAGGAGTGGATTGAAAACACAGAAAGGCTCTGTTCACACAATGTTGAAATTGAGTGGATGGCCGCCATTTAATGGCAAATATTTTCTGTTATTTTAAAACAACGGCTGTTATATTGAAATAATGGCCGTTATTTACTGTTATATGACGGCCATCCACTCAATTTCACCATTGTGTGAACAGAGCCTTTCTGTGTTTTTAATCCACTCCTGGTTTTGGTTGCAATATGAGGACCACAATACTGACTGAAATATACGTAGTGTGAACCCAGCCTTTCAAAGTACACCATTGAGGATAAAACATGTTTTCTCTATAAACTACCAGGCTTCATCCATCAGACATTTGATAACCACCAAAGAATGGGGACTAGGCACTGGCCACACTTTAGGGTTCAAGCAGTAAAAGTTTCATTGACTACCAGATACCCCATATTAATACATTGCAGATATCTGAATGTACTGCAACACAAAAATAGCAGGAAAGCATGAACAATGAGTCATGACAGTCATGTCCTGTGGTTTCAGTAAAACCAGTCATAAACTTCGCTATGGATAAGTAGAACAATGGATGACTATGCTGTTCATTATTTGTTGTAAGCGACACATTCAGTGTGTCAGTTCAGTAACAACAGTGTAGTCAAAGCCATGCATCCATAGCAAAAGAGGGAAAAGAAGAGCCCGCTCATTTGGAATTTATGGTATTTCTAGTTACGCTAAACATTTGCACTGAAAAAGAAACATTATCTACACATTTCTTCCTTCAGAGAAAACTGTGGATGACATCAATGTGTGATGATCTGATACGGAGGCTCATGTGCCCCTTAGAACAGGCTGTGTTGCCTTGGCAGTTGAGCACAGTTTCCTGTTGGCTTCATGTGATTTTGTCTCCCTACCACCCTTTCTTCGTTTCTATGTACTTAAAGAAGCACTCCGGAGTTATTTTTCTTGGACTACTAAATATTTGGTAGTATTCTAGCAGTGTTATTTCATCCCAGTTCAGTTACATCCATTCATACTGAACCCTTTTATTATTAACAGTTGTGTCATGTGATTCCAATTTGACCTCCAGTCTAATGCTCAGTACTTAGTAACCAGGATGTCTAAAATCACTTAGGCTGGGTTCACACTGCGTTTTTGAATGGGGAAAAAAAAGGATGAAAAACAGATGCAAAAACGGATGCAATTTTATGCAATTGGTTTGGGTCCGCTTTTTAATTAACTTCTGTTATAAAAATAAAAAGGATCAAAACAGATGCGTTTTTTTTTTAGCGTACACAAAAACATGGTTGACCACGTCCTTACTTACCTCTCCCAATGCCGTGATGTGCCGCAAGACCAGCTCCGGGACCTCCTTGGAATGCATTTTCCCCTAAATTGTTATGATGTCACGACTTGGGGGAAAATGCCATTCACGTCTGATGGACAGCCCGTTCAGCCAATCAGTGACTGGAGCAGTGTCCCACCCTAGTCAATGAGTGAGTGGCCAGTCCATCAGATTGGTCGTGATGTTGGCTCTGCTGCAGATCCTGGAGCCTGGCGGGGGTCCCAGAGTCGCGATCCAGCGCTGGAGAAGAACAGGGAGAGATGAGTTAGTATAGGTTATGTTCTCTGCATGCCCTGCCATTTGAAAAAAAAAAATCATGAGGCCGAACTTGTCCTATGAGAAAGTCACCCATTCGTATAAAGAGGTTATATTTAACCCTTATTTTACCCCTAAGTTCGTCCATGTCTAGCTGATATCACAAGGACAACTTGAGAAACGGATTTTCCAATTGAGACAATAAGCAACAATTAACAAAAAAATAATAGAAGAAACTTTTCTTTAAGAGATACCTTTATTTACAATCCCTGTTGCTTTCCCAGCTGTGTCTTTGTGTTACAGCAGGATTTTTGGCTGCTGGACTGGATGCAGAGCTGTGGAAGTGAATCCATCCAGGTGCAAAGATTAGGATGTGTAAACATGACTCATAGCAAAGTCCTGGCACAATATTAAGGGTTTAACCAGACATTCACAGCTCTGTTTCTGCTCTTTACATCTGCCTTCTGCATGTACAGTAATGTACAAACATGGATATACTTTCCATAGATGGCTCCTTAAGGTTCAAATGGGCAGTGTCATAAAAAAAAGCACATAGTAAAATAAATAGACCGACTATTGTCATATTAGTTACGGACATTATTCCATACAGTGTGTGGGCTGCTGGCCAATTTCCCATTGGCTTTAATGGGGCGCATTATTATATTGAATATACGGATGTATTTTTACCTAAAAATTACACCTGTATTTTACATTTTTTCACAGTGTGTGAACATAGCCTAAAGATGATCTCCCAAAACTAATCTGTCTCCCCTTTTAAAATTTTAATATAAAGTTCCTAAATGCAAAGAAGTGCATGCAGAGGTATACTGTTTCATTGATCTGTCAGACAAAAGGTATTTAGTAAGCCTGAAGTTGCAAATAGTTGGATCCACTTCAAAGATCTGAAAGTGAAGTTTATTTTGCCTTTCCCTCTTCAAACAGACCCAAGTGAATACTGTACAAACATATGCTTAAAGGTGAAGTCCAGGCAAAATATTTTTAAATATATGTTATTGCCCAACAAAAGTTATGAAAATTACTAATAGTCACTTATTATGGGAAACACACCTAGTGCAATTTCACTGCTGCACTTACTACAGCATGGAGTGTTAATATTTTCTTTACTTACTACAGCATGGCCTATTCAGGTCTCTGTAAAGTTTGTGATGTCACGTCACATAATCTGCCAACTCCTGCTGCTCTAGTCTGTCCCACCGCTGCAGCAGGAGTTGGCAGTTTATGTGACGTGACATCACCAACTTTACAGAGACCTGAACACTCCATGCTGTAGTAAGTGCTGAGAAAACTCACTATAGGTGCATTTCCCATAATACAGTTAGGGCCAGAAATATTTGGACAGTGACACAAGTTTTGTTATTTTGTAGTAAAACGGACTGGCACCAGGGAGCTAATCAGTGGATGAGTGCAAGTCCTAACAGCCCAAAATACATATATGCCACAAAAGAAAAAGACTGAAAAAATTGGACTGCACCTCACAAACAATGCAAAATGATAGAAATTTTATTATACATAAATGCCGGGAACAAACAAAGACCATAAAAAACAATTAAAAAATACCACCAAACCACCGGCCCCGATACGGCCAGGTGGCACCCAGACCACTGAAAAATGTATTAGGCGATGACCATACTCTTCATCAAGAAATAAATAAATAAATAAATAGGTATATAAATAAATATGTGAATAAACGACTATATTGAAGCCAATGAGTGTATACAATGACCAGACACAATAGTGTGTCAAATCCCCTGTGCTAAAGCACACTAAATCACATGAATAAATACATCATAACAATGCAAGTAATCAAAAGTGCAAGTGCAAGCAAAGTGCAAAGAAGAGGGGGTAAGTGTAATACAACCACTTATGGCCATCACTCAGTGGGTAGGGGAGAACATCCCACGCGTTCCGTCACATGGACTTCCTCAGGGATGAATGCTATTGTCCCCAATGCTACTATATATAGGCCGTAAGATAAATCAATACATGCTGAACAGGTGTATGGCTTAAACAGTACTAACAGACACATGTGGAAGACACAAATCGGCGGACCCCGCATGGACCCGGCGCCATCTTGTTCCGGTCACATGATGTATCACATGACGGAATGATCACCTGATATCTGTCATGGTGTACGGGAGGTCAGGATGGAACATAGTCTAAGTGCACAAAAATGTGCACAGCGCATGCGCAACAAGGGCAGAACTAAAAGCATATAAATAAACACAAACAAGTACCAATCAATATATATGGTGCCTGTGCATTCAACTAAAATGTGAGGATATATATATAGTATAACTCCTGATGATGAAAAATGCACACAATACAAAAATAATAATACTAAAAAACAAGTTTTGTTATTTTAGCTGTTTACAAAAACATGTTCAGAAATACATTTATATATATAATATGGGCTTAACCCCTTAGCGACCCATGACGTATCTGATACGTCATGGTGCCGCGGGGGGTGTTCAGAGCGGGGTCCCGCCGGGACGTGCAGCCGGGCAGTGCCTCTGTTAGCCGGCGCGGGTCCCGTTGCCGCGCCGGCTAATTAAGCACTTCAATGCAGCTGTCAAACCTGACAGCTGCATTGAAGTGCTTTATGCACACTATCCCTGGTGTCTAGTGGCACGGATCTCCCCCCCGCGATGCGATCGCGGGGGGGAGATCCGTTCTTCTGCCCGTGCCGGGCCTCAGCGTCGGAATGACGCTGATCCCGGCTCGGCAATAGATTGCTATCGCCTGCAGCAGGCCATAGCAATCTATGACCGATCTGATGGATCTTTGCTGTGTATATACACAGCATTGATCTCTATGAGAGATCAGTGCTATGTATATACAAGCCCCCCAGGGGGGCTTCTAGTCCATGTAAAAAAAAAAGTAAAAAAGTGTTTTTATTAATAAAAAATCCCCTCCCCTAATAAAAGTCCAAATCACCCCCCTTTTCCCATTTTATAAATATAAATTAATAAATAAACAAATAAATAAACATATTTAGTATCGCCGCACACGTAATCGCCCGAACTATTAATTAATCACATTCCTCATCTCGCACGGTAAACGGCGTCAGCGCAAAAAAATTCCAAAGTGCAAAATTGCGCATTTTTGGTCGCATCAAATCCAGAAAAAATGTAATAAAAAGTGATCAAAAAGTCGTATATGCGCAATCAAGGTACCGATAGAAAGAACGCATCATGGCGCAAAAAATGACATCTCACACAGCCCCATAGACCAAAGGATAAAAGCGCTATAAGCCTGGGAATGGAGCGATTTTAAGGAACGTATATTTGTTAACAACGGTTTGAATTTTTACAGGCCATCAGATACAATAAAAGTTATACATGTTATATATCATAGTAATCGTAACGACTTGAGGAACATGCATAACAAGTCAGTTTTACCATGGGACGAACGGCGTAAATGCAAAATTCCCCAAAATCAAAACAAATTAGTTTTTTTTTTCAATTTGACAGCGCAAATGATTTTTTTCCGGTTTCGCAGCATATGTTATGGAAAAATAATGCCTGTCATTACAAAGTACAATTGGTTTCACAAAAAATAAGCGCTCATATACGTCTCTAGGTGGAAAAATGCAAGCGCCGTTGACTTTTAAACTTAAAATGGAATAAGCAAAAGCGCAAAAACGAAAATTGGCTTTGACCTTAAGGGGTTAAAGTGCACACTCCCAGCTGCAATATGAGAGTTTCCACATCCAAATCGGAGAAAGGGTTTAGGAATCATAGCTCTGTAATGCATAGCCTCCTCTTTTTCAAGGGACCAAAAGTAATTGGACAATGGACTCTAAGGGCTGCAATTAATTCTGAAGGCGTCTCCCTCGTTAACCTGTAATCAATGAAGTAGTTAAAAGGTCTGGGGTTGATTCCAGGTGTGTGGTTTTGCATTTGGAAGCTGTTGCTGTGACCAGACAACATGCGGTCAAAGGAACTCTCAATTGAGGTGAAGCAGAACATCCTGAGGCTGAAAAAAAAGAAAAAATCCATCAGAGAGATAGCAGACATGCTTGAAGGAGCAAAATCAACAGTCGGGTACATTCTGAGAAAAAAGGAATTGACTGGTGAGCTTGGGAACTCAAAAAGGCCTGGGCATCCACGGAAGACAACAGTGGTGGATGATCGCCGCATACTTTCTTTGGTGAAGAAGAACCCGTTCACAACATCAACTGAAGTCCAGAACACTCTCAGGGAAGTAGGTGTATCTGTCTCTAAGTCAACAGTAAAGAGAAGACTCCATGAAAGTAAATACAAAGGGTTCACATCTAGATGCAAACCATTCATCAATTCCAAAAATAGACAGGCCAGAGGTACATTTGCTGAAAAACACCTCAAGAAGCCAGCTCAGTTCTGGAAAAATATTCTATGGACAGATGAGACAAAGATCAACCTGTACCAGAATGATGGGAAGAAAAAAGTTTGGAGAAGAAAGGGAACGGCACATGATCCAAGGTACACCACATTCTCTGTGAAACATGGTGGAGGCAACGTGATGGCATGGGCATGCATGGCTTTCAATGGCACTGGGTCACTTGTGTTTATTGATGACATAACAGCAGACAAGAGTAGCCGGATGAATTCTGAAGTGTACCGGAATATACTTTCAGCCCAGATTCAGCCAAATGCTGCAAAGTTGATCGGACGGCGCTTCATAGTACAGATGGAAAATGACCCCAAGCATACAGCCAAAGCTACCCAGGAGTTCATGAGTGCAAAAAAGTGGAACATTCTGCAATGGCCAAGTCAATCACCAGATCTTAACCCAATTGAGCATGCATTTCACTTGCTCAAAAAGACAGAAAGACCCACAAACAAGCAAGACCTGAAGGCTACGGCTGTAAAGGCCTGGCAAAGCATTAAGAAGGAGGAAACCCAACGTTTGGTGATGTCCATGGGTTCCAGACTTAAGGCAGTGATTGCCTCCAAAGGATTCGCAACAAAATATTGAAAAAAAATATATTTTTTTTGGGTTATGTGTATTTGTCCAATTACTTTTGAGCTCCTAAAATGTTGAGTGTTTGTAAAGAAATGTGTACAATTCCTACATTTTCTATCAGATATTTTTGTTCAACCCTTCAAATTAAACGTTACAATCTGCACTTGAATTCTGTTGTAGAGGTTTCATTTCAAATCCAATGCGGTGGCATGCAGAGCCCAACTCGCCAAAATTGTGTCACTGTCCAAATATTTCTGGCCCTAACTGTAAGTGTCTATTAGTAATTTTCATAACTTTTGTTGGGCAATAAAATCTCTTCAACATATATGTGTATTTTTTAAATCAACTGTTACTAGAAAAATATAGATGTGTAAATTACTTCTATTTACAAATCTCAAGTCTTCCAGTATTTATCAGCTGCTGTATGTCCTGCCCTGTGTAATACTGGTGTATTCTTTCCAGTATGACACACTGCTTTCTGCTGCCACCTCTTTCTGTGTCAGGAACTGCCTAAAGCAGGTTTTCTACGGGGATTTGCTACTGCTCTGGACAGTTCCTGACAGGGACAGTATATAGGCAGGACAGGCACAGCAAGTCCTTTAGCACTCCACTTGAGAAGGTTTGTGGCAAAAGCAGATTATAATAGGTCCGTTTTGGGCGGTAGCCCAGGGCTCTGAGCTCCTGGGGGGCCCATGGCCACCCAAAAAGACTTATACTTTCAGTGGTGTATTGTCCCTGGCTACAGTTCTGCCATGATTTGCAAAATAAATTGCTGCTTTTTTACCACAATTTTGCACAAATCAGGGCATCATGACATTATCTATCCTGTGCTATGAATACCACACTGGTGCTGCCATAGTTACAGTAGGGTTGGGGGCCCAGGCCTGGTAAACAGCCCGGGGCCTATGGTAAAGTTAATCCGCCCCTGCAAAATGCGTTCTTGTTTTGTCCTGGGCACCTACAATAGGAAAGGGACTGTGGGGTAGGACCACCCTATTAAGGAGTTGAGTTCCCCAAAGGGCAGGGAGAGTTTTTTCTACTATTGAACATACACTTTACCCCTCCCATCCATTGTATTGGATCCCATGCCATTGGAGATTAGTCTTATGCACAATTTTGATTTGTTTCACTTTTTAGAATTGTCATGATTTGCGTAGATTTTATGTACTTTATTAAAAGTTAAAGTGTATGAACCATCAGGTGCATTTGCTTTAAGCGTTGCACATGATCTGCACGTGCGCGGGAACTGGGCTGCAGTTAAAAAAAAAAAGGACCGCGACACTGGCTTCCCCATGCTGTTCCATTCATGTGCATCACTTAAGGAGAATGCACCTGATGGTACATTTGCTTTAAGTTTTATATATCCAACTGTGGTCCTTGGTAATCGGTGAATTCTGTGTATACTGATCACTGGGTCACCATTATCTATAGGATACAGATCCCTTGATCTATTCATAAGTGGATATTCTCAAGCAGCTGCTTAAAAAGGAGCTCTAATGTTAAGCCAAAACATTGCAGATTTTTGGGTGAAGTAAACACAACACGATTGTGAATTTATCCGTAGAGCTGTGGTTTCTCATTATATATATATATATATATATATATATATATATATATATATATATAATTTTTTTTTTTTTTTTTTTTGAATACCCCTGAAATGTTGGTAGGGCTCTAGTTTCTCCACTGCTTTAACACTTATTACAGATGAGTTTTGGCAGCCACATTTTGATATTTCTTTAGACACATCTAGATTTATTATGTGCCTAACTGTGTGAATTATTGCAGCTTTCAGTAGTGAAATGTACACTCGTCATATTGCATAAAGGCTTTCAATGTATCAAAGACATGAATGAAGGACACAACTGTGTAGATCTAAGCTATGTCAGCTATGGCCTGTGTGCCATAGATATCTTTTGGTGCCTCAGTGCCTGGTTGTGTGGTCCCTAAACCTAATTGGAAACTTAATGCATCATAAAATATAACATAAAATAGATTATTTTAATGTAACATAAAACGTAAGACATCTTGAAAGAGCAATTCTTTTCAAAATGTATGAGCAGTGGATGTAATGGCATGTTAACATTAAAAAGGTAGATTGCACCAGAGCACTCCCCACCACTTCCACACGGAAAAAAAAATGAAAGAAAAGTTGTCTGAAGAGCACATCTTCTTTCATACTGGAATACTAGAATCATGACGTGTGATGTAAGTCAATATATATATATATATATATATATATATACACTGTATGTACAGTGTTTACTTGGTTTAAGAGTAACTTGGATTAAGAGTGTTTTGCAAGAAGAGCTCACAGTTATTCACAATTGTAACTTGGTTTAGAAGCTTCCTGTACTGGGTAGGAGAAGGAGTGGGGGAGGGGCATGGTCTCCATAGGTGGTCTACAGTACTGTACTCTGACCCAGGAAGTCTCACTCACCTTCCAAATCACAACAGATCCACTTTAGGCTGGGGCTTACATCAGAGGACAGGACTGTGGAGGTAATCTCTCCATAGCTGTAACCCCTCTCTCCCTGGACAGAGAGTGCTGCTATACTGTGCTCACCCTATACCCTGCTCATTCCTTCCTGCAGTCTCTGTCATCTATTTCCCATCCTCTCCATTCCTGCTATAATGTGCCATCACTTACACTCAGCTATGCACACTGCTGTGTATAAAAGCTTCTGTCACTGTCCTCCTGCACAGCTATTCCTGAATGGCCCATGCTAAACACACACCCCTTCTCCATTGCTGTCATGTGACCACACAGACCTCTGACAGCAGCCCTGCTTCTCTATTCTAGCCTGCTGTACTACGCTACTGCATTATAGGGATCTGCTGTTCCATTCTGTATCGACAAACTGCTTCTGTTTTTTCAGGTTTATGCACTTACTATACATTATACTCCACATGCTGATTGCTATACTGTACAGTGACCTATAATATCACATATCCAGCTTTTTAAATGTTTGTTTAATTAGTTTTACCTGTTATTCAGAATACAAAAAAAATCATTATTTAGGGATGTGAAACCAATTGTCTGCATTTCAATGATTTCTTATGGCAAAATTTGCTTTGGGTGAAGAGTGATTTGGATTACAAGGATAGTCCTGGAACGAATAATGTTTGCAATCCAAGGCACCACTGTATATGATATGTAAAGTGTTTTAAAGTATACTTGTACTTTCAAGTAACATCTCAGGATAAGTTGCAAGTAAATTGTACTAATGCTGCAATATTACTGCAGTGTGTGTCTCTGCGAAGCCCTAGGCCTATTGCAGCTTTAGCTTTAACATGAAGAGCAAAGTGAACCTTCAACATTTTTGTATAACAATATCTAGTATTGGCAGGTTACACTTTCCTATTTGGTACTGTATTAGTGTATATCACACTTTCCAACACTAGGTGGCAGTGCACATCTAATTTGGAACAGAGGCACGCTTGTATAATTGTGGTAAAAATAACCTAAGAACATAAATATAGCAGTACTAAACCAAATAGTGGCATGATTTCCACAAATTGTATTATTTTACTGTCTTAGTAACATAAAAAAATTAAAGGTGTAGTCATAGATAAGTTGTAAGTATATACTGTCCTCTCAATATGACTGCATTGTATAATGCACTCTCAGTATTTTTCTCTTCTTTAAATTTCACATAAAATCTCATCAAAACAACACATTTTACCTCCCCCCTTTTCGCACAAACCAAGAGGGGCAACCCCCCCCCCCCCAAAAAAAAAAAAAAAAAAAAAGATACCACACATCCTTGCCTACAACCACCCTAACTCAAAAAACTCTCATCTATAATTTCATAATGTTCAACGATTGTCACCATATTGGACCAGCTTTGTACTAACTATGTATGCTCGAGTCCATCCGAACCCGAACTTTCGGCATTTGATTAGCAGTGGCTGCTGAAGTTGGATAAAGCCCTAAGGCTATGTGGAAAACATGGATATAGTCATTGGCTGCATCCATGTTTTCCAGACAACCTTAGAGCTTTATCCAAGTTCAGCAGCCCCAGCTAATCAAATGCCGAACCCGGTTCGCTCATCTCTATGCAAACCATAGAATAGTTCTCTTCTGTTAGTTGATATATGTATTTCATTGCAGGCTCCCTGTCTCAATGAGGATTTAACAATGCTAGCTGACCCTTATGAGTGCATGCTGATGCAATGGTCGTGGGGGAGCACAATGACTGATGGGGGCAGATGCCTTTGGGACAGTTGCTGGGGAGATCAGAGCTGCAGTGTCATACACTGCTGCTACTCATTCATTCACACTCTGCGTAGCACGCTTTTAGGGATGTTACGTCTCATATGGCTTTGTCATTCAGTGTCCAGCTGTGCCTTGTCATCATCCTCATATCATTTATTCCAGAGATTGTAAATACTATGGTGGCTGCAAACCAGTTTATACAATTTAGCAAGTTTGAGTCTTAAAGTGCGATGAGTCGGGTGTGTCTGGCTTTTTCATGTTCCATAATGGTTTTGTTCCTATGTGCCTCAGAGAGCTGTAAACATTTATAATTAGGACTTGTTGTTAAAGGGCTCTTGTTAAAGGATCACTACAGTTTTTCCCACCCATATGCACACTTACCATCACTAGTCCTATGGCGCCATTTGTTTTATGTTCAGCATAGCTGCATTCATTCTATGTAATTGGGTTGCAGTAACCTGGCGATGCTAGGTGTTGTTTG
Organism: Dendropsophus ebraccatus; assembly: GCF_027789765.1. Taxonomy (NCBI): domain Eukaryota; kingdom Metazoa; phylum Chordata; class Amphibia; order Anura; family Hylidae; genus Dendropsophus; species Dendropsophus ebraccatus. Next base: position 61,754,247 of record NC_091461.1, read on the forward strand.
CAGTGGGCTAGGTGTAGGGGTGTACCGACTAGGCGCTTGTCACAGTGGCCAGGAGTGGTATGCCCCCCCTCGAGTATACTAACAGTAGGCTTTGAAAAGGTAGAACAAGGGGTGTGTGGGGGCAGGTGTAGTTGTAGAGCAAAAGGAGGACAGAGTCCAGCACTTAAAGTGACACCGTCACCTCCTTTTTGCATTCTGACATCTCTACACAGGTGTAAAGGGTAAATTTAGCGGTTTTCATACCTTATTTTATATCATATGTCATGGTGCTTGTTCAAGTAAAAAGTCATCTTTTATCAACTGCAGATTGTGTTAAGTGGGCGTGGCCTCGCGGCATTAGCGCCACTTGGCCCCGCCCACAACACCACAGTTGGTCCCGCCCCCTCGCAGACCATTAGAACAGGCTGTCCGAAAGGTCTAGACCCCACCCCCTTTACGTCGACCACCTAATGGACGTCAAGGGGGCGGGGCCAACGACGTTGTGAGCGGGGCTAAGTGGCGCTAATGCCACAAGGCCACGCCCACTTCATACAATCTGCAGTTGATAAAAGGACACTTTTTACTTGAACAAGCACCATGACATATAATACGAAATAAGGTATGAAAAACGCTAAATTTACCCTTTACACCTGTGTAGAGATGTCAGAATGCAAAAAGAAGGTGACAGTGTCACTTTAAACAAGAGGATATTTTTCTCTACAAGAGAATACTTTACCCTTGAGTGCAATACAGCTTAACCCCTAGGCGACCCTGGACGTAGGGTTACGTCATGGAAGTCTGTCCCCAGACGACCCATGACGTAACTCTACGTCCTGGGTGTTTCTCCCGCTATGAAGCGCGCTCCGGAGCGGAGCGCGCTTCATAGGAAGTGGGGGCCGGCTGCAGTGAGCAGCCGGGACCTCACTGGTAATGACACGCTGCAGCGATCGCACTGCCGTGTGTCATTAACCCCTTAAACGCCGCGTTTAAGTGTAAGTGACAGGGGGAGTCCCCTGTCACTTACCGATCGGGACCCCCACAGTGTGACTGCGGGGGTCCCGATCGTTGAAACGGACCAGCGGAGGTCTCTCACCTGCCTCCGTTTGGTCCGATCGGCGATCTGCTACACTGAGCCTGCACAGGCAGGCTCAATGAGCAGATCGCCGATAACACTGATCAATGCTATGCCTATGGCATAGCAATCATCAGTGTAGAAATCAAACCAGTGTATGTAAAAGTACCCCAAAGGGACTTCAAATGTGTAAAAAAAAAAGTTCAAAACACTATTACACTACCCCAAAACCCCTCCCCCAATAAAAGTTGAAATAACCCCCCTATCCCATTATATAAATAAATCATATAAAAATAAATAAATAGATAAACATATAATATACCGTAGCGTGCGTAATTGTCCGATCTATTAAAATATAACAAGCGTCATTGTAATCGGTAAACGGCGTACACGAAAAGAGGGAAAAAAGTGCGCGGATTACCGATTTTATGTTACATTATATATTTAAAAAAATCAATAAAAAGTTATCAAAACGTCCGATCTTCACAAATATGGTATTAATAAAAACTAGAGATCATGGTGGAAAAAATGGCACCCCATACAGCCCCGTAGGTGAAAAAATAAAACCGTTATAGGCGTCACAATAGGCCCATTTTATTAATATTTAATTGCCAAAAAAAAGGATTTCATAAAAAAAATACATATATAACATTAGAGAATCTGTGTAAACCTGCATATAGTTGTGTTCGGGCTGACCTATAGAATAATAGTATCATGTCGCTGTTACCATATAGTATATTACGTAGACACAGGAACCCCCCAAACGTTACCATATTGCATTATTTTTTACGATTTCACCTATTTATATCTTCATAAATAATATATTTGGAATTCCATCATACATGTTATGGTAAAATGAAAGACGCCATTACAAAGTACAACTATTCCTGTAAAAAACAAGCACTTACATGGCTTGTAGATAGAAAACTGAGAGTGCTAGAGCTCTTAGAAGGGGAGGAGGGAAAAACGAAAACACTAAGATCAAAATTTGCGCGGTCCACTGGGTCATTTTGGGCCTGGTCCTCAAAGGGTTAAAGAGTCAACGTCGTTAAATTTATTTTTTTGCAGAAATCAATAGTCCAGGCGATTTTAAGAAACTTTGTAATTGGGTTTATTAGCCAAATATGTCATTATCTGCATGTAAAAAGCCTTTTCCTAGGCCACCCCCTCCTCTCCTTTCTGTCATCCACTCCTCAGAATCAGGAAATCTCGACTGTTTTTTCATCAGTCAATCTGTCTGGTCTATGAAGAGGGGACTGGGAAGGAGCCAGATTAGAGTGGAGAACAAAGGATTGCTCAGTATTCAGAGCTCTAATTCGAGGTCAGAGAGGTCATTTGTTACTGTCAGAGATGTGAATGTAAATTAACTCTTTGTTGTCCTGTTTTGCTGCTTTTACTTTCTCTCTCCATAGGAAAAACTATGAAGACAGGGGGGAGAGCTTCAAACTGCTTTTTCATGATAAAAATTCATTTTTCGGCTAATAAACCCAATTACAAAGTTTCTTAAAATCGCCTGGACTATAGATTTCTGCAATAAAAATTTTAACGACAGTGACACTTTAACCCTGGACGGAGCCAATTTTCCTTTTTGCATTTTCGTTTTTTCCTCCTTGTGTTTAAAAGGCCATAGCACTTGCATTTTTACACCTAGAAACCCACATGAGCCCTTATTTTTTGCGCCACTAATTGTACTTTGCAATGACAAGCTGAATTTTTGCATAAAGTATACTACAAAACCAGAAAAAAATTCAAAGTGTGGTGAAATTGAAAAAAAAATGCATTTCTTTTATTTGGGGGTATTTGTTTGTACGCCATTCACCCTGGGGTAAAACTGACTTGTTACTCATGTTCCACAAGTCGTTACGATTAAAACGATATGTAACATGTATAACTTTTATTTTATCTGATGGCCTGTAAAAAATTCAAACCATTGTCAACAAATATACGTTCCTTAAAATAGCTCCATTCCCAGGCTTATAACGCTTTTATCCTTTGGTCTATGGGGCTGTGTGAGGTGTCATTTTTTGCGCCATGATGTGTTCTTTCCTTGATTGCGCATATACGACTTTTTGATCGCTTTTTATTACATTTTTTCTGGATTTGATGCGACCAAAAATGTGCAATTTTGCACTTTGGGACGATACCAAACATGTTTATTTATTTTATTTTATTTACTTTTATTTAAAACATGGGAAAAGGGGGGTGATTCAAACTTTTATTAGGGGAGGGGGCTTTTTACTAATAACAATATTTTTTTTTTTTTTTTTACACCTATACTAGAAGCCCCCCTGGGGGACTTCTAGTATATACACTTTGATCTCTCATTGAGATCTTTGCTGTATAGTAATGCAGCAAAGATCAATGAGATCGGCACTCGTTTGCTTTCGGCTGCTGCAGCCGAAAACAAACGAGTGCCGTCTCGGAGGAGCGATCTCCCCCACTAGACACCAGGGAACGGCTACCTCTGGTAATCGGAGGCAGCTGTCAACTTTGACAGCTGCCTCCGATTACCTTATTAGCGGGCACGGCGATCAGACCGTGCCCGCTAAACGTCATATGTCCCTAAGACGTTTTAAAGAATGAAATGTGCAAAAGATAATCAGAGGGCTTGACTTGTGCTGATAGTAGGTGTAACTTAGGTGAAGTAAGGTTAAGGGGCTGTCTTGGGGCCTTTTCTAGTAGTACAGAACTCTGCCGAGGCAACTTGTACTGTGTGTGACTTGTTGAAGAATCTCGTACTCATGGTTAGTATTGGGAAGAAGAAAGATGCTAGAAGAGCCCACGGGGTGTCAGATCTGGTAGTACAGGTCTCAGGGTTGAATGACTGGGTGTAGCTTACTCCTCAAGGTTCCCAAAGTAGGTCAAGCAGGAATTAATAGAGTTCGTCGCTTGGCTGTACTTAGCTCCACTGCAGAAAATCCTTTGTTGCTTGGATTGTCCTGACTAGGTTCACAGAGGTCACCCCTGGCGTAAACAAGGTTTTCCCACGTGACAGATACCCCACCTTTGGGTTAAGCTCTGCATACTGGTTACTAGAAAGTGCCAAGGGCCCTGGCAATCAGGCCAGACCTGAGTATATGCTTCAGCAGGATCTCTAGTTCTTTTACTGTCTCTCTCACCACCATCCACTAAAAAAGATCTAGAGATCTTCCAGGAACTAGCTATCCTATATAGACAGGGCCGATTCAAGGGTTTCTGCCGCCCTCTCCTGCCCTCTGCTTGCTTCCTGGCACTTCCTGGGACAGCCATGGCCAGTGTTTGGCTGGGCGGCCTGTCAGCTCAAAGAAGCTGTAGCATTGCAGTGCGGGAAAGCAAGCAGAGGGCAGGAGAAGTCTGGGAGCGTGAACAGGTAATGTATGAACACTTTAGGGCAAGGGCTGCACGGACATCACTAATGATGTCCGTGCAGCCCTTGCTAAATGATAATCGAGCTGTTTAATAGGCTCAGTAAACGAGTGTCGATCTAGCAGATCAGCACTCGTTTACATTATTGATGGGACCTTCATCTTCCCGTCTTATAGGGCCCTAAGGCATTGTTCACACTTTATACGCATGAGGTGTGAGGAAATATGGACAACAAGAAAACCACTTCAATGTAGAAATGTAAATCAGTATGGCCAAAATCCTTCCCGTCCCATGACCAAAAACAGGTAAATGCAAGGCATACACAAGAACACTCTACATTATTCTCTGATAATAGCCTATGCTGGACTATATAAGCAAAAAAACTTTTAGGAGTACTTTTTAAGCAAGTTCCCAACTGTATAATATGACCCTGAGATTTTCATAGCATAGGAGCTGAGTAGGCTGCATATTCAGTTCTAAAGAGCGACTATTAAATTAATGGTTCTTTCGTTTTTAAGGTACCATTAAAAACTTTAGGGCATATTACTGAGAATTTAAACATTCCCCTTCACATTGTAGAATAATAAGCCAGATGCCACTGATTTTGGCAGGACCAGATGATTTTCTTATTTGTACTCCTTTAGGCCGGGTTCACACGCTGTAAAACACCGGCCATTCTGTGACCTGGCTAGTTCACAGAACGGCTGGTGTCAGTGAAGATCACCCCGGCTGATACTGCAATACCGGCCGTGATAAACTTCACTGACAACAGCCGTTCTGTGACTCGACTGGGTCACAGAACGGCCGGTGTCTTACTATATGTCCAGTGTATTTATGTGGTTGTATATACTTGTACCTTTTCTGTGTATAATCCTGTACACATTGTGATTATATCCTAGTACAGGGACAGCACCCCTGCATCAGGAGTTTGGGGACACCCACACCAGAGGGGCCCTATTATTTAGTGTAGGCACGGACATCGCAGCTCTTATCTAGACTGTTGTATATTTGTAAATATATATGTGTGTTTTTGTACATAATTTGTCAAGCACATCACTTTATGCCATAAATTGTTCTGCTCACGAAGAACGGTCATACAGTGTTTTCGTTTTCTATGTTAATAAGTATGCAATATAAGACTGTAAACCACTTTCTAATAATCAATTACCGGTCATAGTGTGACCAATTCTGTTACTGTAGTGTGAACCTGGCCTAACAATGCTTAGGAGTAAAGATTGCATTGTTGAGGCTCCTTATCATGTCTAATGTGATCTAAAATGTGAAAGAAATGCCTTAGAAAGACAACAGCAAGACAATGTTGAAAATATGTGTAAGAGGCAGAGAAATGTGTGGGCGGAATGAAGAGACATCATTAGAGTAAAAGGGATTAAGTGAAATTCTAAAAAAGTACAAAATGGCATCTGGTGAGATCCAGAGTATTCTCAAGAGTAGAATTAGGAAGTGTGTAAAAGAAACACATTCACTAATAAAATATGAGAAAATGTTGAAATTGGGAGATAAAATTGGACTTCAAGTGGAATTTTATATCAATAGAACTACTTCCCAGCTTCATTCTTTGTCTAGTGCTTTTCCCCAGCCCACATCATATATCAGAATGCTTCTAATTCCTCAACATTTCTTATCTCTTTATTCTGCACAACTGATCTCAGGGGTTCTCCAGATTTATAGAAATATATCTTATTGGCTTTTTAACAACTCAGTCTATCGTTTCCCTTGATCTCCACCCAAGTTACATGTACATTTTACTGCAGATCCACTGTGGATTTAACCACTGCCATACTATAAGGCCTCATCCACACATCAGTTTTTTCTGTCTGTGAATAAAGATCCTGATTCACAGAAAGAAAAAAGACCCATTGATTTTATTATGAGCATTCACACATCTGATTTAAAAGCTGATTCATTTTGACCCCTGCACAATGGACATATTTAGAGCACAACAGACCGGACTAATTTTAATGGGTCCATTGGGTTTTCTGCTCGCGTTCATCATTCGGCAGTGTTCTAACAGGACAAAAAACTACTACATACATTTAAATGAATTCTGCGATAGAGGCCGTAAACAGAGCCTCAGATGGAGATGTGATCCTAGCCTTATCCATCTGTGCAATGGTAAAGCTGGATAGGTTTTCTACATAAATTTCGAACGCCAGATGTGAACAAAGCAGGCTGAAGGGGTTGTCGATTGGCAAGAGAACACACTAAGTACATGCTTCATATGGCTTGTTCTCCTGAATGGTTGTTGTCTGAATGATAAAAACTTGTCTCTGACATATGAAACTTTTTTTATGATATGTGCCATTTAACTGATCTTTTAAAAAGAAAAATCAAAAAGAAGTTTTTAAAAAAAATCAAGTGTATTGTAAACCTAGCCATATGTCATATCAGCCTCCCTTTAAAGGGGCACAGCCATGTACACAGTGAATGTAGCTAGAAGCAGAGAGCTCTGTACATTGTATACTGGCTGTGCTAGGTTACTCCATTCATTTCAGTGGAGGCTGAGCTGCACTAAACCAGCACTGCCACTACACAACATACTGCACTGTCTGCAACCGGCTTTGTTCACTGTGTGTATGGCAGTGCTGCAGCTCTGGCAAACAGATGATTGGTGGGAGTGCTAAGGTCAGTAATGCTCCCTGCAGTAGTCACAGTTGAAGCACATGTATAAAGCTGGCACACACATGCCGTGTGGTTTGATGTTGCAGATGTAGAATAGCAAATGGGGGGGAAGACTTCTCATCACCAAAGGAAATGCTTACATCTTTCCTCCAGTTCATAAACTTCCCCAGAACCTCTGTGCCTTTGGAGTAAGTCATAATTTCTCGAAAACTTTTCTGACCCAAGAAGAGGCAGGATTGTAGACACATTTTAAAAGCAGGCAACCCCAGGGGAGGAAATGAGTCAAAACTGATAATGATTGTAAACCTTGTGGATTAGGAATTCTCTTCTGTAATAAAACAGAGCTATAGTTCTGCTCTATGTGAATGTCATAGAACAAACAGCCGACTGTGTAACATTTCTCATCATAGATTTATGATTCCGCTTTACATAGCATGCAGGTGTTCTCTTCCCTGCTAGCTGTAAAATGTTACTATGATACAGAGGTGTAACTTGAAGCTTTTACTGTCCCTAAAGGAGAATCTATAGCAGGACCGTGCAATACATAATCTATAGCACTGTCATTTCAATGGGGTTTCATCCTCGCAGCCGAATTGTCATCCTGCTGTCAGTATGTAATCTCATTGATGTGACTGTTAAGGTATCTGCTGTGGATTTTGCTGCAGACCCGCAGCGTAAAATGCGGTATGTGTGCCATACAGGGCACCATTCAATGCAAGGCCATCCCTTATTGTAAGATATATATATATATATATATATATATATATATATATTATATAGGTCCCCTGACCTACTTTCAGGCTAAACCCTGGACACACACATATACTGGTTTATTCTTTAGTCCTATCAATAGATTGATTTTAGTGAACACTGTGTAATGCTTCAACTTTCCATCTGCCCTACACTTATATTGACATAAGAAAATAAAGTACACACAAGACTTGTTCATACAAACTTTGTTCATGCAGTGGTACAGGCAGGGGCGCCATCAGGAATTTCTGGGCCCCGTACACTCAAAGTGTCTGGGCCCCCCAGTCGTCCCCAAAAAAACAACTTTGAAAAACCATATTTAAATTACCCCATGTAGTCATGTGGGCGGCCCTCAGTGGCGAAGTAGTCATGGCTCACACAAAAATATCTTCTCTATTTACACCTGTAATTTCCCGAGTGCCAACGTCATTGCTGGGTAAAATAACAGATTGACAAAATATCAGGGCTTACCATGAAGAGATGACCCCCATTAATATAACACACATACATCGTATACACACAGCACATACTATATATATTACATACATCATATACACACAACACACACTGTATACATTACATACAGTCACACTTTAAACAGATATATACACGTATGTACATTTTATATTTACATCCATACTACTAATACACAGGGCCAATTCTAGCTTTTCTGCTGCCTGAGGTTAAAATTAAAATGATGTTCTGCAGCAACTGAAGTGTGTATTATGATGTTCTGCTGCAACTGAAGTGTGTATTATGATGTTCTGCTGCAACTGAAGTGTGTATTATGATGTTCTGCTGCAACTGAAGTGTGTATGATGAGGTTCTGCAGCAGCTGAGGTGTATGATGAGGTTCTGCAGCAGCTGAGGTGTATTATGATGTTCTACAGCAGCTTAGGTTTATGATGAAGTTCTGCAGCAGCTGAGGTGTATGATGATGTTCTGCAGCAGCTGAGGTGTATGATGAGGCTCTGCAGCAGCTGAGGTGTATGATGATGTTCTGCAGCAGCTGAGGTGTATGATGAGGTTCTGCAGCAGCTGAGGTGTATGATGAGGTTCTGCAGCAGCTGAGGTGTATTATGATGTTCTACAGCAGCTTAGGTTTATGATGAAGTTCTGCAGCAGCTGAGGTGTATGATGATGTTCTGCAGCAGCTGAGGTGTATGATGAGGCTCTGCAGCAGCTGAGGTGTATGATGATGTTTTGCAGCAGCTGAGGTGTATGATGAGGTTCTGCAGCAGCTGAGGTGTATGATGAGGTTCTGCAGCAGCTGAGGTGTGTATTATGATGTTCTGCAGCAGCTCAGGTGTATGATGAGGTTCTGCAGCAGTTGAGGTGTATGATGAGGTTCTGCAGCAGCTGAGGTGTATGATGATGTTCTGCAGCAGCTGAGGTGTATGATGAGGTTCTGCAGCAGCTGAGGTGTGTATTATGATGTTCTGCAGCAGCTCAGGTGTATTATGATGTTCTGCAGCAGCTCAGGTGTATTATGATGTTCTGCAGCAGCTCAGGTGTATGATGATGTTATGCCGCAGCTGAGTTGTATTATGAAGGTAAGCAGACATCATACTACACCTCAGCTGCTGCAGAGCCTCATTATACACCTCAGCTGCTGCAGAATCTAATCATACACCTCAGCTGCTGCAGAACCTCATCATACACCTCAGCTGCTGCAGAACCTCATCATACACCTCAGCTGCTGCAGAACCTCATAATACACACATCTCAGCTGCTGCTGAACCTCATAATACACACATCTCAGCTGCTGCAGAACCTCATAATACACACATCTCAGCTGCTGCAGAACCTCATAATACACACCTCTCAGCTGCTGCAGAACTTCATAATACACACATCTCAGCTGCTGCTGAACCTCATAATACCCACATCTCAGCTGCTGCAGAACCTCATAATACACACCTCTCAGCTGCTGCAGAACCTCATAATACCCACATCTCAGCTGCTGCAGAACTTCATAATACACACCTCTCAGCTGCTGCAGAACCTCATAATACACACCTCTCAGCTGCTGCAGAACCTCATAATACACACCTCTCAGCTGCTGCAGAACCTCATAATACACACATCTCAGCTGCTGCAGAACCTCATAATACCCACATCTCAGCTGCTGCAGAACCTCATAATACACACCTCTCAGCTGCTGCAGAACCTCATAATACACACCTCTCAGCTGCTGCAGAACCTCATAATACACACCTCTCAGCTGCTGCAGAACTTCATAAGCCTCTCACTTTATAAAGAACCAAGCATCATCTTTTAGCTATAATTGTACAAGTTTCAGCATACAGCACAGAGGGGCTGAGGATACAGATATCCAGAGCTGTGCTCACCATTACTATCTGGTGTGCACAGGGTGGTAGCCTAACCCCCACTCCAGGTGACCCCCCAACTCTCAAACAAACACACACACCTCACAAACCCACACACACACAACTCACTAACACACACACCTCACAAACCCACACACACACACACACACACACACACACTTACATTCTCTTCAGGGAAAGTCTGGGGCAGCATGAGGTGCAGTCATCTTCTTCTTCTCTCCTGCACACAGCCGGCCCGGGCCCCTCCCCCTCCTGCTCCTCTTGTCCCGACAGAGAACGCAGCCAGAGAAGGTACGGAGGTGGCTGGAGTGGGGAGGGGCCCGGTGGGGAGTGAGGAGGGGGCCCTGCTTGTGTCTTCTCTCAGCTCTGCTCGTGATAGATGCTGACAGACAGCAGGAGCTGTGTGTGTGTGCAGTACAGTTGTGAGGAGCTTCAGCGGGCCCCCTGAATTCTAGTTTGGGCCCGGGCCCCATACAACTGTACTGCCAATACTGCCCTGATGGCGGCCCTGGGTACAGGGCTGGCGATGTAGTGTACACTTGCCAGCTATGATGTACAATAGAACAGGAGTCACATGCAGGGTCGGACTGGAGAACCAGGAGCCCACCAGAGGAAATTATTCTTGGGGCCCACCATACGGAAATAATGCATGACCACCACGGTTGTGTAATAGATTGTGTTTACATTGACCAAAGCATGTCATAAATGTGCACATTTAGGATTTGCAAAGGTGAACCTCCAAGTATATAGAAATGATGCTTTTTTTTTAGATTTTTATGAGGCGACTTGTTTTTAATCATGTGCTATTTATAATTCTCTGACATAGGACCCTTAAAGGCAGATCGGGATGCACCGTCTTATAACTCTCCATCCATGCTACTGTTTAGATTAAGTATAGGCCACTTAAATTATAAAGAAAGTTCTATAATATTTTTCCTAGACAACTGGAGGTGCACTCATGTGAGAGGAGGTGAGATACAGCTGACCAGCAGCACAGCCAGTCTTTCTGTACTCAGGCTCTTTCTACGTCTGTGAGAAGGTCTAGGCTTCTCCACTACTGGCCGACTGCTCTCTGCTGTGACACGCTGATCACAGGCAAATTCACCAATAATAACTAGAGGTTCAGAAAAAGCAGTCACTGATACCACACACATTATCTGCCACAAACAAAAAAAATGGGGTAGCAGAGGCGTCGTTTTATGCACAGGGGTCGACTTACGTGATGATTAGAGATGAGTGAACAGTAAGTACGATTAGGAAGAAATCCCTCAACAGTACCAGGATACCAGCCATGGACTTAGCCTATTCCTGATACATGTAGATACCAGCAAATAAATCCCATTCATGTAAATCTTGATGACTGCTTGCCATTTCTTTTCCCTTTGGGTTAGATCACTGTGATTCCTGCATTTATCACTGTTGTGCTATTCTCTTGAGTGATCGGCAATTGTTGTCTGCTACCATATTAAAGAGCACGCCAATGATCCTATTTGTCTGCTACAGGTTATGCCCAGCATGTATCCCCTAAGGGAAACCACTATAGCTGATGAAAACACGTAGGGAGGCAGCAATGGACTGGGGTACTTTAGGCCCACCAGGAAATTTGATTCTAGTGGTGCACCCTGCATACACCAGTTATAACCACATTACATTTCTGTGTATGTGGAGAGCGATGCCAGCTCATAGCTAGACACCACCAGCGTCAGACTAGGCTACTGGAGGATACTTCAGCGGGCCCCCGCCTCCTGCACACTTGGCGGCTGGACAGTGATACTGCTGCTGTGATCACCTGACTGGGCCCCAGCGTCAGACTTGGCCACCAGAGAATCGCTCGACTCTGCCGGCCTGCCGCTGCATCAATGCTGGCATCTGACTGGGCCCCTCACTTACCCAGTCAGATGACAGCATTGAAGCTCTGACTCCCAGGACCGTGCCGACCCACATCTCCTCTTTGTAACTGTATGTGCTTGCGCTCCTGATGAGTGTGTACAGGTCCTTCTGGGCCAGCACTGCGACTGACACAGCAAGAAGTAGACCCCACTGTGTCAGTCATTCTTGTGGCTGGAGGCAACATTATGATTCCGACCACAAGAGGCTGCACTCTGTATTGGCGCACGTCAGGCATAAGTGACGTGCCGACATCACTCAGGCACTGGCCTTGCAGAACAGGAAGGAAGAGGCCGGTGAACTGCCACAGCCTGGACCAGGTGAGTATTGTTTTTTTTCTATTTTTACTTACAGATGGGGATAATTGCCTCTTCAGTGTGGCTCACACTCATTTTTTAAGGGTTGTGTGTGTGGGGGGTGCTGCTAACTACTGGAGGGGAGCTACATTTCAGGGTGGAGGGTAAATACCAACTACCTACATGGGGGATACATCCTAAGGCTGGGTTCACACTACGTATATTTCAGTTAGTATTGTGGTCCTCATATTGCAACCAAAACCAGGAGTGGATTGAAAACACAGAAAGGCTCTGTTCACACAATGTTGTAATTGAGTGGATGGCCGCCATTTAATGGCACATATTTGCTGTTATTTTAAAGCAACGGCTGTTGTATTGAAATAATGGCCGTTATTTACTGTTATATGGCGGCCATCCACTCAACTCAATAGGAAGAAGTAATTTTGAACAGTAGAACAAACTGAACAGATTCTCTGTCATGGCTGTGGAAGAGTACTTACATACTTATTCATATATGAGACGTACTAACTGTTCACTCATCTCTAATCATTGCGTAAGTCAACCCCTATGCACAAAACTATGCCTCTGCTACCTTATTTTCCATTTTTTATTTTTGTGGTAGATAATGTGTGTGGCACCAGCGACTTTTTCTGCACCTCTAGTTATTGGTGAATTAACCTGTGATCAGCGTGTGACAGCAGAGAGCAGTCGGCCAGTAGTGGAGAAGCACAGGCCAACCTAGACCTCCGCACAGACATAGAAAGAGTCTGATTACAGGAAGACTGGCTGTGCTGCTGGTCAGCTGTATCTTTACTTCCTCCTCTCACATTATAAAACATGAGTGCACCTCCAGTTGTATAGAAAAAATATTATAGAACTTTCTTTGCAATTTAATTGGCCTATACTTAATCTAAACAGTAGCATGGATGCCAAGTTATAAGACGGTGCATCCCGTTCGGCCTTTAAGGGTCCGACTCTGGACACCACTGTAGTCACTGACTAGATCAGCCAATACGTGTCAATTCTTTGAGCAGAGTTTAGGTGCATTAATTGGCCTTTGGGGGTGTCTTTAATTGTAAAGCCCATTGAATTTAAAGAGTCACTGTCGTTAAAAAAATTTTTTGCAGAAATCAATAGTTTTAAGAAACTTTGCATTTGGGTTTATTAGGCAAATATGCCATTATCTGCATTTAAAAACCTTTTTCCCAGGTCACCCCTCCTCTCCTTTCTGTCATCCACTGCTCAGAATCAGGAAATCTCGACTGTTTTTTTTTATCAGTCGGATCCTGTCTGAGCTATGGAGAGGGGAGGGGGGAGGAGGAAGGAACGAGATTAGTCCAGCAGAGAGCTGAGAACAAAGGATTGATTACTCAGCGGGGGAGCTATTCAGAGTGCTCTTTAGAGGTCAGAGAGGTCAGTGGTGACTGTCAGAGGAGAGAGCCTGTGATGTTGCTGTTAATTAACTCTTTGTTGTCCTGTTTTGGTGCCTCCTTTCCCTCTCTCCATAGGAAAACCATAAAGACAGGAGGGAGAGCTTCAAACTGCTTTTTCATGCTAAAAATTTATTTTTCGGCTAATAAACCCAATTACAAAGTTTAAAAAAATCGCCTGTACTATTGATTTCTGCAAAAAAAAAAAATGTAACGACAGTGACACTTTAATAGTAAAGACGGTAAAAGGACGGTGAAAAAAGAGAAACTGTGTGTGAACAACTGAAAAATAACGTCTGCTGTTTGCAAAAGGTATCCAAAAATAATTGTCATGATTATTTTTTTGACGTCCACTCAGACAACATCCATCATTTTATACACTGTGTGCATCTGTCGTCCGTCATTCCATTGACTTCAATGCATTGCATTGAAGTCAATAACGGACGTCTTGTCAAATAGAAAAGGCGGATGCATTTTCTCTTTTTTTGAAGTTCTGTGAACATAGCCTTAGTGAACTATGTACTGGTCAAGATTTTCTGCATATAGTCTCTTTTTTTCAACCCACAAAAGACTAAAAAGCTGCCTTCAGGACACCAGAGTAAGTATAGCTTTGCTTTAAAGCATGATAATTAAAAAAATATTAATTAATGTAAGTTACAAACATACTTTATATCACATCCCCTGTGAATAGACCCCTAAATTTAGACCCCCCACTAGAATTGTAATACCACAATGGAGTGATGAGGAACTCATGGACAAAAAAAGCTTAAAATAACAACATTTTTCATTATACGTGGGTTCTATTACGTGGGGAGGGGTTTCGATAAGTGGGGGATTAAGGGGTTAGAAAAATGTAAAAAATGGCTGTTTGAGAAGACACATTTCAAAAATCACTGGTGGGGATGTAGGAAAATACAAGGATTTTGGAAATAAGTTTTTGATATTATGACAATATTTGAACTGGAAATAGAAGATAAGTACATATGTTCACTACTGTGTGTAGGGATAAAAACCAGAAACGGCAAATGTTGGACAGCTGTACAGAACCCTCGGACTCCCTACATTGGGTGATAATATTTTGAGACTGAAAGTTTGGAAGCGACGAAACTGGAAGGGAGTGAATAAGTTGAGAGAATGCACTGAACCTTGGTGGCATTTTTAAAGATATTGACAAGTTGAGATTGGTAAAGGGTAGCTAGGGTAGAACAGGGGGTGGGGTGTTAGGGTGAAACCGGAGGATCCTGAAGGTTGTATGGGTATATTTGCATATGTGGATATATGGAAAGGTACTGATGTGAACAAAGGCAGCTTTACATTGGGGAAAAAGGAGTTTTATTCCGGAGTGCAAGGCCGGGAGAGGGGCGGCAACTAGTCATCTGGTTGTGGAGCCGCCAGTAACTAGTCACGGCTCTCTGCCTGTCAGCGCACAGTGTGGTGATGATTGACATACAGAAATGCCACTAACAGGTTTCTCTGCCTGTCAATCATCCCCACACGGGCAGCTCCCCAGTAAGATGACTAGTTGCTGTCTCCTTTTTCCCCTGCAGACATGGCTGGTAGCCTCGGGAAGCTGCACAGTAGATGTATACTGTCCAGCTTGGAACCCTATCAGCACAATCAGATGCTGATTTAGTTCCCTTTCACAAATTAAGTAGACAGTTGCTTTTTTATTCTTTATTATGAAGTAGCATAGGCAAATGTTTATGAAAATATTGACGTCATCTTCATTGGTTTTATTTTATGTTGTGCTGATAACTAATGCTTTTTTGCATTGTAAAATATAAACAAATAATTTTGAATTGTTATAAAGCCGGCATTCATTTATATACCCAGTGATACTACTAACTAGGAACAATATTTGCATGGCTTCATTTTCTGTCAAGAACATATTTTGTGTCACACAATGGAGAGAAATTAGCAATCTATGTCCTAGCTGTAGTAGAGAGTAGGTCCACCTAATAATTACTATTTAAGGGGTTGTCTGAACAAATAAAATCTTTGTAGCAGGGCTCACCCTGGTGGTAAAAGTGCAAATTAAAAAACTTTATACCTTAAAGGGGTTATCCAGCGCTACAAAAACATGGCCACTTTTCCCCATACTGTTGTCTCCAGTTCAGGTGCGGTTTGCAATTAAGCTTCATTTACTTCAATGGAACTCAGTTTCAATACCCCACCCAAACTGGAGACAACAGTAGGGGGAAAGTAGCCATGTTTTTGAAGCGCTGGATAACCCCTTTAAGGTCATCCGGCCATCAGTTCTCGCCCACTGCCTGTCCTCCCCATTCACAGGAATGTTCTGCACAGCCAAGGGTTCCTGCATTCTCTTTGAGAAGAAAGGTGTAAGCTGCAGTGAGATGGGTAAGTTGCAGCTAGAGTACGCTTGCTGCATCTTATATCTCTCTGAACAAAGGAGTCAGCAGTGATTTTCAGTCTCGGACAACTCCTATCACTACTCAAAGGTTTAGTTTTAACACACAGGAAGCAATTGCTCAGCAAATCAGAAACAAAGGTAGCTAACCACTAAGGCCAGCCAGGGACTGAGTGGGTGCTTTCTGCATGTTGAGTCAAAATCAGAAGGCACGATTTTAAATGAGCAGCCTTAAGGCCCAATTACACTAAATGATTATTGGTCTTACTTATTGGCCAATTATCGTATGTTCAACCTCATAATTGTTCAGTGTAATAGCGCATGTTGAAAGGCAATGATCAGCTGACGATTGTTGTCTTTCTACATGCTTAAAAATCTCAATTCAGCATGTCACTCCGTGTAATAGGAACAGTGGCTGCAGATCTAAGGATGGTTCAGGCGGCCCCTCCTGCTGCTGACCGCTCCCTTTCTGTGCATTTAATAGCACAGACAGAGCCTGGAGTGAGGGGGAAGCAAATACTAAGCTGACAGGTCGGTGCTCGTTTCCCCCGGATTATCGGGCCTTGTAACATGTCCTTTGAATGTGACAGGGAACAGGGGCAGGTGAGTATACTTTTTTTTTTGCCCATGCAAAAAGAGATCGATTAAACGGCCCCTTTAATCATATTATAAATCTTGATCATAATTAAATCAGAACGATCAGTTCTTAGGTTGGAACAAGCAGAGGGCTCTGTCTCTGCTGTCACTCATGTCTGTCTCTGGCGTTAGGCTATGTTCACACTACGTAAAAGTGCGGTCGTTGTTGCCATCGGCAACAATGGCCTTACTTTATGCAGTGTGGAACATTGCCTACATTTCTATGGGATCCCGGCCAGAGCGTATACACATCGTATACGCTCTGGCCGGAATCCCATGCGGCGCTGCAAATAACTGACATGTCAGTTTTCTGCGGCCGTAGGAAACCCTGTCAGTTCACACAATGAAGTAAGCGGCTCCGGCCGCTTGCTTCATTGTGTGCTGTGGGAAATTCTGATGCGGGCGCGCACTGATGCGCCCGTATCAGAACACTGCGGCCGGAAAGATCACCCGGGGTCAGGGAACGGCCGATCTCTTACCCCGTGTAAACATAGCCTTAGTCTTGTTGAAAGCAGGGCTGGTTAACCTATCAGAGAATAGAGATGCTGGGCCAATCAGGTTACTAGCATCCCATGTTATCTGACGACACCAGGTTTAAATAGACGGCTGCTGCCCACTTTCACCTGTGATGGCTACTTCTCATGCTTCATTGGGATGTCACCACAATTTATATCATATGTGTTTCCTTGGTTTTTATGCTTCTCGTTCTATTCTGGTTCAGATGTTCCCACTCTTGTTCTGGCATTTGACTAGTATAGTTCTGACATTATTCCTGATGTTACCTCCTGGTCATGGGTGTTGATAAATAAGGTGCATCTTGATAGATGTGTAAGCATGAGTTCACATCTGCCTTTGTCTTCGTTCATGAAGGTATTCATCCATATGCGCAAATGGATTGTAAAATTATTCTATTTTTTTTTTTGGTCCATTCCTATTTTGATTTTAAAAAAAAAAGCACCTTGTACATCTGTTTGTTTCTATCGGCATACGCTTGCATATCCATTTATATTCCTTCCTGATTTTTGTCCTCTTGCGCATGCTCAGTGAAAAAAAATGATGATGACAGATAACTTGCAAATGGACAAGAAACTTGAACAGAAATACGTTTAGATCCGTCATCATTGACTATTATACTGTAAAAAAAAAAAAAAAAAAAAACCTGTTCTTGGATGGACAAAAAACGCTGACAGGTTGGATGAAAACTAAGCATAACTGATGGAAAATGAGCACAAAAAATTTAAATAAACAGGGAGTTTAACGGATTTGCTGATTTATGTTTCTCTGTTGGTAAAATGGAAAAGAGAAACAGAATTGAAGCAAAGGGCTGGTGTGACCCTAGCCAAAGGCTAAGTTTACACTTTTATTTCTGTCTGTCTTTTGGTCAGTATTTTTTTTAACCAAAATCAGGAGTAGAACTCAATGCAAAATTGTAATGGAAAGATTTGCACAGCTTCTGTGTTTTCAACTCCCTCCTGGTTTTGGTTGAAAAAACTGACCAAAAGACTGACAGAAAAAATGTGTGTGAAAATAGCCTAGACATTTTCTCTTCTATATGCCATCTCTAGGTTGACTTACTTAACACCAACATTTTAACTAAGACCAACATTGTTGGCATAGTCTTAAAAAAGCTGTATTTGGACAATAAAGCTTTGAACTATTGCTAAATTACTGGATGCTGTTGGGTTCTCTTATACCCGCATGTCTCTGTGACACATCAAAAGTTTTTCATGTGACAGTGCCTCTTTAAATAGATAGTGGCAGGCAGGAACAAGTGGAGGACACATTGGGGATGCATGCACTAGTCCCTTAAATTGCATCCAGACAATGTGCACGGTCCCTACGGGTCAGACCAGGATCTGCAGCCGAAGAAATAGAAGCAGAAGGATGACTGCATGAAGAAGCCTAGTCCTGGTCACGGGGAGGTAAAGCAGTGACTGTGACCGGGCAGCTGGGTAACACTTGTGGATGACAACAGGTTTTACTAAGAGGTGTCCTGTCTCTGTCATTGATTGGCTGAGTGGGCCATCACAGCTAAGATTGGTCCATCTCTGAAGCAGCAGCCATTGTGACCAGCAGGGAGCTGAGGTATTGACAGGGGAAGCCCCAAGGCACCCAGGTAGGTGAGTATGTGCTGTTTTCAGAAGTAATTACTGTATATGGCCAACTGCAACACAACCACAATGCAAGCCAACTGGATTGTGCATTTTTTGCTCTAATGTACTAAATGTACAGCTCGCAGGCAGCTGCTTTTACCTAGTGTAGCTACATGTGCTCCTCAACTGCAATTACTACCCCTATTCTGTAGCTGTCATTCCTTACATCAGTGTTCAGGGACTGAATTATGAGGTTATGTGTTAGTTGTTTTTTTTTATTACTTTAGAGTAATTTGTTGACCCATGGAACAATTTTAAGAACACTATGATTTTTTTCCTTATTTATTGCTATTTTAGTTTTTGCCATTAGGTGGGAGTAAAGCTAAACTTAGAACGCATTTGTCTTGCTTTTTTTATTCTCTCAAGATCAGTGTGTGTTTCTTTACAGTGTTTAGTAGATTGTGATGAGAGTCTGAAGGTAGTTAGGGTTAGGGTTATAGAACTTCTCATTTCACTGCAGACTATTGCACATCAGTGAGGTTGCAACACCTGCTGTATTTAATTCCGCTGTAAACAGCATGCTAAATGAACACCTCTCTAAATGTCCAAATAAAGATGCATTGTTTAGAGCAGTGCTTCTCATTTCCATTACTCATGGCCACCAAAAGGTCATGTTTTCATAGATGATATAACTATACTCAGTGCATCAAGTATTATCACAGGTGTTCTTTGTATGGTATATCCTCAAAAATGATCTGTTGGTCTAGACGCTAGAGAAAAATGGAGGAGCTGGAGACAATACA
This sequence comes from Dendropsophus ebraccatus, assembly GCF_027789765.1. Taxonomy (NCBI): domain Eukaryota; kingdom Metazoa; phylum Chordata; class Amphibia; order Anura; family Hylidae; genus Dendropsophus; species Dendropsophus ebraccatus. The sequence continues at coordinate 61,773,897 of NC_091461.1, forward strand.
CATTTTGTAGTTCTTCTGTTTTTAACTTCCTGTCAGCATTGAATCATGCTAAAACATGCTGAAACCAGTAATATTGGTTATACAATTATAAGAGTAAGTATATATATCTTGGGATGATATATAGGTATATTGGACTAAAATACCTTTAACCAGTGACCCGATCCACGTGCACCATGTGCCCTCTGGTTAAAGCGGCCTTGCCTGTATCCTCCTACCTCCACCCAAAACTGGTCACCCTGTATCGCCCTGCCCTCACCCCAGACTGGTCACCCTGTATCCCCCTGCCCCCACTCTAGACTGGTGACCCTGTGGCCTCCTGCCCCCGCTCTAGGCTAGTCACCCTATATCCCCTTGCCCCCAACATGGACTGGTCACCCTGAATCCTTCTGCCCCCAACCCAGGCTGATCCCCTTGTCCCCACCCCAGACTGGTCACCCTGTATCTTCCTGCCCCCACCCCAGACACATCCACCTGCCCCCAGCCCAGGCCGGTCACCTTGTATCCTCCTGCTCTAACCTGAGACTGGTCACCCTGTATCCTCCTGCCCCCACCCCAGACTGGTTAGACTGTATCTTTCTGCCCCCATCCCAGACTGGTCACCCTCTTTCCCCCTGCCCCCACCCTAGGATGGTCACCCTGTATCCTCTTGCCCTCACACCAGACTGATAACCCTGTATCCTCCTGCCCCAATCCTAGACTAATTACCCTGTATCCTTCTGCCCCCACCCTAGACTGGTCACCCTGTATCCAGGGGCGGATTAACTTTACCATAGGCCCCGGGCTGTCTGCCAAGCCTGCCCCCCCCCCACTGTAACTATGGTAGCACTAGCATGGTGCTCATAGTACAGGATAGATAATATCATGATGATCTGATTTGTGCAAAATTGCGCTAAAGAAGCTGTGATTTTTTGCAAATCATGGCAGAACTGTAGCCCCGAGACAATACACCACTGAAAATAAAAGTCTTTTTGGGTGGCCATGTGCCCCCCAGGAGCTATTATAATCCCCTACTGTCTGTATCCTTCTGCCCCCACCCCAGACTGGTCAGCCTGTATCCTTCTGCCCCATCCCAGACTGGTTACTCTGTTCCCCCTGCCCCCATCTCAGACTGGTCAACCTGTGTTTTCCTGCCCCATCCTAGACTGGTCACCTTGTATCCTCCGGCTCCCACCCTAGGCTGGTCACTCTTTATCCCCCTGTCCCCATCCCAGACTGGTCCCACTTTTCCACATACACTTTTACCAGTCCCTTTTCCACATACCTGTAGCTTTATACTTCCTTCTCCATATTGCAGACTGCACAGGACCTATGGTGACCTTATAGTCACATGTAAGGGTCATTCTCTAATGTTACTGAATTGTCTCCTGGCTGCGGTCTTTTGCAAATTATGGCAGAACTGTAGCCAGGAGACAATACACCACTGAAAGAATATATATGTTTGGACCTGTTATAATCCACTACTGATTCCAGGTATACTAACAGCTCATGTATGGTCGTAAAACCAGCAGTACACCCATTTATCCACTGTCCCAGAAGAAGGTTTTTAAACACAACAACATCAGGCAACAAGTTGCTCGGACTACTGTAAGGGTCCTATTACACTGAGCGATTAATGACTAACGATAAACGATCACAAACAAGATTTTTTATCGTTAACCTGAAATCGTTCACCATATTACAAAGAACAATAATGGCTAGTTACAATGGTCACTATGATCGTTATTGCTAACGTTACTATGATCGTTTATTCCTTCTAAACCCAGAAAAAACTATGAACAATGTGCTATTAGACTGAACGATTAGTGAAAAAACGTGAAAATTGAGTGAACGAATGTGGAATTACAGCGAACGATTAACAATAGTTTTAGGTTCAGATGTAAATCAACGATGAACGACATATGAACGATCTTTCGATCGTTGCCTACAATTACACAGAACGATTATCGTTTAAGTTCGAACAATTTACCAATTTTTTGCATGATAATCGTCCCGTGTAATAGGGCCCTAAGCAACCTGTGCAGCCTAAGCATGCTGCCATGGCCTGCAGTGTCTCCATCAAGCAAATCTGTTATGTAGTTGGTCAGCAACTGCAAATGGAAATCCCAGCAGCATTTCCTAAAGCTTTGCGTGCCAAAATACATTTAATAGGAACACTTCTCAGATAACCTTTATGAACCTCTTTGCCAAGGCATGTAAGTGCATGTACACGTGTGTAGCTCCTATGCTGTACTGAATAGAAATGTTGAATATTTTTCAATCATATGCATATTATTAGCATGCCCATCGATTCTATGTTTTCCATAATTATACCACTTTTCCTTCTTCGTGTTGCAGTTTCAATGTTGTGGAGTGTATTACTCACTTTCTAGTTGTTCATCACTGAGTTTATCCATATTTACTGCAAAAGAAAAATTCCATGGATCATAGCTTTTCTGTAACACTGAATGGTGACCACGATAGAGACAATTTGCAGTATTTGTTTGCTGCAAGCTACACCTAATTTCTTAGTGTTAAAGAGTAGGGGCTTTGTAATGTTTGTGTGCCCTTACATGGCTAGACAAATATTTTTAGTGCAAAATGTAGGAAGCGTGTAGTCTTCACCTTCCATTGACACAATAGAAATTGTACCCTGGGGTATTGAAGCAACACGTGTTTGTCTGATGCTCATATCCTGCTGCCATGCCTTTGTCATTACTTTGTCATTATTTGTGGAGGAGCCATCTTTTTGTGTTTTTAAGAGGTATTCAGATGAGAAAAGTATGGATTTAAAAGTGCCCAGCTGAGGACGGCATTATAAAAAAGAATACACACCTTCTGCCACCCCCTGCCATGTCTACACTGCCGATCCCACTGCCCAAGGCATGCAGTTTTCCATTGCAATGCATAGGAAATACCAATCCAGCCAAACAGTCTTGTTTCTGTACATTACACACCAAGTGTCACATGATCTCCTTATGGTTAAATTTCAAGGCAGGCATTCTTTGTGGATTTTGATAGATTTCCCTACAACATTGACACTGTAGTTCACCATGTACTCCTTATTATGCTCTGGCTTGCAGAGAGAGTATAGTTATATCTGGCTCACTAAGAACTAATCTACTAGAGCTGGTCCAGCGGTACATACCGCCAGTACATTGGACCCCATACATCTTTTGTATCCTCTTTACAAACCTTATGGAACAGAAAGTTCCCCTTATAACTAGACCAGCAATATATACTGGCAATGCGTCTCCTATTACAGAGCATTGGGAACACCATACACCGCTCTCACACAGTGCCAGGACCATATGTTACGATCACACAGCACTATTGGTAAGTATTGCCTCCTATTGCCGTTTATGGCTGTATCTTTGCTCTCTAGAGTGGCATTCAACTTTTCCAGCCGTTGGAAGTCAAATACCAGGTGTTTGGGTTAAGAGAACGTTGCTGAACCCAAACAGTTTGACAAGTCCACTCAACACTATTCTTAATCTTTTTAATTTACCCTGTTGTCTACCTACCTATACTTGTTATGCCATAGCAATTGTATGCTAAGAACGCCATCTGTTTTACTTCTCCTTGTACCTATCTATTACCATTTGTCTGCCAAGAATAACAGTAGACTTGTTTATATCCTGGAAGTGTAAACAAAAATTATATAGTCCTCTAAGTCACAGCAGCCCTATGTGATATAGTATTGAAACATAATAAAATAACAATATAAAATGCTAATTTAATTAGAATATATATAATCACATATAATGATCATGGAAACAATAAAGTACAATAAAAGATACTAGTAAAAATGCCGCCGGGCCCTGGTGGGAAAATAAATAAATGAATATTTGGATACCAGCACTGCGGGTTAAGTTTGTAATGGGTGATGTCCGAACAGCAATAGGCAGAGTAGCTATAGATATAATAGGCAGCTATGTGCCACGGAGCTTGCTGTGTACAGTAGTTCAGATGCTGTCACGTAGTTGTGGCAGTTTGTGCTCCCCAAGGTAGCAACCTTGTATCAATCAGCAACAATGATAGCAATCCATATAACCAACAGTAGAAAATCACAAACTGTAGATTTTTAGCAGGATTCTTAGTCATAAGCTGCTGCCAAAAACTGCTCTGGAGACATGAGCCTGGTGAGTATCTGTGGTATGTCAGTATACTGGTACTGAAATGGCTGGGATTGCTGGGATCTTTAGTGTGTTTGTCAGTATACCAGTACTGGAATGACTGGGATTGCTGGGATCTGTAGTACTACAGTGCCAGTCCAAGTACATTCTACAGACACATGCTTATTTGTCTAGGGTGGAGGTTGTGTAGTAGTAAAGAAAGCGTCTGGTGTCTGTGACACCTCTCACCCGTCCCGATGGAGATACAGCAGCAGAAGCGATCAGGGCCAGCCTGTGGCAATGCGTCCTTGTGTAGTGGCAGGAGCAGCTCACACACTCTGCGCGGCCGTGCTCTGGATGTTCTCACCGTCCTCTTTTTGTCAGTTTCTGATGCAGCAATATTCAGGTATAACCAGCAGTTTGTTTGGAGAAAATGGCATATGTTGAATGGGGCCCCAATAGTTAAAATGGTGTACAGGACTTGCTCTTACACATGTGTAGGAGCATAATGTTTAGCCATACGCGTTTCAGAGTGTCAGGTTCACTCCTTCATCAGTGGCACAGCACAGGCATCGGGACGGGTGAGAGGTGTCACAGACACCAGACGCTTTCTTTACTACTACACAACCTCCACCCTAGACAAATAAGCATGTGTCTGTAGAATGTACTTGGACTGGCACTGTAGTATTACAGATCCCAGTAATCCCAGTCATTCCAGTACTGGTATACTGACAAACACACTACAGATCTCAGCAATCCCAGCCATTTCAGTACCAGTATACTGACATACCACAGATACTCATCAGGCTCATGTCTCCAGAGCAGTTTTTGGCAGCAGCTTATGACTAAGAATCCTGCAGTTTGTGATCTACAGTTTGTGATTTTCTACTGTTGGTTATAGACTATCTATGGATTGCTATCATTGTTGCTGATTGATACAAGGTTGCTACCTTGGGGAGCACAAACTGCCACAACTACGTGACAGCATCTGAACTACTGTACACAGCAAGCTCCGTGGCACATAGCTGCCTATTATATCTATAGCTACTCTGCCTATTGCTGTTCGGACATCACCCATTACAGACTTAACCCGCAGTGCTGGTATCCAAATATTCATTTATTTATTTTCCCGCCAGGGCCCGGCGGCATTTTTACTAGTATCTTTTATTGTACTTTATTGTTTCCATGATCATTATATGTGATTTTATATATTCTAATTAAATTAGCATTTTATATTGTTATTTTATTATGTTTCAATACTATATCACATAGGGCTGCTGTGACTTAGAGGACTATATAATTTTTGTTTACACTTCTTGGTACTCATATGCCACTATAGGTAGGGGCAGACTATATATTTTAACCTCAGTCATTTGCACTTAGACCTGTGAGCTGCACCACTTCTCCCCTTTGTTTATATCCTCCCTTTCCCAGTGGTGACCAGCTTGAGAAAGGTCCGAAGGGCTGAAACGTTGCTGCTTTTTCTTGTGTTTTCTTATGGAATAAACTTTACTTTTCTTTGTCACGAAGTCTAGAGTGCTGCAGTTATATATATATATATAATTCGTTCTGGGGCTGTGCTTGTAATCCAAATCCACTCTTAAACCAAAGCAAATTTTCCCGTAAAAAAAATCACTGCTATGCAGACAATTGGTTCCACACCCCAAAAATAATGATTTATAATTCTGAATAACATGTAAAACAAATGAAACAAACATTCAGAAATAGCAGAATATGTGATATTATAAGTCACTGTACAGTAATGGAGAGGATGGGAAACACAAGGGCGGACAAAGACTGCAGGGAGCATGAAAGAATGAGCAGGACATATGTGGGCACATACATGCAGCACTCTCTGTCTAGGGAGAGAGGGGTTACAGCTATGAGGAGATTACCTCCACAGTCCTGTCCCCTGATGCAAGCCCCAGCCTGAAGTGGATTTGCCATGATTCGGAGGGTGAGGGAGACACTTCCTGGGTCACAGTACAGTGCTGTAGACCCTGCTATGCAGACCATGCCCCTCCTCCACTCCCCCTTCTACCCAGTACAGGGAGCTCTTAAACCAAAGCAATGCTCTTAAACCAAGTCACAATTTTGAAAAACTGTGAGCTCTCAAACCAAATAGATCTTAAACCAAGTTACTCTTAAGCCAAGGTAATATTTATTTATTTATTTTTTCCCCATTAATTTATGCCTTTTCATGAACGTTGGTTACATCTGATGAGAATGAAAAACCTCCTCAATTGTGCACATTTTTTAATAAATACCAAGCTTGACCTGCAACTTTGTCCAAATTTTTTATTTTGGCCTAGTGTGTATTTGAGTTTGACACCCCTGTTCTATGCTTTTGGCTTTAAAGGAAATCCTTTAGCCACTGGCAATGTTAGAGCATAAATGCCTTTGTTTTATTGTCCTAGCAGCAGCTGCTGAAGAGTCAGGGAGGCGGGCTCTTCCCATAATAATTATAAATTAATGGCAAAAGATTAAAGTCTTTATCAATTGCAATCATTCTGCAGCACAATATGGGTGTAAATAAACCATTGCCTTGCGAGTGTTGCAGCTTTATATTTTATAGCATATTATGTCTGAAAACAATCACGTGAGCTGTCTGTGATGGGATAATACAGGGTGGGGCGTCTGTTTGCATTAAACAATATCCACCCAGCTTCATGGATCATAGGTTCAGCTTGGATTCCTTATATAGAAAGGTTCAGGTATTTTTAATATTGCATTAATTACAAAACATCATAGTCTAGATGATTGATCAGTATGTGGGGAGCATTAACGTATGCATCTCTGAGACCAAAAAAACTTAACTCTGGATCTGTTTAAAGTGGTTTTCCTACCACAACGACTAGTTTGAAAGGGCCATTGTACTGCAAAGAGGCCTCTTTTGTTTGTCCCTGATGCAGCATCACTTCCAGCCAGGTATTAAGTAGGAACTGCAAAACAGTCCTAATGATTAGAATTGGCCAGTATTGGTAGGCCAGTATTCTCTGCAAACCACCTGGTCATGGGAGACTCTGTCCAGCTCTCTTCCTCTGGCACCACAGTTCCTTCTGTCCATACACTGTGAAGATCTCATAGGTTGGACCCACACAATTAAACATTGATGGGATATCATGGCATAGTTGAGCGGTAACATATTATTATATTTATTTATATTTTATAATTGTAGAGTTTTATATGACGTTGGATGGTAAATCTGTTAATGGTGATGCAGTAGGGCAGGGAAGAGTAGATACATTTTCGATTTTTTTTTTTTTTATCTTAATAGGTCAGCAATTCTTTACAGCGCTTTGTTTTTCTAAATATAAATTCAGTGCCCTCAGACACAGATTTTTTGTGGCGTTTTTCAGACCTCCAAAAAAACGCCAGAAAAACTGCCAAAGATTATTATTTTCTAGCGTTGTTGCCTTTGGCTTTCTTGAAAGCTGCAGCCTAAAGGTCCTATTACATGAAACGACTGTCTGCTGATATTGGCCAATAATCTTCTCGTGTAAGGGTGGTATTACACGGGCCGAGCAGGGCCCGATAATACCTGTAAACGAGCAGCGATCTGCTAGATCGTTGCTCGTTTACTGGACCTATTACACGGCCCGATAATCGTTTGACAATAGCTGCAAGGACATCGTTACCGATGTCCTTGCAGCCCTTGCTAAACTGGCATACATTACCCATCCACGTTCCAGGGCTGCTCCTGCGTCCGCTTCTCCCGGGGGTCCCGCGCGCTCTCTAGCGTCACAGCAGCCTGTCAGCTGGTAGGCCGCTCAGCCAATCACAGGCCGGGACCGCCGCGGCCTGTGATTGGCTGAGCGGCCTATCAGCTGACAGGCCTCTGTGACGCTAGAGCGCGCGCGGGACGCAGGGAGAAGCGGACGGCAGGAGCAGCCCTGGAACGTGGATGGGTAATGTATATCGTTAGTCGCCGGCCACGCACCGCTATTACACGCAGCGGTGCGCGGTCGGCGCCCGACGAAAATAGGTTCTAACCTATATCAATGATCAGCCGATGATCGTTGTCATCGGCTGATCGTTGCATTTATTACACGGAGCGATAATCGGCCGAATCGGGCCAATTCGGCCGATTATCGTTCCGTGTAATACCACCCTAAGGGTCCATTTACACAGAAAGATTATCTAGACTATAAACAGAGATCAGGTCATAAAGGAAAGCCTGAGATTTCTCCTCTTTTCCAATCTTGTCTGTCTGCCTATTCCACTGAGCGACGGCAGCATATCAATGCTATATTAGTAGAGGTGAGCGAACCGGGTTCGGGTTCGAGTCGATCCGAACGTTCGGCATTCGATTAGCGGTGTCTGCTGAACTTGGATAAAGCTTTAAGGTTGTCTGGAAAACATGGATACAGTCAATGACTATATCCATGTTTTCCACATAGCCTTAGGGCTTTATCACACTTCAGCAGCCACTGCTAATCAAATGCCTAAAGCTCGGGTTCGGATCATCTCGAGGTTCGCTCATCTCGATATATTAGCCATTTGTCTTTTAACATGTTGAAAGACAAACGACTGCAGCGGTCAGCCGACATCGTTCACGTTCTATTACACACAGATAATCTGTCAGATAATCTTTCTGTGTAAATAGACCTCAAATTTATCTAATAGGACCCTTATGGTGTTTTTAAACACAGATTTATCTAACAGATTTTTGAAGCCAAAGCCAGGAATGGATTTGCAAAGGCTTTGACTTAAAAAATCTGTCAGATAAATCTGTGTAAACACAACACAAGATAGCTGTTAGCACAAGGAGAGACATGGTACCTTTAATGTATCCGTCTGTGTAGAAAAGTGTTTTTATTCTATAGTGTAAAGAATGAAAGAGGCTTTCCTGAGCTCCTGAAGTGCAGCAAGCTGTAAAATCTTTGGGGGGCAGTGGGGTGAGGCACCAGTGTCAGTATTTCCATGTAAAAAGAACACCAAGCGATATACCTAGTGGTACATTCGCTTAAAGGGGAACCAAATGAGATGTCACATAATCTATGCGTGTTCTATGCATAAAACGTGTTGGATGGCCAATATGCGGATTAAGGGTACGTTCACACTTAGCAGATCCGCAGCAGATTTCATTTAAATAACTGAACACAGCATCAAATCTGCACCATCAAATCTGCTGCGGATCCTGTAGGTGTGAACGCACCCTAAACCCGTAAATGGGGTTCATATCCAACAATGCAATAAAGAAGGGCATGTCTCATATTTCTGCCTCTTAGGACCCTATTACGCCAAAACATATCTGAAAGATTTTTGCAGCCAAAGCCAGCAATGGATTTGAAAAGAGGATAGATCCCAGTCTTTCCTTTATGTCCTGTTCTCTGTTTATAGTCTGTTCCTGGGTTTGGCTGCAAAAATCTGTCAGATATCTGTTGGCGTGATAGGTCCCTTACTCTGGAAGAATACGTCATGTGAACATAGCCTTACAAGGCAATTCAGGGCTGCCATATAGGCCAGCTCAGCAACTCAGAATCAGGTGCAGGATCTTACAGTTAGCGATTGCTGCTGTGTAGGTAGCATCATGTGTATTCACTGCTTGTGCTGCCAGGAGTGCCATGCCTTATGATTGGCGAGAGTCCTTAGATGGAGCAGGCCTTCTTCTGTGTAAGCCCTCCCCCACATCCTCCAGCACACAGACAGTCAAGGCTATTATGAAGGGAAATACACTGCTTCAGCAGAGCCTCTCACTCTAATTCAGTGTGCTCAGCTCTGAGCAGGGGAAACACTTCTCAGAAAGCTTTGCTACCTCCCTGCCCAGCCCCCAGTTACTCCTTTGAAGGAAACTTGTGAGATACTTGGGACTGGGGCACTGGTGTGCAGTTGCTGCATGGATCAGGCATGAGGGGCTTTGAAATCCTTTGAGATAAAGGAAGATTTTATTTCCATTTCCTGGTTTTTACGTTTCATTTAAGCCTTGTTTGCAGAACTGGGAGGAAGCTGAATGAACAGCTGGGCGGCTGGATATCAGGTATTGCTGACAAGTATCTGTTCACTTATTTGTTTTATTTCTGCAGTACCTGGACACACATTACACAGGGAACTAGAACATTATAACAAACCTGGTACTGATCAGAAGCTTGCGCCATGTAACCCACTAGATCTGTATAGTTGGCAACAAAGTTTATTCCCAGTTTATACAAGAGATGTACAATGTTTGCTTATTAGGGATTGAACGCCTATAAAAGTGTTGACACATCAGTCACATATATGGCGTATATGCTTTCAGCATAGGCACAAAGTTTGATGCACTTTGACTTGTCAGTCATTGGGTTACAGGCACAGAACATATTTTAAGTATCGCTGCTATAAATGCCCTACTTTCAGAAAAGACATCCAGCAGACTGCATGACCTTTATTGTGCATAGATATTAATATATTCCCGCTAATGCTCCAACAGTTGTACCACAGCTGCAGTCTTCCCAATCTGATACCCTGAGTGCAATGTGACCAGCATTTATACAGTCCTGAGCACATGTGTTTATTGTTATCCAGGCCATCTGTACATGTAGAAAGGAATCACATCATAGCTCTGAGCTGTCTCATACAGTGAATTCCAGGCACCATCTATTTTAAACCTGGTTTTCTTTTACTCCACGTTTTAGTTGTTTAGTAGTTTCAAAAATTTTGTTAAATGAAACATTTATTTTATCGTTTATAGAGTTTAACTTTAGTGCACACTATGGAGAAAGCTTTACTGGGCCTGCACATATAAGGTCTAGAGGAATATGTACTAAACCAACTGTTCACACTATATATACACAATTAAATTGTTATTGCAGAGAATTTTTTTTTTCTTTTTATATTTTCGCCCTGGTCTTCCTAGGAGGCCAGCGATCCATCACAGACCTATTAAAGTTTCCATCTGCTACCAAGCTTCTATGGAAAGGCAAAGCAGAAATGTCACTCATTATTTATTCTCTTGAACTTGGGTCATGACTTGGAAAAGCACAATGTTAATTCGCTGCTCCCCTTCCAGAAGCTTGCCTAATCTGTTTTAACATCTTCATTCCAATTTTTGCTTCTCTTGTTTTAAACAACAATGACTTTTCGTCGCTCTTCTCGCAGTTGTTTGTTACTTTGTAGTGTAGTATTTGCAACCAGCAGGAAGGGGGTTAAATGATATGCAGTGCTAATGAAGTTAGTTTTGCAAGTTGCTTAAGCTGGGGTACACAGCAAGATCAGGAACACATGCTTTAGAATACTTGTACAAATCAGCCTGAAAGTTTTCCCACACTGAATACTGCCCACTACTTACAAACCCCCTTTATAACCCTCCCCACCCCCTGCATTAGCTATTGTGGCTGTGTATTTCCTCCTGTCACCCTTCCCTGTGCTGAAACTCTACACCCTATCCTTTATTCTTCACTCATCCTTTTATCTTGGAGACTGGGGGAAGTGGGAAAGGACTGGTTCATCAACCGAAACTCTGATTGTGCTTAAAAAAAAACAAAATTATATATAGTATTATGCACTGAATTTTTTGCTACACCGTTTTCTATTACGCTTGCAATTTTTTTTAAGTTGCAGCAGGGCCTGTGTTTAGCGTTTTTTGTTTTATTTTTCAAAAAAGTTTTTACCCCCAATATCTCATGTCTATATGCATGTTTTTTTTTTTTTGTTTTTTTTTTTATCCTGGATTAGCGTGATATAGAATCAAGATTTTGTAATGGTAAAAAAAAAACCATAGAAAAAAAGGCCTATATTAATTTACGCTAAAATGAAAAAATGCCAGATAAAGCCCCAACATGTTTTGAATAGTTTTACCGCATTTTAGCATTATTGCAGATATAATAGCCATGTGTAGTTGTACTGATCTTACTTCGGTACGGCAGAACCAAAGGGGGTTAATTTCTAAAATGAACATTAATATGTAGTATTGAGCCATAATACAGCAACCATTGAGGTTAAGATGAGACTTAAAGTTGTTTTTGTAGGATTATCTCCAAAATATGATGCTGTATGGAGCACCATATGGCTACAACCTAATGCTGCAGTCACGTACCAGGGCATGTGGTGCAGTGTATACAGTATGTCACCAGCTGTTAGAGCTAGGGAAGGAAGGCATGAACAGCTTACAGATGTACTGCACCACTGTCACAGCTCTGTGGCTATGAACAGTGCTCTAGACAAGAAAGCTGGGGACATTGTCATGAATGAAGAAGTGGTCAGTGAGGTCTTATGGAAGAAACAGAATGCATATATAACAAGCCAAACCAGGATGTTGCAGTATAGTTCTGATAAGCTGCCTCGGAAAGGTGTATTTTCAGGAAATCACTGAATGATGCAAGCAGGTTTCTATTTTGCAGAGCTTTAAAAGTGTTTGCTGCAAGGAAGTTGCAAACCAGAGGCTGTGATACTTATTAGAATTCAGTGATGTGTAAGCAGTGTAAGTGAGAGAAAGTATATTGTGGAGATGAAAGAGTCTCTATAAACGAATGCATTGAACTTAATGGTTCTAGATTAGAGATGAGCGAACCGGGTTCGGGTTCGAGTCGATCCGAACCCGATCGTTCGGCATTTGATTAGCGGGGACTGCTGAACTTGGGATAAAGCTCTAAGGTTTCAGGGAAAACATGGATACAGCCAATGACTATATCCATGATTTCTACATAGCCTTAGGGCTTTATCCAACTTCAGCAGCCGCCGCTAATCAAATGCCGAATGTTCGGGTTCGGATCGACTCGAGCATGCTCCAGGTTCGCTCATCTCTATTCTAGATCTACCATGTCATTGCTCAACATACCACAATGCATGTGAACAAAATTTTTAAAACATCCTATTAAAGGGGTAGTGTGGCGGTAAGCAATTATTCACTAAATAACACACATTACAAAGTTAAACAACTTTGTAATATATGTTATGTTAGTGAATGGCCCCCTTCCCCGTGTTTCCCCCCACCCACTCTAGACCCGGAAGTGTAGTGCAGTATACTCACCTAATTCGTGTCAACCCCTGTCCGCCATCTTGTGACAATGATGTCATCTTCGTCCATCCGTCCGAAGATGACATCATTGTTGCAAGATGGCGGACGGGGGTCGACACAAATCAGGTGAGTATAGAGCACTACACTTCCGGGGTGGGGGGAACACGCGGAAGGGGGCCATTCACTAGCATAACATACATTACAAAGTTGTATAACTTTGTAATGTGTGTTATTTAGTGAATAATTGCTTACCGACGCACTACCCCTTTAATATCTGACATGATCATTGTTGGCAGTGTCAAACAAACTGGGGGAGATTTATCAAAGGGTGTAAAATTTAGACTGGTGCAAACTGCCCACAGCAACCAATTACAGCTCAGCATTCCTTTCAGCACTGCCTAAAGCTGAGCTGTGATTGGTTGCTGTGGGCAGTTTGCACCAGTCTAAATTTTACACCCTTTGATAAATCTCCCCCACAGTGTATACTGACTTAGTGTGTCACAGTATTCCTACAATTTCATATCATATCCTTAAAGGGGTTGTCCAGCAAAAAGCTTTCTTTCAAATCAACTGGTGTCAGAAAGTTTATATAGATTGGTAATTTACTTTTATTGAAAAATCTTAAGTCTTCCAGTATTTATCAGCTGCTGTATGTCATGCAGGAAATGTTGTTTTATTTTCAGTCTGACACAATTCTCTCTGCTGACATCTCTGTCCGAGACAAGAACTGTTCAGAACAGGAGAGGTTTTCTATGGGGATTCCCATAGAAAGCCTCTCCAAAAGCAGCAGAACTCTCTGCTGCGGAATCCCGCCTGCCTCTGTCTCACACAGTTTGTCTATGGGAGGGTTTGCGCACCTCCACTTTCATCGCTCTCCGCTAAAATAATTGACATGTCAGTTATTTGAGCGGAGAGCTAAGGAAGCGGAGGCGCAGTGCTATACAGAGGCACGATACAGTGACCCCATCTGAGCGCTTATAGGTACCAACCAACTGTATGCAATCCTGGGGGGCCATTCACATGTGTGCAAAATACTGTGCACGTGCGGACCGGACCTCAGGGCTTCCGGCATCAGCATTTGTTATAATGCTGTAACTTTTTAAATCTTAGCGCTATTCTACAGACACTTTCAAAACAATGCAAAAAAATGTTGTTTTAATGAAAGAGTAGTAGATGCTTGAACCTTCCAGCTGAAGTATAAACATATATAAGAATAAAAAACAAATAATATAAGGGGAGACTAGATACACCAGTAGGTCTTTTTCTGCTGACAAACTTCTATGTTTCCATGTAACAATAGTACTTTTTGAAGTGTCATACTGAAGCACAGGTGTGTCCATAGGATTTAAAGGGCAATTACCAGCAAATCTCTATGATCCTTACCGATATCCCTGATATATTAGAAGATTTAGGCCCTTAAAGAATCTGTGTCTTAGGGTCTGTTCACACTTAGTAAAACAGGCGGAATTCCACATGCATGTCAATTGTCAAAGAATTGTGCCTGTTTTACTTAGTGTGAACAGACCCTTACTAAGTAATAAAAGTAGTTACTAAAAAGTGTTTTAGATTGGGTTGGGGAACAGTGGAATAAAAGAGACCATAATGCCCCCCTATGAAATACATCAGTGGGGCCAGTCCTCCTTTTAGTATATTAGCCATGTTACTTATTATTTTATTTTCAAATCTGCAGGTATATAAAGTCCTGTTACAGTCTAACAGGCCCTCATCAGCGCAATGCCTTACTACCTCAGTTTATAAGTCTGCCCTGCAAACATTGTTTTACCACTCTGGGTGCTTACAAGCTATTAGGATCCCCTTGAAGTTTGAGGAGGCATTTTCTGCTTCATTGTGCCTTTAATTTGGCAGAATTCGGTGTAGAGCTCCACCGCAGAATCCCGCCTGCCTCAGTATCAAATGGAGACTCTATGGGAGGGCTTGCGCGCCTTCGCTCAAACAATTGACATGTCAACTCTTTGAGCGGAGACACGCAAACCCTCCTATAGAGTACAAACCCACACACCGTATACACAGCAGATACGCAACAAATACGCAGCAAATACGCAGCAGATTTGTTGGTACAGATTTGATGCTGTGTTCAGTTATTTAGATCTAATCTGCTGCGTTTTTGCTGCGTGTTTGCTGCGTATTTGCTGCGTATCGCAGCAGTAAATACGCTGCATATACGGTGTGTGGGTTTATACCCATAGAGACGCTACATTTACTCAGTGTGAACTGGCTCCTATACAGAGGTGTACAACAGGGTGGGCGCTACCATCTGGTGGCCCAGGTTGGCCCATCTTTCCTATGCGTATTGGGCCTATGGAGCATATAGAAACCTTGGTGTCTGGGACTGGAGCACTTTATTCCTAGTTAGCATAATGTTCAGGTACCACACATGGAGTGCGCGGTTTTTAGTATCAACGCAGCGTAAAATCCTCCCTGTGGATGAGGTGGTTAGGGGCACACTTGGTCACCTGGTGAAGGTGCGTTCTCTGGAGTGCCAGAGGCTGGAGGCTGCTAGGGCCTCTTTTCTTTGGAGGGGCTTTACCTTTAAAATGTCTTAGCCTGCGTCTCCTCTCTCCGTGGTAGGCTGATGCTGGTACATTAGTCTTGTTTTGTGCTGTAGATATGCTGCAATATAGGGCTTGCAGGCGCTGAACTGTCTCACATTGTGTCTGCTTGCTGAGATCAGGCTGATGATGCAGACGGGGCAGGGTGTGATGTCACAGGAGGCTTGGCTGGATCCCCCAATCCCCTGAGTGATCCACCATCTCTGACCGGCCAGAAGCAGGTGTTGCACGGATTTCTCTGATTGTGCAGAAGTGTGCAGTGAAATTAGGGCTGTGTTCACACATGTTGGAGTGGCATTGCAGTACTGCAGCGTATTCACAAAAATTATGCAGTAACACAAGTAAATGATGCTAAATGGCAGAGAGGATCAGAGCCTTATTGTGGGGCTCAACTTCAAAGATAACAGATGCTTAATCATAATATGTATGTGGAAATGAAAAGGAAAAAAAAAGTTCTTTACTTTATTCCAATATCAGCAATACAGGTAGAGAATACAGCGTGCTGTGTGGTGTTACAGGTAGAGAATACAGCGTGCTGTGTGGTGTTACAGGTAGAGAATACAGTGTGGTGTTACAGGTAGAGAATACAGTGTGCTGTGTGGTGTTACAGGTAGAGAATACAGTGTGCTGTGTGGTGTTACAAGCAGAGAATACAGCGTGCTGTGTGGTGTTACAGGTAGAGAATACAGTGTGCTGTGTAGTGTTACAGGTAGAGAATACAGTGTGCTGTGTGGTGTTACAGGTAGAGAATACAGTGTGCTGTGTGGTGTTACAGGTAGAGAATACAGTGTGCTGTGTGGTGTTACAGGTAGAGAATACAGCGTGCTGTGTGGTGTTACAGGTAGAGAATACAGTGTGGTGTTACAGGTAGAGAATACAGTGCTTTGTGGTGTTACAGGTAGAGAATACAGTGTGCTGTGTGGTGTTACAGGTAGAGAATACAGTGTGCTGTGTGGTGTTACAGGTAGAGAATACAGTGTGGTGTTACAGGTAGAGAATACAGTGCTGTGTGGTGTTACAGGTAGAGAATACAGTGTGCTGTGTGGTGTTACAGGTAGAGAACACAGCGTGCTGTGTGGTGTTACAGGTAGAGAATACAGTGTGCTGTGTGGTGTTACAGGTAGAGAATACAGTGCTGTGTGGTGTTACAGGTAGAGAATACAGCGTGCTGGGTGGTGTTACAGGTAGAGAATACAGTGCTGTGTGGTGTTATAGGTAGAGAATAGAGCGTGCTGTGTGGTGTTACAGGTAGAGAATACAGCGTGCTGTGTGGTGTTACAGGTAGAGAATACAGCGTGCTGTGTGGTGTTACAGGTAGAGAATACAGTGTGCTGTGTGGTGTTACAGGTAGAGAATACAGCGTGCTGTGTGGTGTTACAGGTAGAGAATACAGTGTGCTGTGTGGTGTTACAGGTAGAGAACACAGCGTGC
The DNA here is from genome assembly GCF_027789765.1 of Dendropsophus ebraccatus. Lineage (NCBI taxonomy): Eukaryota > Metazoa > Chordata > Amphibia > Anura > Hylidae > Dendropsophus > Dendropsophus ebraccatus. The sequence continues at coordinate 61,790,924 of NC_091461.1, forward strand.
TGTGTGGTGTTACAGGTAGAGAATACAACGTGCTGTGTGGTGTTACAGGTAGAGAATACAGCATGCTGTGTGGTGTTACAGGTAGAGAATACAGTGTGCTGTGTGGTGTTACAGGTAGAGAATACAGCATGCTGTGTGGTGTAACAGGTAGAGAATACAGCACACTGTGGTGTTACAGGTAGAGAATACAGCGTGCTGTGTGGTGTTACAGGTAGTGAATACAGCGTGCTGTGTGGTGTTACAGGTAGAGAATGCAGCGTGCTGTGTGGTGTTACAGGTAGAGAATACAGTGTGCTGTGTGGTGTTACAGGTAGAGAATACAGTGTGCTGTGTGGTGTTACAGGTAGAGAATACAGTGTGCTGTGTGGTGTTACAGGTAGAGAATACAGTGTGCTGTGTGGCGTTACAGGTAGAGAATACAGTGTGGTGTTACAGGTAGAGAATACAGTGCTGTGTGGTGTTACAGGTAGAGAATACAGTGTGCTGTGTGGTGTTACAGGTAGAGAATACAGTGTGCTGTGTGGTGTTACAGGTAGAGAATACAGTGTGCTGTGTGGTGTTACAGGTAGAGAATACAGTGTGGTGTTACAGGTAGAGAATACAGTGTTGTGTGGTGTTACAGGTAGAGAATACAGTGTGCTGTGTGGTGTTACAGGTAGAGAACACAGCGTGCTGTGTGGTGTTACAGGTAGAGAATACAGTGTGGTGTTACAGGTAGAGAATACAACGTGCTGTGTGGTGTTACAGGTAGAGAATACAGCATGCTGTGTGGTGTTACAGGTAGAGAATACAGCGTGCTGTGTGGTGTTACAGGTAGAGAATACAGTGGGCTGTGTGGTGTTACAGGTAGAGAATACAGCGTGCTGTGTGGGTGGGACCACAATGAAATAATAGATTACTGCAAATAATTCAGTAACACAATGAAACTGCAATGTGTGAACACAGCCTAGATGTTCTGCAACAGATTTGGGCGGGGAATAGGCAGGCTGGAGGACTGTGATGAAAAGCTGAGTGAAAGCATTGCATTCTGGAACCTGTAGTACTGTGTAGAACTGATACACCAGGAAGTGCAGAAACACAAAACAGAACAAAACCCCCCAAAACAAATGGATGTTTGGTAGTTTCAAAACTGGAATAGATAGGTAAGTAATGCTATATGCTTCTGCAAAAGTTTCATTTTTTTTTTACCTCTACCTAGAGTTCCCCTTTAATTGCAAGCCACACCTGACCAGGAGACAAGAGTCCTGTTGTCTCTGAAAGAAAGTGGCCATGTTTTTGTAGCACTGGTTATCCAGTTTTAGAAAAACATGGACACACTCTATTAGAGACAGCACCACTCTTATCTCCAGTTTGGGTGAGGTTTTGCAACTTCGTTGCATTGAAATGAAAGGAGCTAAATTGAAAACCACTCTTGAACTGGAGACCAGAGCTGTGCTGTCTCTGGAAGAAAGTGACCATGTTTTTCTAACTCTGGATAACCCTTGTGAAGAGGTTTTCCAACCAGTTGTGTGTGTTTTTGTTTTTTTTACAAACTGGCCAGCTACCTGTCATCCTGGCTATGGTAATAGTGTTATGAACAATATAGAAGAAACCTAATGCAGCATATTATGTGCGGAGTAGCTTGATTTCTGTGCCTATACGCAATATGAAATATATTGTTAACAGATGTAAAAATAATGATTCAGAAACCATAACCTAGGTATGCTTTACCATAGGAGGGACCTGTAGTATCTAGAACTCCACATTCCAGAGATATTTTCAGGGTGTGTATGGCTGAAGTGAGCTATCATCTATGTCTGTACATTTCAACCTTGGAAAACAATTTTGCCAAGCGAAGTGTCTTGGACAATCTGCTATATATTGGGATATACAGTCAGCTGCAAATCTTTGAGCCCAGGAAAATGACCATAATAATGGAAGACCTTATTGTCTGAATGCTGGGTTACTAAATATTCTTCCTCATTTTCTTGGTAACTTGCTACATTGTATCACACAGCTGCTGCCCATGTATTTAGCTTACTAAAGCTATGTTTCCACATTCACGTTCTGCTTGTGGTCGAATCCTCACCCCCATTACCCCAATAGGCACGCAATGTTCACGGGATTATCGAAAACATCTTGTGGCTACTGGTTAAGAAATGGGGGCATGGCTTTGACCGCATACAGGGCACGAATGTAGAAACACAGCCAGAGGATTGCCTAGACTGAATACAATTACACCCATTTCTCATTTGAGAGCAAGATTGGGTATATAGAGTTCCCTCGCAATCTCCAGAATGGTGACCTGGCTCCTTTTAAATGAAGTGGCAGGTTGGCACATGCACCGCCACTGAATTCATGGGAGCTGCTGAAGGTAGCAGAATGTTCTTCTCAGCAGTCTCCAGCAGCTTCACAGACAATAAATGGAGTGGTGGCATGCGTCGCAACTAGCCGCCCTATTCAAAACAAAGGAGTCAGGGCCCTCCAGTCAGACCCCTTTGATTTTATACTTATCTCCTATACACAAGATGGGGGTACATTAAGTCAGAATACCGCTTTAAATGGTGAGGAATTAAAAACATATCAGAAGGTTGTAGAATTTTTCATGTATACAACAGTCCTAAAATTCAACCTCCCCCCACCCCACCCCATTTAACACCAGATTACTACATATGATATATTATAGGTTTAGGCAGCTGGATCCTTGATATCTGTTGAAGTAAAGAGATTCTTTTTCCCTCTGTCATAGACTATCCTTCTGTAAGAAATGATAGCCAAGGATGTATAATACTATTAATTTTATTTCTATATTGCTGGTGTATTCCAGCAGCATTTTACACTTCTGGGGGTACCTATCTAGACAATATCAGACATTACAGAGATACACATGTAACCATCAAGCCAAACCTGAGGAGTAAGGGACCTGGACACAAGAACTTATATATACCAATATATAAGATTATGACAATGCTGTGTGCAGTTTATATTTACTGCACTTATTTATTTATTTTTTTTACATATTAAAAACCTTGCACTATTTACATTAAAAGAAGCAGGGCTGGCCTTATGCTGCATGGTGCCAGGTGGGGCACCCTGTGAAGATGCTTGTGTCCTCGATAGGCTGTTCTGAGATATACTGTATACTTGACTTTACCCAATAGTTTAATGCTGTGCCCTGAGCAGATGCTGCCTAATGGGCTTAGAGGTATTAGGGAAACTTAATTGGAAGAGAGAAATAGACTGGTTTCATGGGCCATTTGTAACATTGGGCCTGCCAGGTCTTGGGTAAACATAGTACTGGAAAAAGAAGCCCTGTGTTGTTTCTCAACTTTCTAATCAGACAGCGGTGGCATTCTATGAATAGAAATAAATTGCAGCGTTCACTTTCAAAATAGGCAGTTCCTTTGTTAGACCGTGTCTAACAGTGTCATGCTCTGCGACCTCGTGCTGTACTTCCCTTCAGTCTATGAAGATGGCTCCAAACAGAAAAAAACTACCTAAGACCTGAATAATATGAGGTAGGTTACCAGCAAAGATTACAACTTATTCTCTTTATAAATTGCTTTGCCTGTTGACATTTTAGAATTTACTGGTGCAAAAGAGTCCAGATTAGCTCGGTAATTAATGCATTGAAAAAATTACATTTACAGCTATTTAATCAAACTTCTTTGCAGATATTCTCCTGTCAGGCGCTATGTTACGTTTTTGTTTTTGCTTGTGAAAAAGATTTTCAAATATATTTATTTCAATTTTTTTTATTTTTGGTACAACATTTTGATGGATTTTTTTTTTATTTGTTTATTTTTTGATATCTTTCAAGTTGTTTAGAGAAGCTTATAGTAAAAAATGCAAACTTGAAAACATGTCTTTTAAAGAAAATGCCACATAGATAAACATGTTCTTTATAGTGCATCACATGTTTCACTATACACTTGTATGTAACATCTGGCTGCAACATTTTGGAAGAGAAAAAATATGAAGAAACGTCATGAAAAAAATTGCATTTGCATCAATGGGAATGCTGATCAGTTTTTTCTGCATGTGCTTTTTACATGTGAGGCTGGGTTCACACTACGTATATTTCAGTCAATATTGTGGTCCTCATATTGCAACCAAAACCAGGAGTGGATTAAAGACAGAGAAAGGATGTGTTCACACAATGTTGTAATTGAGTGGATGGCCGCCATATAACAGTAAATAACTGCCATTATTTCAATACAACAGCCGTTGTTTTAAAATAACAGCAAATATTTGCCATTAAATGGCGGCCATCCACTCAATTTCAACATTGTGTGAACAGAGCCTTTCTGTGTTTTCAATCCACTCCTGGTTTTGGTTGCAATATGAGGACCACAATACTGACTGAAATATACGTAGTGTGAACCCAGCCTAAATGTGTAGAAATACTTAAAAACTGCAAGCAAACACATTATTTCCATAGTGCACATAGACAAAAAAACATGCATAAAAATGGTCCAGAAAGCAATATATGCTTAAACATTTCAGGCTTATCCCAAAATCTGAAGTTATTATGTCTCTTGTAGGGGGAAAGTAGCCGATCAAGCACATGCATGGCCAGCACGTCATTCATTCTCTTAGGCTTCGGAACATTGCTGTTACATCTTTACTTGACCTCACAGTGACATCTTCTGCATTGTCCGGAGTGCCACCCCAGACTTACAGGGACCCTCCTGGCAGCTGCACGCTGCAGGAGCACTTCCCATCTCTTGACATCACAGATACCTGATGGTGTCCCTGCCGCAGGCTTGCATCACCACCCGGGGGACTTGGCATGGCAGCAGCTGTTTTGTTGACTGGCAGGTGCTCCTGCCAGTAAGTATGTTCTGCCACATATGTTCTGTTGAAGGATCAGGGGGAAGACCCAGTCATCTCTTGGACTGGGTCCCCGACCTCTTACAAACTGCATCATTACCCTGCTATTCATGTTGGCTATTAGACTAGTTTTTCTAGCATCCCAGCATCTCCATATCTTTTTGTGTATTGTTACCTGGATTTACCTGACTTTGGTTCTTTTACCTGACTATTCACTTGGATCCTGTTTTTGTACTTTGCTGTCCGTTTGGTTTGACCCCGGCCTGTTGATAACTCCTTGCATGTAAGTTTGTCTTGTTCTTGTTTCATGTCTTTACCTTATTGCAAGTAGTGATCTTCTCTGTGGTTGTCTGCAGTCGCTTATGAACCTTGCTTTCCCCTAATCTGACAGCAAACCCTTGCTAAAGGGTTTAGGTGCATGTGGGCTATCAGGTAGGTGTTCCTAACTCCATGTATGAGTAACTTTCCCATGTGTGCTAATCTAATATGACAGGCAAAAACAACATTACTGTGCAAGAGGTATGCACAAGGTTGAAAATGGGAAAAGATGAGAAATTATGGTTATCTGTACCTCCATTTAAATATCTGCTCGTCTTGGAATATCAGTTCCACCTCTGCCAAGAGAAGTTTAAACTAATTCAGAGGTTAATCCAAGATACTGTTGGTAGCATCAATACACCATCAGACTAGGCCTGTATGATGGCTTTGGTCATCACGGTCACAATTGACCGGCTCAATTTGCTTTTTTATTTTTAAGCATTGGATGTATTGGACTTTTGCATGATACCCCAATGTTGCAGTCAGCTACAGCTGTGGTGAGATAATAAGTTGTGGAAGCATGTACAGAATGGGCAACTTATTGCTTTTCTACGGTAGCTTTAGTTGCACAAAGATACCATGTAGCCATAGCCTTAAAGGGGTTGTTCTTTAGATTGAAACATATCACTTCTCTACAGAATAGGGTATAGATGTCTTATTGCCACCAAGGGTTTGCCAGTGTATACAGCTGCTGATTGATCCAGTGTTTGGCTGAAAGCTATTTACAATGCATGTACTGGTGCAGGTACTGTAGGCCTGAGCAACAGAGAAATTTTGTTGAGCAAAAATACATTTTAGCTATTGAAACATAGCACCGTCCAAAGGAATATACTGATTCGCATGTGACCTCAAGGACTGCACTTATAAAAAAAAATCTCTGTTTAAACAAGGCATAAAGGTATTGGTGAATGCAATTTTCATAACAGGATTGGTAAGAACTTATTTAAACAGGGTGGTCAAATTGCAAATGCAGAGACCACAACATGACTACACCACAGGAGTATACCCAATTGCTTAACTTTAGATTGTTTTAACTAAACCTTACCAACAACCTGATAATATATGGTCAGCTCTTATTTAATTTTTTTTTTTTTGTTATTATGTATCAGATCTTTCCATGTTTCTTTTATGGTTTGTTATGTAATGGTTTTGTTATCTTCTTGTGGTTTTTGATGTTATTATTTCTCGCGTTTGATTTTGTAGGATTTATAATGTTTTCTAAAGTTATGTTGTCAGTTTCTTGGATCTATTCATTACTTTTGAGCAAGTTTAAGTCTGACCCGCATTGTTCTCTTGAGTGTGCAGTGCTGCCCGAGGCTGTTTCTAATGTCTCAAATGTCTCCTGACAAAGTTTGAATCTACAAAGAGAGTCTGCCTATTAAATATTACAAACATGATCATTGTTTGGCTTAAACTTGTTTGGTGGTGGATTATTGAAAGATCATGATGAAAGCTATTTCACAGACAAACCTTAGATATAAAACAGGGCTCTTTTAACTATTACGTTACCAGGCTTTGCATTGTATCCCAGGAGTATTCTGTACAAAAAATAAAAGATGGTAGAAAAAACACATTGGCAGAGACTTAATACCAGTGCGTAAGCGTTGGAAAACTTAATAAATCACCAAAAGGGAACAGAGCACTTCATAAATATGGCATCATTCAGCCCAAATGCCCTTATATTTTTCCAAACTGATCCATTAATGGGTCCATGGGTTTTCAATAGAGCTTCCGTCATGGATAAAAGTATCCATTGGGTTCAGTATTTTTTATTTTTTTTTAAAGGAGATGTCCCGGCAGGGGGGTGAAAATTCATATTGGGCAAGCGGTGGGGGAAAAATAACAAAGAAGATATACTTACTGGACCTTATGCCTGTGCTGCACCGCATTACCAGGTTTAGTTTAAAATGGAGATATTTAAACAGGGCACAAAAACATGATGTCAACTGTGAGACTCTCTTAACGATCATTGGGCCATGGAATAGGCCCAGTAAATGAGCGCCGATCTAGCAGATCGGCGCTCATTTACATCGTTGATCGGGCCCTGCTCGGCCCGTGGATTAGGACCTTTATGTTATCACTTCCTGATCAGTTAAATATGTTATCCGGGAAGGACGTTTGGTCCTACTGGTTCTGCTTCCTGGCTCTCCACTTCTTTCCTTAGCTGTCTAAGAAGTAAACCTATCGAAGCAAGAGGTGCAAGTTTATGTTGCAAGCATGGTGGCGAGTAAAACCATGCTCGCATGCAATGTCCAATGGCTACCCATGGGGTATTAGGCGGCTGTGGAACATTGCAATGCTCATGACATGCACCTGCCCTCATCTCCTCTCAGACTGTATAGTTCTAGAGGGAGGAAGTGGAGCGCCAGGGAGCAGAAGAAGTAGTTTTTGCTCCCTGCTTAAACCCCCTTAAAGGGAACCCTGTACTGTTTCTCTGGTAGCTTCAATAGAGCATAACAATTTTATATAGGCCTAACATATTCAGCAGCACTATGCAATTCTGGGGGTGCATACATTGACAAAATCAGAGAGTTTGATTGGTACTCTGATGGGAAGTTTGGATCCCTGTTCTTGAGATCATGAGGGTACCTGAAGTTGGACCCCCAAGGATCGGGGATTAAGTCTAACTGTGGAACAACCCCTTCAAGGTCCAACTTTTATGTTCTCCTCTCTTACTAGAATGCATTGGCCTGTGTGCTGTTTGAAGCACTATGGCACCTTCCAAGGTACTATGTTGGTTCTTTCATTCTTGTGTTTGGTGGGAATTCCTGTGAATGGACATCCATAAATCCTCACGTAAAATCTCATGTCTGAACTCACCATTATTATGCTGGATCTGTGTTTAAATTTTTTGACAGTTCAGTTTTTCCCGGACTGCATCTCTTGTAACGCCTAGATAGTCAATGTTTGGGCTATATACAATTATTTATATAAAATGCCACATGCCCAATTCCAGGAATGATGATATATAAAACGTCCATGCACATATTATTTAATGTGTAAGGAAATGTAAAAGCCGCAGGTTGTTGTCGTCTGGCTGATGAGTCAGAGCTTTGTAAAAATAAGCTCCAAGTGCAGCAAACTATTTATACTGTGTGTGTATATAGTGTGTTGACATTTCTGTTTTTAATTATTTTCCATTTTTTTAAAATTCATTTTAATCTGCCTGTGTAAAAGAAGCAAAGATCGACCATCAAGCGAGTGAACAACCGCTCATCAGCTGCACTGATCTTTTGTGTGGCCGTAAAATTCATTGTTATTGGCTGCTCATCTCCCTGTTTAAACAGGAGACGTGTGGCCAATAACAATGTATACATTGATTGTTCTGCAATTTTTTTCCATGCCTTGTAAAGGTACTGCTAATGAGCACCGATCACACTGATCAATGCTTGTTTGCGTTTGTACACAGCCCTATATCAGCCTATGTAAAAGGATCCTTACAATGTTATCTAGCAGTAATGTGTGCCACTTCCTCCATCCCCACAGCAAACCACTTCACGTGGCAGGTATAATTGTAATATAAACATGAAATTGTAGAAGTTTGGTGTTTTTATAATCCACAAGAAAGAGAGAAGCAACATCAGTTTTAGGTACAGTCCACACTTAGGGTCCTATTAGACAAAGCGATTTTTAATGATTAATGATAAACGATTGCAAACACGATCCTTTATTGTTAACGTGAAATCGTTTACCATATTATGGTGTGTTTACATGGAGAGATTTATCTTACAGATTTTGGAAGCCAGAGCCAGGAATGGATTTGAAAACAGGAAAAAATCTCAGTCTTTCCTTTATGACCTGATCCCTCTTTATAGTCTGTTCCTGGGTTTGGCTTAAAAAATCTGTCAGATAAATCTCTGTGTAAACACACCATTACACAGAACGATAGTCATTAGTTACGAACGTAACAATGATCGTTACTACTGATCGTTACTACTATCATTTACTCCTTCTGATCCCAGCAAAATGCATGTAATAAGATGTCGTTCATTCGCAGTAGCGACGAATGCAATAGCGACAACAAGACAAGTACAAGAACGATCATAAGTAAAGATCATTGTTCTGTGTAATTGGGTGAACGATTTCAGGTCGTTCGCCATAGCTGTCGTTTGGGATTGTTTATCGCTAATCGTCGAAAAATCGCTTAGTGTAATAGTACCCTTATGGAGCAAAAGGTGAGCCACTGGAATGATTGATTCTCCATGTCAATGACCCTCACCCCCACCATTGTAGGCTGCTTGATGGAATACTTTAGATCTGTAATCCCTTTTCGTTTGCACCTGTTTTTGGGCAGCTCTACTTACAAAAAAAAACCCATTCCTGTTGGCAACTGCCAAATACTGGGTAAAATGTCCCCTTGTGAATTTGTGTAATGGTATTGATATTATTATCTTGCTGTTTGTGAAAGCCATAAGTTATGGTGGTGAGCTGTAGATTTCTCTTACTTTACCTGTCCCAAAGTCACTATGACTAGGAGGTTCACTTTAATTACAATGGGCATAAAACAAAGGAAAAAAATCTTGTTGGAAAGTGTGACAGATTGCATACATTTCCGGCAGCAAAGGATGTATCTCTTGGCTAGGCTTGTAGCTTCACTAACTCTGCAGACATTTCTACACCCAGAGGATAAACAGGAAGATGGCAGGAACAGATAGCCTGTGAGATTAGCTTTACATTATAGTTACCTACGTGAGAGTTATGTGTAAAAAGAAGGCAGCATTCTACAGTACAACCATAGTAAACTCTTAGGGTGGTTTTACACGGGCCGATGGGGGCCCGATAATACCTGTAATCGAGCATCGATCTGCTAGATCGGCGCTCGTTTACTGGGCCTATTACACAGCCCGATAATCGTTTAACAAGGGCTGCAAAGACATAGTTACCGATGTCCTTGCAGCCCTTGCTTAAACTATATACTTTACCTATCCAGGAGCAGCCATGGAGCGTGAATAGGTAAAGTATATTATCAGTCGCCAGCCGCGCGGTGCGTGGTCGGCGCCCGACAAATATAGGTTCTAACCTATATCAATGATAAGCCGATGATCATTGTCATTGGCTGATCGTTGTATTTATTACACGGGCCGATTTGGCCGATTATCGTTCCGTGTAATAGTACCCTTAATGGACAACAAAAGGTGGGTTCACATTGAGGAATTCTCGCGGATAAACTCTGCAAAATTCTGCCGGCTGTACGCGCTCATGGACGCGTGCCTTTCCGCCGGCTCCATAGACACCATTCAATGGTGGCTGATTCTGCATTCTGCTGAAAGAACTGACGTGTTAATTCTTTTGGCAGAATGCGGAATCAGCCGGCCCATAGAATGGTGTCTTTGGAGTCGGCGGAAAGGCGCGCATACAGCTGCCGGAATCCGCAGAGTTTATCCGCAAGAATTCCTCAATGTGAACCCACCATAACATACTAATGACTACATTACAATTTTTATTTAGCCCCCTACCCATAGTTTTCTTACTAAAACATAGATTGGGGGGAGGGGGGGACAACAACAAAGTAAAGCTACACAGTAAAAGGGAATAATTTAAGTGTGTGTGTGATTCTGAAGAGTGTATTACACGGCTTGATTATTATGCAGCAAAGGCATTGTTATCGGTGTCTGTACAGCCCTTGCTTTGGTGTAAAATAATAAAAATATATACTGTACTTACCTGATCACGTTCCCCAGTGTCCTCAGGCCTTGTCAGTGGAATTCCTCAGTCTCCACAGCTGCAGCCTTGGTTCCAAATCTGAAGTGACTGGCGGTGGTGCTGTCCTGTGTCAGCCAGTGATTGGCTCAGCGGCGTGTCACTTCAGAGACGGGACCAGAAGTGAGAGCTGCAGTGACTGGAGAATCCCACCGACAAGTAATAGCTTTAATATTTTACACACACAATTATCAGCTGTCATTTGCTATACCTGTTATGTGTATTCTTGCACGTTTGGTGGCCGATGATCTTTAAATTTGCCAAAAGACAACAATCAGCTGATAATCGGCTCTTCGGCTGATTGTTGTCTTTATTACACAGAGCGATATCTGTCTGATTTGGCCAATTATGCTGTGACATAGCAGAGAGGAATAGGTGTACTTTGATTGGACAGGAAGGGAAAGGAAGTTCAAGTGTGAGTATTGCTGGCAAACAGCCCAGCTCTAGCTCTACCCCAGAATGGAGAGAATGAAAATTAGGTACAGCTACCCTTGTACCTTTTTAAATTGAAAGCAGAAAAGCAAAGAGAAATCTGTTTTTCTATTCTAGTCTATTATTCTGTCACTGTCCAAAAGCTTTTGCACTCACCTTTCTATAACTTTGTGATGTTGGACTACAAATTAAAAGTGTGTATATATTCAGACGCCAGCCACTCCTTTACCCCTTCCCTTTGCTGAACCATAGAGGAACAGATGGAAGGGCACAACACATGACTGCAAGAGGAGGAAGTTGTATAACATTGGGTGTCATTTACAAAAGTCAGTGCGATTGCTATACTTTGCAAATTATCAGATGTTAGTTTCGTGTTTCTAAACAGCACAAGTAATTGCAATGCAGAATTTAGTGGTTACTCTTTCCATTGCTTCTTTGTTTTATCCAGTGCCTATGCTATTGTTTCCACTTTGATGTGTAGGGTTATTAACTTATTATCTTCCTGTTCTATTCTGTAAAAACTTGCTGACTCTTCCCAAATGTTTCACATGGTTAGTGTGACAGACGTGTTTTTGGTAGATGACTCAGAAGAATTTTATGAACAGTAAATATGGGTAAACCAAATAATTACTATATTGTCTAGACAAGCCAAAATATACAAAAAGCAGATGCTTTTTTTTCTACTCTATGCTTTTGTATCCCAAATGTATTTGCAGCCTGGTTCAATTTATTGTATGGATAGATAAGTTGTTATACATGTCAGTGGAGTAAGCAGAGACCTCAATATTATTTTATTATAATTGGGACACTCCCATAATGCCAAAAAGCTTTTGAGTCCTCATTGGAGGGGGTCTTACTGCTAGGACCCCTACCAGTTCCAAAATGAATAAAGCCTATTCACAGATTTTATCTGCACAGTGGTGTCTCCATCCCCATCCCGTTTGCGCAGAGGGTACAGGGCTGTACTAAGAAAGAGCCAGTTTTATCTCCACCCATATTTAGCAGAATTGTTTCAGGTCATTGACTTTCTCAAACCATTGGGCCACCCTGGCATACTTTGTCTGTCCACTTGGTTTATATATAATCTTTTCCAAGGGCTATTTCTTCCTTCAACCCATTTTATATATGCCATTTGGCATTGACTCTGGCTATACATTATACTCATTCATCCCATCCATTCAGTGGCATATGCTGTTTATCCTCCCCTGCCTCTACCTAATGTTCTTATGTTAAATGAATTGGAAATAAATATTATGTGAGCCCCTATTTTCTACAGTGTGTAGGGTCCTGGGCTTATTTTTTTCTGTTATATGTTTATATATCTGTATATGGTCTGTGTTGGCCACATTCATGCATTTTTTGTTTTAATCTTATTGAATAAAATTATGGGGGGGGGGGGGGGGTTGAACATAGCTAACTAGTGACTACATTCAGCCCATCTTCCATACCTATGCATATGACTCCAGTGTGCAGAATTCTAAGGTACACCTTTTAACATCTATACCAGCAATGTACTACTAAAATGATGTGAACCCCATTAGTTCACTTCTTAATTGTATACATGGAAGTTCCCGCTCTATCATTTCTGTCCCACCTCAATGCTTTGTTAGCTATGAGATGTGGTTTTTCAGGATGTGCAAAGGGAAATGGCAATGTGTAGTGAGGTCACTTCCTGATGCCTTTATAGCACATTGCTCATACAATAGTGAGCTGACATCTGATTGCCGCACACTTCCATCTGCCTTCACTTCATGGCCTCATCACTCAGAGTGATATCTTGTAAGTCCAACAAATTTGTAATCTGTTTTACAAATATTCAAATTGGTCAGTTTTGTCTTTAAAATCTGTCAGCATACTAAAGGTCTATGTCTGCTGACATATTTGCATTGAGTAACATTGAGTAAATACCCTTCAGCCATTCATGTGCATTACTGGGTCACATCTACTGTTACAGGAGCCAGTCTGATAACAATGGTTTCTTAGGGAATTGCATGTATCGCCATGTTAGTTATAAAATGTATGGACGTGTATACTGTTGATGGACATGACAGCAACACCTTCACGTCTTTTATACCTATCAGCATGGTTTTTAATACTGTACTGTAATCTGAAAAAGAATCCTGTTTAGGCAGTGACCTACCCAGCTTTTACAGCATTGGCTTCCACATGAACAGACAAAGGAAATGCCTCCGGGGATATTGGAGCCCAGTGCACACATGACAATACCAGGCGAGATCTGCAGTTTGCTTCCTTTCAATCTGTGAGGCAAAGGCAGATGTATCCTGCAGCTGTGCAGACCTTGCATTTCATTAGACATTTTTATATTAAGTAGCATTGTGCTAGAAATGCAGTTTTATTAGTTACCTAACCCTTGGTAACATTCTCTGAAATACATGAACTCTGCCTGTATTGCTAATGTAGCATGTTATTACAGTAGAGATGTTTAGTCAAATGACACTGACAACTTGTGGATGTGCAGCGGCTATGGCACAATGTTTCCCTATGACATTTAGCAATTCATTAACTGGGTACCTGTATATTAGGCATAAACTCTATAAACCCTTTTCACATTACATATTGGTGCTCTAATGTCAGTATATGTTGGGATAGTTTTAGTAAGGTATCCTGATGTATACTGTGGCATACCTGCATTGCAGTCATTGACTATATTACACCAATGTAGTCTACTTGTGATTATAGTAGGTCTTTATATACGTTTTGTTTGTGGAACAGTCTAATATCTGGCTTTCTATCTGCCAACTAACTCCTTATCTATGATCGGTAAATATAAAACTTGGAAACTTAAAATCTATGTTCTGTAATACATTGAGACCAGGCAAAATGAAACTGGATATGTGCCATCTGCTGACCGGAGTTTGTATTGCAGTTTTTTTAAACTTTTTTTTTTTTTTAACATTCAGCTGTGCTTTTTTTGTTTAGTCTTTTTTGCTCTCTGCCTATTTCCTTTTATACTGTAACATCTTCTCAAGGCCCTTTACACAGGGTGATTATAGGCCTAATGGGCCAAATATTTCCCAGTGTTTTTTGTGCATAACAACAGAAAAAAACTGAGTTTACAGATACACATTTTTTCAGTTTGCAGAGTACATATAGTTGTGTGAAAGCAGCAACTCCAGGTGCTAGCAGCAATGATAACAGGGATTATCCAGTGCTCAAAAATGTTTCATATATTGCTACACTGTTAGTAAACATATTAAACATGTTATGCTTACCTCTCAGTGCTCCCCAGGTGTTCCGATGCGGCCTCTCCGGTGTCTGGCCTATTAGAGGGGGATGGTCGGGGAAAAGTTGGCAGTCACTATTTGGCAGTTTGTTTCTGAGCTGGAAGGGTCCATTGTGTAGTGGGAGATCTGTGCTGTTCTCTTCCTGGATGCAGTAACCTCTGTCCTCAATGTGTTGTTTTGTCTCCGGGATTACATTGTATGTTTTTCTTCAGTGTTTTATGGCTGCAGCAGGCTGTGTGTTTATGTGTGTGCTATGGCTGCAGCAGGCTGTGTGTGTATGTGTGTGCTAGGGCTGCAGCAGGCTTTGTGTGATTGAGAAGAGAGGTAGAAATTAAGGGGGTATTTTGGACAACAGTGAAAAGTCCACACGCAACACCGGCCACTATTCAATGAAAATTAAAATAACATTGTGTCCTGTGGATTCCCTTCTGGAATGTATATACACTGTATACACTCTGGCCAGGATTCCATGCGGCCGCATAGTAAACTGACATGTCAGTTTTGTGTAGCTGCTATTTATTGAATAGCAGTCACACAAAGCTGACAGTGCAGACAATGTAAAATGCATCTTCGGCCACACTTTACATTGTCTGCTATGGTGATTTGGAATGCAGGCACACCCGAATGCGCCCATATTCCAAATAAAAATATGCCACCATATCTTCACCAATAGCCAGGCGATTTTGGCAGGATTATTAGCAACATTGCATGGCTATTGGTTAAAAAAAAGTGTGGTTTTGGCCACATTTATGATCTCACATGTGGAATGTGGCCTAAGGCTATGTTTCTTTATAGAAGTTAATACATACCTTTCTGTGCATTTATTATTAATAAGGAAAATGTGCACAAAAGGTAACACAGAAATGAAGTGTGGACACACACTGATGTGTAGTTACTACAGTTGCTAGAACACCTAAAACAATGGTGTGTGTCAGCATGTTCTAAGGACTGACAAGCCTCACTAAGTTATAGACATTCATCACTTTATTCAAGTTCCCAGTGCTTGTGATAGCTAGAACATACTGTATGCTGGACATCTAGTAGAGGAAATACATTCTGTACTAGTTCATGTATTTGTAAGGTGGAGGCACTGTACCTCTAAGATGTGCAATGATATTTCATTGTTATACTTGTGTGTTGCATGGGTCTTGGGTATGCCGGCCTAGTGCCAGCTTTCTTCTTTATCTGCACTGTGTATGACTACTTAATTAAGCTTCATGGACCCCAGATTGACAGCTAGGTGGAGGTTACTGCACATTTTGCACCAGTCTCAGGGGTTATGGTCCAGCGATAGTTAGGTGTGAGCTATTCTGCATGAGGTGTGGAAGGTCGTATGGGTATAGCACTTGTAAGGTGACTGAGGAATGCTGTTGGACCAGGTGTCACTGGACAGAAGGCTTAGCTAAGACCTAGGAAAAGACTACTGTGTAAGACTATCCAGCGTGAGACTATGCTCATGGAGGGCACCCTACTGTATTAGAAGCCCCCACTGATGGCATGTGGCACCCATTTAAATTTTTTCCTGCTGTTTTGGCAATTCCCGCCATTTAGCAAGGGGTACAGCTTGCCCCTGTACTCCAGGGCCAATGAGGAGCCGGCTTCCCCCAGTGTGGCCCATCCCAGTTCATATACTTTCTTTGCTCTCCCTTTCATTGGTCAGCCAGTGTGAGCAGTTTGGTGTTTGGTTTTCTATGAGATATGTTGATTTTTAAGTCACAGCTTGACAGCAAAAACACTAGCTTATCAGGCCAGGAGAGGGGGGGGGGTAAGGTAGACTTGTGTGGCAGGAGTCTGTCCCGGCAAAACACTTGCTAAACCCAACCCCACACCACCATGTGCCCCCCAACCGCCACACAAGCTTTTGCCACCATGTGCTGGTTATTTGAGTTTTGCATTTAACTCAAGGGGACAGACTCTATTGTCATCTATGTCAATGAGTCTTGCTGTAAAAAATGTCACTAAATGTTGTTAAAGAACGCTCAGGCAAGATGGCAGCCTCCATAACAATGTACAACAAAAAGTAAAATAAAAAAAATATTTAGAGAATAGAAACAAATTAGAAGAAAAGACCATGTTTTAGTATTTGACTCTAATCAGTAAAAGAAAATATAGTTTAAACATTACCTTTAAGCCTTAAAGTGTACGTGCATGTAACTTTTAAAGCCTAAATCAACAGTTGATGGAAAAAAAAGCAAGTTTGCAAATTACATTTTTTTTTTTTTTTAGTTCTCATGGAAAACATGGCACTTCCTGTGTTCTGACTTTTTTTTTCTAAGCATCTAAACACAGGAAGTCCCGTGTTTCCCAGGTCATCTGCATGCTCACAGGTAAGACAGTCATATGATTGACAGATGCGGTGACAATGCGCGATGTTGGCTGATCGTGGTCTCCCAACCGGTTGAAAAATCATGTTAACAACATCGACGGTCTGCTGCGCATCACTTCCTCAAACCCAAACACCCCCCCCCTCACTCCTCCCACTTGCTGTTTGTGCATGTAATAGGAGGAGGAAGCAAGTGCTGATTACTCTGTTTTTTCCCTATAACTGTCACTCCCTGATAATCAGGTATGACCGCCTACTCACCTGCTCTGGGTACCCTACCCTGCCTTCACCCTGTGCTGTGACTGATCGTACTGGCAGTGGGTTGTTATCCTATTACATGTTTGTTACAGACCTTTTATTTATAACATGATGATTTGACAATGGTTTAATAAATTTTGCTGAATACTGGAAATACAGCTCTCCTGCAGTGATTCCTCGGCGGGATACACCATTTGTACTTCCAGACATTTTCTTTTATTTCATGCTAGTTTTTGCTGTCAATACTCCATGCTTTTTATAGGAAGCAGAGACATGATGCTACACAAGTCAGTTGGGGAGCAGGCTACTTATATCTATTCCACTTATCTCCTATCATGAGGAAACATTATCATGAAACTAACACATTTTTCTAATCTATTTCATACAGTACATGCACATCTCATTTTAAAGAAAAATACACAATATCCCATAATGTAATGTCTTCTGTTTAATGTGTGATATTTTGTCATTGTTTTGGACTCTTTGAAACATGCAATTTTATGCCATTGATCAAGTATATACATGGACATAGCATGTATTTTACTTCACCTAGTGACTTGAAATTGTATTTCGGTAAAAAAAAATAAAAAATCAAGAAAAAAGTGCAAGCCTACCCTGGTCCCCTGCAGCAGCAGTGATTGGCTGAGTGAGCTGGTCCTGCTCCAACACGTTTTCTAGTGAGAAGAGAGATGCGAGAGAGATGCGATGAGCATTGGTGACGGGAAGGAGTTGCTGCAGGGGCCAGAGGTCGATAAGTATTACTACTTTTTTTTTCTTGAGAAGAGATCCTTATGTAAGCGTGAGCCGATCTGCTAGAGCCTAGTATGCGGCTTGATGATCGCGCAGCCCTTGCTGTGTATAAAAGAAATAAAAAAGTTTTACTTTACCTCACCAGACTTCCCCATTATCCTCCTGCCTGTTTCCTACTTACCAGAGCCACCACTGGCACATGTGAAGCCATCTTTCAAGTGACAGGCCAATCACTGTCCGAGATGGGACAGTGTCGCAGCCAGGGATTGGCTGAGCATACTGTCACACACAGACAGCTTCAGATGTGCCAGTGGCGGCTGCGGTGAACAAGAAACAGGCAGGATGACACTAGGGAGTGTGGAGAGGTAAGTATATAGTTTTTATTATTTTCTACATACTTTCATCAGCGCACCTCCTGTTACACGGAGCAGTCCGCGGCAGCAGATGACTGGCTCCTTGGCTGATCGTTGTCATTAGTACACATACAGGAAGATTCTCTTTTTGGCCTGTAGCAACCAATCACAACTCAGGTTTCATATACTCTCGTAAAAGCCCGGATTGGCTGCTGTGAACAAATTACACCATTTTTCTGTTTTGCAAACATTGATAAATCTGGGCCAATGTATAGACTATATAGGACTCCTCAGCAACTAGTAGCTAAAACAATTGCATCCTAATCCACCTTAAAAGATGAAAGTGCCTGTCTCTCTTATATGGCACAAATATTGGGCTCAATCATTAAACCAGGTAGAACATTGAGGATATAGCTGTCTTATCTTTGTTGTGCAGTTGAATACAGTCTACCATTCCCTGTTATCAGCCATTTTATTTTTGAGGGGAAGGTGATTGCAATGAGGTTACAGACAGGAAATGTGTTAAAACTGGCACCACAATTACTTATGTCAGACTTCCGCACACACTTACAAGTGTTTGTAAATGTCAGCAGTTCTGTTTATACTGTATGGTGCTCTTTTATAATATAGTAATTGGCATTACTGCTCCTTTAATTCCATTAGAGCAGGGCTGTGTTTTGTATTGTATCCTTGGCACCATTTACCTGCTGATTGCTTTTGTCTCCTCTGTCTGGTCAGCATTGCTTTGTACACTGCTGTTTTGTAACCTAACAGCGCTGAGGTGTGAAGGTGTTTTGAAACACCACTTTAACCACATGATTGATTGTTGCAAGAGAGATCCTATTATACAAATAGAGGGGATTACTGGCCAGAGATAGTACACTGGTTACAAGCTACAGTGGGTTCCCAAAAACACAAGCCTCACAATTATTTGTGGTGTTTGGGATCTTAGGCTGTTCTTACTTATTTTCTATTCCCTTGAGAGTCGTCCCACACAGCTTAAAGTATGTCCCCTAAATATTGCCTATTTACATTCACTGCATACAATTTGGAAAGTTTTGTTTTCAAGAGGCATACAGTACATAATCTTAAAAGAGTATATTAAAATGTATGTGTCCATATGCAATCTTACGTAGATTTGGTAGTGGCTATGGACCATTGGACATAACTTCATTTTCTAGTTTCTGATTTTATTCTAGGCTAAGGTTTACATCATGTTTTTGAATCTTGATAAACTTTCTTTCTTTCTTTCTTTCTTTCTTTCATAATCTGCAACAATATCCACAATAGGTGGAAGAGGGTGCTTATTACTTTTGGGCTCACATTACTGCTATCCTCACACACAGTAAATAAAAGAAATACCAAAATACGTCCATAATTTTGAGTCAAAATTAAACAATGTGGGAACAGGTGAAAAAAATGGACGGTTGCAAACAATTGTGGCTGTTCTATACCTGTTTGCGCTGCCGGCCAATTTCCTATTAATAATGGAACGTTTTACTACCTTGAAATGACGGACATATTTTTACCACAAAATGACAGATCTCACCTTTTATTTTGCAATGTGTGGACTTAAAGCGCCTCTGTACCCACAATCTGATGAATTCGGTGGGGAGGAGGGATGGAGGGGGTGGTGCAATGTTAGGGCACAGATACGCCAGTAGGGCACGGAGCTGCAATTTTAAAATTAATTTTTTATGACAATAACTGCATCACCTGCCAAAAGGACCGCAGGACAGATCTTGGATTAAAAGCAGCTATCTGAAGGTACAAGTGGTTTGGAAGGTCAGATTGTGGGTACAGAGTCACTTTAAATTCTACTTTCTGTTAATAATTCACGGTACAAAATTAGCAGTGAATTATACCAGGTAAAAGCCTGTTATTGGTCAGTAGCTATGTTGCATCATTTATTAGACATGCCATTTCTTTAAGTCGAAACATGCTACGGTTGTAATACAAAGAATCCAAAATCCAAAGAATTGGGATAACACCAGCTTTTTAAAGAACCCACTTTTACTGTTCTAGAGAGCATTAAGGGAAAGAGGAATGTTTTGGCCCACTATATTGGAATGGTCTTGATTTACCCCAAACAGGAAGTTTTGTAGTTGACTTTCAATAGAATATTGTCTCCTTTCTCCCGAGACAACTCATTAGCCTTTGCTGTCTAAGTGGCCTAGTGGGATCTTGTCTCTGAGCTCAATCCCTATCCCTTGAGTAATGTCATTACCCCTGACCAGCCGCTACAACCTGTATCACTATCTTCCTGTCATATACACACATATATATATATGTTTGATAAATCTCCTCCATAGTCTTCTGTGTAAAGCAATGTTCTGCAGGAGCTCTTGAAGGAGAACTAGCACAATTGTTGTTTGAGGGCTTTGATGGACCAGCAAGTCAAAGCAATGTATTCTGGGAATTAGTACTACTGATCAACTGCACAGACAAATATATATATATTTTTTGAGGTTTCAGAGCTAGGTCAGACAGGTAAGCAATGTGCTTCTGCAGTGTTTTGTTTTTACCTGACACATTATATTTTAATCCAAAACTGCCAATTTTATCAGGATCAGCTTATATATATTTTTTTTTAATATTTTTATTTTATTTCCGTTTTCCATCAATTAGTAGCAAAAAAAAAAAACACATATCCACATCCAAGTATAAAGTATAAATTAGAAATCACAACTTATAAAACAACCTTATATCCCCTTACCCCCCACTCCCCACCCCGTCCGCTGAGAGAAAAATAAAGAAAAAAATAAACGAAATAGAGAAGAAAAAGGGAAGAAAAAACAAAAAAAAAAAACCTGACCCCTTCAACCGAAGTGTTTTTCATACAAAATGACACACCTTTCCCAGTCCCCCACTTTTGGCGCTTCTTTTGCTGCCCAGTTCCTTACCAACACCAACCTAGCATAGAAAATGAGTCTCACTATGATCTGTCTCTGATCTTTTCGCAATTTAATGCTACCCGTGTCCCCCAAGAGAGCGAACTGGACCGTTCTCGGGATTTTCACCACTACTTCACTCTCCACTCTGTAGAGTAGAGGACCAGAATTGAAAAATCTTTTCACAGACCCACATCCTATGTATATAATCTACTCCACTCATTCCACATCTCGGACACTGGTCGTGGGGTTTACAACCAATCTTGTAAAGAAAAACCGGGGTATAATACAGGCGATGGACAAGGTTAAACTGTACAAGTTGGTGGTTACCTGACCTGGAGACCCTTTTTATATTCTTAAATATTAAGGACCAATTCCAGTTCACCTCTTCCCCAACTTCTTTTTCCCATTTGTGACAACTTCTAAGCCTAAGAGCTGAGTCCATTACCTCATTACTCAAGTGTTTATACAGGAAGGAAATTTCCTTTTTCCCAATATTTTGACCAATTAATCTTCCCACTAGCCAATCTTGCCCTATGACTTGCCACGACCTCTGTTTTAAGTCTGCCATCAATGCTGATTTCAAACCCTCGTATTCTAGCCATAAGCCCTGGTCAATATTGAATTCCTCCCTTACCCTTACCCAGCTTTTGATTACCACCCCCTTACAATATCCCCAACTTACTGAATTCCCAGTCTATGCACCCTCTCTATCTTCTCTAACTTGCTAGTATTCTCTAAATAACGATTCCCCCAAAGCGGGGCGAAATCGCAGAGTCCTCCAATACCTCTTCAACTCTTTCCACACCTTTATAAGCAGTTTTACCATGGGCCATTGTCTCAACTCCCCGACTTCTAGGCTCCCTGCCTCTAATTTCTGGAATATATCCCAGCCCTGATTATCTCCTTTTACTCTTAATTGGCCAAAAAAAAGAGCTAGATCTATGTTTCACCAACCAGTATACTTGTGAGGCCAACCAGTACCTTTTTATGTCAGGGACCCCCAGACCACCCTTCTCCCTTGAGATGCATAACATCTCCAATTTTATTCTAACTCTACCCCTGCCCCAAATTAATGCATTAAATAAGGATCTGATAAGTCTAAAGAATCTTTCCTCAATCAGCTTATTAGCAGGAATTCTTCTGGTTTCAATGGATGCAAGTGATGTTAGATATTACTTTCTGATTTTAAGTGAAATGCTCTTTATTTTGTTGCAGAGATGAGTTAAGAACCTGGTATTTCTGCTTGGATTACCCTCAATAACAAATTACAGTACATGGCATAAAATCCTTAAACCCTTTGCTTCCACCGGATGGAGCTCATATCAGATTGCATTGTATGATAAGTCAATGCATTCTCTCAGAGTCCATTATGAAAATGAAAAAAATATATTATGAGTGCACTTTAGAGTATGAAGCTCTCCTGTGCCTACAGGCTTTTTAGAAGGATTTCTATGTTCTTAATGATATAAATAATGCTTTTCATTATGTAACCAATTTTACTTTTCAGCATTTTCTTGCTTCCAGATGCACGTGTCATTCAAATGCTGCCTTATGCCTCTTACTACACTGCAGGACACGTCTTTATAAATTTAAGGTCCTGACAAAAGCAGTTTACTATGCCTGGGAGAGAACAGTGATGGGTGCTCGTGTATTGTTTGCACTTATTAACATTTGTGGTACATTTACCCCTTTTCATGGTCAGATTGTAATTCCATATGACATGATGGTGCAGGCATTCAATTTAACCTCTATCATCTTGTTTAATGGATAGTTGGGATGTAAAGCATTTTTTAGAACATGTGTAACACATTAACCAGCATTCGAAAACATCTGCAGGATAAAATATATGGCTGCTTGAAGCTACATTTCATAAAAGGCAAGCTTGTGACCGGTGACATAAAAAGCAGAAAGGGTCCCTGTAGCAAATTTTAAAATGCCGCCCCCCCCCCCAACACACACACACACACACACACACACATACATTGTTGCACTAAGTTTTTGTTCATAAAGACATTTAGTATTGTATTTATAGGGGTACTTTGAAGAAAAAAAATAGTTTTTAAATCAAATGGTATCAGAGAGTTATACAGATTTTTAAAATCTCTTTCCCAAGATACCTGAAAACTTTCAGGTCTAGAAATGAGTAAATTGTCCAAAGCTGAGCATTTGATTAGTGGTGGCTGAAGAAGTTGGATGCAGCAATAAGGCTGCCTGAAAAACATTGATACAGCCTTAGATCATAGGCTGTGTCCGTGTTTTCCAGGACTCCGTAGGGCTGTGTCTAACTTCTGGGCATGTAATAATATTTATAAACTGGTCTTCCATGCACAGAAAGGCTCGTGAGGGCTCTATGCTTCTGTCAAGGTGGCCAGACACCTTTAACCCCTTAACGACATAGGGCTTGCATGTATGCCCTTGCGTCACTAGGGGCATTCAGAGGGGGGCCGCACGGCGACCCCGCTCTGAACTGCCACGATCACAGCTGCTATGTGCAGCCCAGGACCATGGCAATTAGTGGGCATAGTCTGATCGCTGTGCCTGCTAATTAGGCATTTAGATGCAGTTGTCAAAGTTGACAGCTGCATTTAAAAGGCTGTTTTCCCCCATCTGTGGTGGTCTAGTGGGGGGGCGCGCCCCACCTGCGACACGATCATGGAGGAGCGGTCCCTCTATCTGAGCTGGCCGGGGGTCTGTGCCGTAATGGCCCCGATCCCTTCTCGTTGCAGCAGCCAAGAGCAATAGATCACAGATCTCATTGATTTATGCAGCATTTCTATACTGCATAGATATCAATGAGAGATTAGAGTAGTGATACTAGAAGTCCTCCTAGGGAACGTCTAGTAAGTGTGTTAAAAAATTTTATTTATTTTTTTTCATAAAAAATCCCCTCCCCTAATAAAAGTTTTGAATCACCTCCCTTTCCCCATTTTATAAATACAAATAAATAAACAAACATATTTGGTATCGCAGTGTGTGTAATTGCCCGAACTATTAAATTATCACATTCCTGATCCCGCATGGTAAACGGCTTAAGCGCAAAAACCCCACCAAAGTGCAAAATTGCACATTTTTTGTCACATCCAATCCAGAAAAATTGTAATAAAAAGTGATCAAAAGCTGCATATATGCAAACAAGGTATATAGTACAGATCATGGCGCAAAAAATGACAGCTCACATAGCCCCATAGACTAAAGGATAAAAGCATTATAAGGATGGTAATAGAGCGATTTTAAGGAACATTTATTTTTTTTAAAAAAGTTTAATTTTTTTAAAAGCCATCAAATAAAGTAAAAGTTACTCAAGTTACATATCGTTAGAATTGTACTAACTTGAGGAACATGTATAACAAGTCAGTTTTACCCTAGGGTGAATGGTGTAACCCCTCCCCCCCACCCCACCCAAAAAAAACAAAAAAACTATTGCGTTTTATTTTCAATTTCACCACATATAATTTTTTTCTGGTTGTCCAGAGTATTTTATGCAAAAATTAAGCCTGTCATTGCAATTAGTGGTGCAAAAAATAAGGGCTCATGTGTGTCTCTAGGTGAAAAAAATTAAAGCACTATGGCCTTTTAAAGGGGTACTCTGTCCCAGCCATATTTTTGAGATATGCCTGGGGAGGGGGTGGTTATGTTTGCTGGAGGTCACTTACCTCCCCGGTTCCAGCGCTGTACCCCCGTCCCGTGGCTAGGATGGAGTACCCCTTTAAGCACAAAAGGGGAAAAAGGAAAGCGCCAAAATTGAAATTGGCTCTGTCCTTAAGGTGTTAATATTTCTCCCATCATCCCTGTACACATGGAAGTTCAGCATAGCTGAACATTTCTATGCACTCTATGGGGAGGGTAAGGGTAAGCCGCAGCCAGACAGTTTTATATTTTTCCAATTTTCCAATATTTTTCCTGCAATATCAGATACATTATCGGAATTTTCTTTCACCGACTTCCAGACCTAAAAATGTTTTTTTTTTTTTTTTGTATTTCAAGCAATTTGGAAACCGAATCCTCCACTTTTTAAAGCAAAAAATTTGAATGAATGTCTGCAAAGCTAATCAGCCCTCGATCTGGATGTGTACTTCAGACTGTGTTTGAGGGTTTTTTTTTTTAACTCTATATTTATACCTCACATTTGCTTAAAGGAGAACTCTGGCCAAATCTAAAAATCCCAGGTGGTCAGGAGGTGGGGGAAACACAATAAAGAAGCTATGCTTATCCATCCCCAGCACAGTGTCACCAGCTTTCTGTCAGCCTCCAGTCTTCAGTTTCTCCTGGCTTCCTAAAATCCCAATGGAAACTACCTGCTCAGCCAATTGGTGACTGCAGTGGTTTCTTGCTCTATGTGTCCATTATACATGACATAAACTCTCTCACTCCATTGGTTAGTAAAGGTTAATATTTAATAGTAATCCAACTTTTAGATTAAAGCTCCCCATACACCTTCAATAACTGATGGCTAAACGTTTGCCCCCCCCCCCCACACACACACACAGGAACATTTGGCTGCGGCTTTGCCACCGACATTGTCTGTCAGTGGTCAGTTGGGAGAACCCCACACAGCTGGTACCAACAAAAATGTAAGGTTCAACTAAAGTGCAAATTTCCTTAGGTTTCAGAAGGAACCTACTTTGTTAGTGCTAGTCTTAAGACCTGTTGGCTATCCTAAAGACAGTTTTCTGAATCCTCCTACAATGAATGTCAGGATTGGTTCCAGCCCTTACTGAGCTTGGAATACTGTGAGCTTTAGCAGTTCTGCTTTTAATTCTGCCATCCTTTTGTCAGTCGCTAATTATCAACTGGTGTCTAATGAATAAGTGCAGCTGTTCCCATATTATTCTAAAGAGAGCTCAGCCCAGAATTAATGGAATAATGCTCAATCAACTGAACAATTGTTTAGTTAACCAAAGCAACCTGTTTGTTTTTTATTGGACTGAATTGCTGCATTCTGTGCGCACATTCTGTATTAGTAAACAATTCATCTATTTTCATTAAAAAGAATACTTTTTACTAACATCTTGTCAAATTCAGTAAAAGCTAAATAAAATGGAGATTGTGTTGATGTCATTTCAGCTTTCTGCTTGTTGATGTGTCTGGACCACCCACATAATTGTATGCACTTTAGTCGGTATAAGGTCTCTGACAGGAAGGAAGACTGCATTGGAGGTGGCTGCCAGTTGATTATCTTATAAGATTGGATAAAAAACTTTTTTTAATTTAGTTAAAGCCCAATGGTTAAAGCTATGGTCAGATATCGATACATGTTAGGACAAGTTCTGTGCCTCCTAGTGTGTTGTTAGCTTTCCAGGGTCAATTCAACCCTGATAACTATACAGTATATAAGTACACAGAATATTCATGCAGTTGCCTTTGATTAAAGTGACTGTACCACCAGGCCCAGGCTGAAGCACTGGAGGCGGGCCGACCCACCCTTAGTGGGAAGACCCACCCTTAGTGGAAAGAAACTCCAGCACCTCTATGACGTGACTCCTTTAGAATCAATGGAACCCTATCATAGAGGGGCTAGGGTTTCCTCCCACTAAGGGTGGATCGGGCCGCCTCCAGTGCTTCAGCCTGGGCCTGGTGGTACAGTCACTTTAACACGTTATTTCCAACCTTTGTCTAAAAGAGGCATTTATGAGAGGTATTTTAAGTTAAATACACTTATCCCCCCCCATCCACAGTAGAAGCGTTAAGATTGTGGGAGGTTCTGACCACTAGGACTCCCAACGTGTTCTCCCACAAGACTATACTTCTGATATAATAGTCTATAAAAAATTCTCATTGTGAGTGACCACCAAGCTTAGAGCCCTATTATACAAAGCGATTATCCACCGTATTCGGCTGATACCAACCGCTACGGGCGATAATCACTTTGTGTAATAGAAGACAATGATAATGCATGTTGGCTAATCGTTGTCTTTCAACAGGCTGAAACACAATCAGCCTGTTAATGATCTGCTTCTGTCGCTCCATGTAATAGGAGTAACGGCAGCAGACCGCGGCTGTCCCCTATGGGTTGCCCGGATGATCTGACGATCACCCGGGCAGACCCCCAGCTCTTACCTGCTCCTCCTCCGCAAGCGAGCACTGACTTGACAGGTCGGCACTCACTTGCTCTCCCCATTGCCCTGTTTAATAGGGGCTTTAGAAGCCTTTGTCACATGGACATTTTACGGCATTTGTTTTGGTTTTGACTCTTAGGGTAACTTCACACACACTGTATCACAGCGGATTTTCTGCTGCGTATCCGCAGCAGATATGCAGCTGATTTGTTCTATTGTTCTAAATAACTGAACACCGCATCAAATCTGCTGCAGATCCGGTGTGTGTGTGAAGGCACCCTTAGAGTAAAAGCTCAGATTTTCATTTGCCTGTGGCTAAAATGTATTTTTCTGTGTTGATATCTTCTAAAAAAAAAAATCTAATATATTTGTGAGTGCATTGTTAGGTCATAGGATTACAATGGGGCACTCTCAGATAGAGGTCAGTGTACATCTTGAACAACTGGGTTCAGTTTGGACTTGAATCTCACCTTCGGGTTGTCAAGATGAGTCTTTCTTATGATGAAGAATCCACATTTAGTTATGATGTACAGTTCACTTTTTAAAGTGGCATTGATCTTCTAAATTAGAAAATAAAAGTCCATGCTTGACATTAGCTGCTTTTAATGCATCACTTAGTCTCCTGGGATTCGGAGCTCATTAATGCTTCCTTCAGATAACATAAACGCTGCCTATTATGGTGCGGCCTCTGATGAGAACTAGGTTTTTGTCCGTGGAGAGTTGCTGTGATCCAGGCTTTGGCATTACAAAGTTCTGATCTTCTATGTGAACTATTGAGGCTCTAGCCTACAAAGAACAGATAAAAATGTCTCATTTTATGAAGTGTAAGATGAGGAAAGGACATGACTTGTGTTTTGGCGGCATCCACTGCCTACTAGGTTGATAATATGCTATGAAATTATTAACCTGTGTGTTTACAAATATGGGGATCTTTTAGTGTGTGCACTATAAACAGGGTACAGGTCATAAAGGAAAGAGATTTCTCTTCTTTTCAAATCCATTCCTAGCTTTGGCTTCAAAAATCTTTCAGATAGATCTCTTTGTAAACACACCATAAGTCTCCCATTTAAATCTTTAAATAACACTGATTTTCGGGGCGTTTGGGGCTATTTTTATTATTATCTAGATCTCCATAGTGGGCATCAAAACTCAAAAATATCAGAACCCTGATAAACACTGCATGAACTCCATTATATGTCAATGTGATCTGTCATGATACATTTGACGCTGTATCTATTGTAGCTACCCCAGATCTGACTTTTTATTCTGTTTTTAATGGAAAATTACAATTTGTCTTTTATAACTGAGAGCTTTGCCTGGGGGACACCACTTTCTTTATGGGCACAGCAGTAAAACCAGTTACGTAATTTGTCAGCATTCATTTGTGAAGTAGTTTCTATGATGGCTAAAGGAAATCCCGAAGATAACTTATTTATGGAAAGGGGACTTCCTCGCATGATACAGACTGGCAGTACAGGACAATGTAACACAATTAGCCTCATTACCAGTCTACAAGTGTGCTGCACATTGATAGCAAAGGCAGGAAATACCTGACAAATGACATCCTCATATGGACACAACAAAAATACAATCATTAGGAACAAACTGTGATGTTGATGAATGCCACTTCTTGACTACGAACAATCACAAACGAGAGCTACCTGAAATGGTTCACCATAATATACAAAGCGATAGACATAAGTTACAATGGTTACTACAAACCTTTACTCCATCTGATCCCAGCATATGAACGAACTATGTTGAATTACACTGAACAGTTAGTGAAGTATTAGATTTTCCCCTTCTCCTTGGCATATGCCTGCTGTACCACCCGCTCACCTGATAGCGGGCAGGAGGGGGCAGCAAAGTGTAGAGGAGGCATGGCCTCCTCCCGCCCCTAATTTTATCATGATTTATGCCTCGCAAGAATATACTATTATACAAATATACACGTGCTGGAAGCAGGTGTAGATTTGCTGTGCAGAGCCCGCGCAAAGCTGGCTTTTTTAGATTTACCCCCTCCCCCAAAAAAATGTTGAATAAAATATGCAATACTCTTCCCATTATTTATACTAGAAACAAATGTCATAATTCACATTGTTTATTTTTAAAGTGTAAATTTCAAATGGGCATAGCTAGGTGTAAAGTCATGTAATTGCGTGCATGCCCTAAACAAAAGTGAACACCAAAAATAATTGAATACATAGCAAAAATTTGAAGATGTGCCTTGTGTTTCTGTTTTTTTTTTTTTAAAACCAAAAAATGTGCCAAGAGAACATAGCATTAGACTTTTCAACTCCCAAAAGTAGACCTTTTAAATGTCGGTACCATAAACCTTCTTTTTAGTCAGGCCTTGTTGATGTCTTCTAAGGACCTAAAATTTTGCTTTACAGCAAGATCTATGGATTTTGACAAAATATACTGGGGCATGCTCTGTGACCTCTCCAGTGGTTATTTCTCAGAGAGGGAAGGCTGAGCTGTGAGGTTTAGCTATTATGAGCTGTTATTTATATACTGGTGTAATTCTGTCTGTCATATAAGCGAGGACGCTGCTGGAAAGTTATTAAATAGTAGGTTGCAATAATCTGTGAATAAGCTGTATCCATGTTTTCCCAGCTTTCCTAGGGCTGCATCCAACTTCTTTAGCCACTGGTATTCCAGTGCCAAACGATAGCACACTAGCATGCTGTAGTTGCGCTCATCTCTAATGACCATTTTCAGCTGACAGTTATTCTGCCTGACTTCACTGCTAAGATGCATGGTCAGCTAAACTTGCATGTTATTTAAATACAGAAGAATCAGCTGATGTCAAATACCTTTAAGAGCTGTTTATCTCCGTCAAGAACAAGGGATAGGTAATGTCCATCATGCCTCATTCTGCTTTTTCCTACCTTTCTCATCTGCACATTTTGCCTATTATATCTCCTTTTATTCTTTTTTTTTCTTCAAAGATTGATACCTGTTTCTAAGACCTTGTAGTGATGTAAAGTCCTATTTAATAGAGAGAGGGCAACTTCTATATTGTATTTAATTTCCTGCTATACTAAAGTGACCGAAAGGACACCAATCTTCACTTTTCTTATCCAAACACTCATTGGTAGAGCCGGATGTTTTATCACTGAACAGGAAACCCTCAGTGCCTGAGTTTACCATCTCATATCCTAAACCACATGAATTGCAGCAATACCTTCAACCTTCTAATCTGTGCATGTGTCA
Source organism: Dendropsophus ebraccatus (assembly GCF_027789765.1). Classification (NCBI taxonomy): domain Eukaryota; kingdom Metazoa; phylum Chordata; class Amphibia; order Anura; family Hylidae; genus Dendropsophus; species Dendropsophus ebraccatus. The sequence continues at coordinate 61,821,281 of NC_091461.1, forward strand.
GATTCTGAAATAAGATGCTTAAACCATGATCATTCGCCAGACAGAAGTAAATCAACTCCACCTCTCCTGCCCACACACATATCGTATGTTCCAGACCACAATTTATTAGATATCTTGCAAATGTTCATTGTCTGCAGCCTTCTTGTAGAACATCTGTAAGTTAACTCTAGTTCTGTGTGATGCTGAGATTTTTATGCTTTTCTAGGAAATTACTGACTATGTGTTGTGTAGCATGTCGGTAGTGATAATTAAAGGGAACCTGCCCCAAAGACAATGTTATCTTATCTATCACCATCATGTTGTAGAAAGAGCAGACTGATATACAGAATCTTTTCCCACAAAGATATAAACCTTGAAATTTCTTTATTTAAATTCCTTTTTTAGCATGGAAACATTAAACGTTATACTAAAAATAATTTATACCAAATCTTTTCATATATATATATATATATATATATATATATATATATATATATATATATTACACTCAGTTTTTCCTGCTCTATAACATGATGTTTATAGCTTGGATAGCTTTTTTTATGGTGACAAGTTGCCCTTGACAAAATAGTTTGTTTATTCCCACTGAAGGTCCATTTACACAGAAAGATTATCTGACAGATTATCTTCCAAAGATTTGAAGCCAAAGCCAGGAATGGATTTGAAAAGAGGAGAAATCTCAGGCTTTTCTTTATGACCTTTTCCCTGTTTATAGTCTGTTTCTGGCTTTGGCTTCAAATCTTTGGCAGGTAATCTGTCAGATAATCTTTCTGTGTAAATGGACCCTAACTTTGGTTGATGATGATTATGATTATTATGATTATTATTATTATTTTCCTTTTAAGGCGTTTGTGGAGTATGGGTACAACTGCCAGTGCAGCTCAACAGCCGGCCCCCACAGTGCCCCCTAGTGAAAGCCTCCAAGGAAATGGCAGTGCAAGTTCAAGTACAGAAGACCGAAACTCTCTGAGCATCCACTCTTTTCAGACGGTGAACATTCACAACAAGGCCAAATCTATCATCACCAACAAGGTGGCTCCAGTTGTAATTACGTGAGTACAATATAATGCCGTTCTTTTAATGAAAAGCTTCACTGGGTAACTAGCAAAATTAACTTAACAGAGGACATACAAATATTTAATGCTTGTTAAAAAAAATCTCCAAAGAGAAGCTACTACTTTAACATGCTAGTTTTTTTTGTTACAGTGTGCCCTTAAAAATACTAGTGTCTACTATAGAATAATAATAATAATGCTTTTATTTGTATAGCGCACACAGATTCCGCAGCACTTCACGGATTTCAGTGTAATTGAATAGCGTCACTATGAATAGTGTCACAATCAGTTACAAACAGGGTGAGAACATAATGATTATTTAGAAAACAGTTTTGCATAAAAGTGACAATGTATAGAAGAGGGATCTGATAAAACAAACTTAGTGTCACTATAACTTTGAAAATGTAAATAAAAAAGTTTAAAGCGACTCTGTACCCACAATCTGACCCCTCCAAACCACTTGTACGTTTGGATAGCTGCTTTTAATCCAAGATCTTGTTCTGGGGTCCGTTCAGCAGGGGATGCAGTTATTGTCATAAAAATAACTTTTAATCTGGCAGCGCTGTGTCTAACGGCAGGGGGCTTAAATTTGTATATGCATTAGGCTGGCACACCCTCTCTGTCCTTCCTCCCCTCCCCACCCTCCTCAGCATTAGGAATGCTCCAGGTAGATTGCTCCCTATTCCCCACCTGTTTGTATAATGAACATGGGCTGGATCGTTAATACACCTGTGCAAACCTCAAACAGCAGTAAATGATGAGGAGGGTGGAAAGGAAGGACAGGGAGGTTGTGCCAGCCTAATGTATATACAAATGTATGCCCCGGCCGTTAGATACAGCGCTGCTGGATTAAAAGTTATTTTTATGACAATAACTGCATCACCTGCCAAACGGACCCCAGGACAGATCTTGGATTAAAAGCAGCTATCCGAAGGTACAAGTGGTTTGGGGGGGTCAGATTGTGGGTACAGAGTCGCTTTAATAAAGCAAGTTTGTAATATACATTATTTTTTTTTATCGTGCTGTAAAACAAAGCTGAACTTACTTGTATCCAGGTCCAGTCTCCTGAAGACAGATTTTTAGTCTTTTTGGAATTCCGACCAGTACAGAGTCACAGCTCAATATGTCCAGCGTTTTCCAAGATAACTAAAATATTAATAATAATAATAATAATAATAATAATAATTATTATTATTATTATTATTACCAACATCTACTGTTGATTTAAGTTTCAAAAGTTGCCATGACAGATACAGTTTAAAGGATGAGCTTTTTTCTCCTAGGTACAATTGTAGAGAAGAGTTCCAGATTCATGATGATTTACTTAAAGCCAATTATTCTGTTGGGAGGATCTCTGAGACCATGCCTGAACACTATCTTGTACAGGTGAGATGTAACATCCTGCCTTTTAAAAAAAACAAAGCTCATATAGATTCAAAGAGTTAAGTTGACCATATGCATAAGATAGCATTAAGCTTAATTGTCTATTGGCTAACAGTTTTCTCTCCTAAGATCCCCAAACACATGCATGCTTGGCCAAGAGTTCATGTGTTTTTAATGAAGGGAGAACAAAAAGACTGATCTGTGGAAAACCAATATGTCTTATCCTTCCTTTCCCCAATATCTGCAATATTTGTGACTATAGTCAACATCCATCAGTGACAATTTAAATGCTTGCATTGTTTTTAACCGGATATTATTAGCAGATTTCTATTTTCCTTGGAATTTTGGTAGCCCTCAATCCCCACGCACTAGGAGGGCAACTATTATTTCTGTATCAATTTCAAAGGAAATTGGACTTTGGTTTACTTCTTAAAGCGTACCTGTCATGTTTCAGGCTCCAAACCTTATGTGAGTAGACACTGCTGTCAATGAAAGTTTGGGTAACTGTGAAAACATCCTAATTAGAGATGAGTGAACCTCGAGCATGCTCTAGTTCATCCGAACCCGATCGTTCGGCATTTGATTAGCGGTGGCTGCTGAAGTTGGATAAAGCCCTAAGGCTATGTGGAAGACATGGATATAGTCATTGGCTGTATCCATGTTTTCCAGACAACCTTAGGGCTTTATCCAACTTCAGCAGCCACCGCTAATCAAATGCTGAACCCTCTGGTTTGGATGAACTCATGCTTGAGCTTCGCTTATCTCTAATCCTAATAATCTGTGCATTCATCGTTCCATGCTTGAACCCTATTCTTCTTAAATGGGTTATCCAACGCTACAAAACCTTGGCCTCTTTCTTCCAGAGACAGCCCCACTCTTGTCTCCAGCTTGGGCGGGTTTTTGCTGCTCAGTTCCATTGAAGTGAATGGAGCTTAATTGCAAACCGCACCTGAACTGGAGACAGAGTCGTGTTGTCTTTGAAAGAAAGTGGCCATGTTTTTGTAGCACTGGATAACCCCTTTAATAGGGCTTTAGCATGTAATTCACAGATTATTAGGACATTTCCAAAGCAACCCAAACTTCTGTCGGCAGCTGCGTCTACACACGGAACGTTGAGAGCCTGAACCAAGGACAGGTACAGTTTAATGTATGTATGGGATGTATTTTTTTAAGACTCTGTGTTGATACACAAAGCCCTATACTATAGTATAGAGTTCTTGTTTTGTAAGACAAGCATCATGTCCCATCTACAAGAGCAGGCAAGATGTGATTAAAGGTGTAAGAACTTGCAAACAAACTTCTTGGTATTCCCATCTCATATGACTAAAATCTGCAAAACAAGTAGTAGTTAATGTTTGTTAATATAGTCTTCTATTTAATAATATGCCCATTGTTCTTTCTTTTAGGGTAAATATTTTATGGTACGGGATGTGTACAGCAAGTTAGATGTTCTAAACACTACAAGTAGTTTTGGCGCACCTAATTTCCGACAAGCAAAAGGAGGATATGAGGTGTATGGAATGGGCCAACCCAGCCTGAATGGCTTCAAACAAGTACTGCAGAAGCTCCAGAATGATGGTCATAAGGTACCAAATAGAAGTAGACTTGTGTGTCCGTAAAGGATGGACACACACTGATAGCTGAGAATTTGGCTTCTGACTGCTGTCACCCTCCTTTTATCATTTCATGTTTTGCTATATATAAATAACTTCTTGTCTCTGAAGATGGATTTGCTAAAGTGTTGCTAGCCAATTCTATGTAGATAGGAGTGGTCATACTGTAACAAGTGGTCTTAGACACATAATTTAGTAGATAATAATAGTGATTAGCCAGTTATTAAACCCAATTTCTTAACCCAATATGAGTTGATTCCTCTGAGACGTTTGAAAAACTCTGAAAATATTTCTTTTCTTAATGATTCTGGAAGAAAATCTTTAAAGGGGTTGTGCACTTTATAGTAGAACTGTTCAGTGTAAAGTATTAGTAAATGCACTTACTGACAGCAGCTCCCTGTGTGTCTCACTTGTCCCTTGTGACAACCCAATTAAAAAATTTGGTTCTTGGGCATTGTGCTCTGATTTACTAAACCTGTCTAATTTGTATGCAGTGTAAACTTACACTAGACAGTCTAAAGGCCCTATTACACCAAGCGATTATTGACCATACTTGGCCGATAATCGCTTGGACAAATAGCTTCTGTTAAAAAGCAACAATCAGCTGACATGCACGATGTCGGCTGATTCTTGTCTTCAACCCCTTCAAGACAGAGCCCTTTGATGTACAAAAGTCCAGGTCAAATTAATGCAATGTTCCTCCCCGCCTTCTAAGAGCCATAGCGCTTTTATTTTTCCACCTACAGGGCTGGTTGCAGTGCCATGATCTTTTGTTTATATTAATATATTGGTGTAACAGAAAACTTTTGATTGCCTTTTATGATTTTCTTTTGTGATATATAATTTAATAAAATCAGCAATCCTGGTGCGTTTTTTTTTTTTTTTTTCCGTTTACGTTGTTCACCGTACGGGAACAATAATGTTATATTTTAATAGATTGGACAATTCCGCACGCTATGATATGTAATTAGTTTATTTATTTATATTTTTATATTTATAATGGGCAAGGGTTCTTTTTAATATATTTATAACACTTTTTTATTACATTTTTTTTTAACATGCAATCATTAGATTGCATATACTGGTCTATGCTATGTCATAGCATAGATCAATGTTATCGGCGATCTATGTATAGAGCCTGCCTGAGAGCAGACTCTATACATGGATCGCCGAACCGACAGGACTGAGGTAAGGAGCTTACCCCCACCTGTCACTACATGCGATAGGGACCCGATCACTCAGTGACAGATGCTTGATCTGTCACTGAGCACCTTAGAGCAGCTGTAGATCGTGTTGTTTAAGGGGTTAATGAGTCGGCTGCGGGATCGCAGCTGACTCTCATTACCTCCGGCCCCGGACTCAGTGATGTGAGTGGCAGCGCTTTCCCTGGAGCGCTCCCGCTCACATGAAGAACCCTGTCAGTCAGGAACGTATATATACATTCCTACTGCACGGGGTGTGTGCAGTAGGAACGTATATATACATGTTACTGACGCGAAGGGGTTAAACATGTTGAAATATTTTTTTTCTTAATGATAACAAAGATCTGCTGGCTGTCACTTAGTATCATAGGAACAGCGGCAAATATTTATACAGTGGTGCCTTGGATTACCAGCATAATTTGTCCGGGGCCGTGCTTGCAATCCAAATCCACTCTTAAACCAAACCAAATTTTCCCATAATAAATCATAGAAATGCAGACAATTGGTTGCACACCCCAAAAATAATGATTTATTATTCTGAATAACATGTAGAACAGATGAAACAAACATTCAGAAACAGCAGAATATGTGATATTATAAGTTACTGTACAGGAATGGGGAGGATAGGAAACACAAGGGCTGACAGAGACTGCAGGAAGCATGAAGGATTGAGCAGGGCAGATGTGGGCACATACATGCAGCGCTCTCTGTCCAGGGAGAGAGGGGTTACAGCTATGAAGAGATTACCTCCACAGTCCTGTCCCCCCATTCAAGCCCCAGCCTGAAGTGGATCTGCTATGATTTGGAAGGTGAGGGAGACTTCCTGGGTCAGAGTACAGGGCAAAAGTGTATACTTATATCCATGCTGCTTGGCATCCAGCATCCAGGTCTTCTAGCCGCTGGCTGTATCTTCAGGGCCCCCCTCCTCTGGCTGTCAATCATTCTGGAGAAGATGGGGCCTGAAGATACAGCGATACAGGATGGGAGACCTAGATCTCGGATCACAAGGAATGTGGATGTAAGTATAAACTACTGCTTGTGATCTTTAAACTGACAGCACAGATTTATACCTATATATGTGCTGTCAGTTTTCTTTTATTATTCTTGGCCACACATAACCCTGTTTACACAGGAAGATGTGTGACTGACAACAATAAATTTTAAAGCCCGCTCTAAGACCCAGTCAGCGAAGGATGGGTGTTCCCTGTCCTTGGCTGATCGGTACCACTTTTACACAGGCCGATTATTGGCCCTTTTAATCAGTTTTTTTCCCTAAAAAATATAAAGCTCAAGAGATTGTATTGCAATCTAAAATGAAATGTAGTGTCAAGGTAATAGATGTGTATAAGTCTTCCAGTGACTCACATCCTTCTTGATACATAGAAATATATACAGTGGTGCCTTGAATTACGAGCATAGTTTGTTCCGGGACCATGCTTGTAATCCAAATCACTCTTAAACCAAAGCAAATATTCCCATAGAGAATCGTTGAAATGAAGACAAATGGTTCCACATCCCAAAAATGATTTTTTTATTCTGAATACCATGTAAAACAAGAGAAACAAACATTTAGAAATAGCAGAATATGTGATATTATAGGTTACTGTACAGTATAGTAATCAGCATGTGGAGTATAATGTATAGTAACGGCATAACCCTGATAACACAGCAGCAGTTTGTAGATACAGAATGGAACTGCAGATCCCTATCATGCAGTAGTGTAGTACAACAGGCTAGAATAGAGAAGCAGGGCTGCTGTCAGAGGTCTGTGTGGTCACATGACAGCAGTGGGGAAGGGGTGTGTGTTTAGCATGGACCAATCAGGAAGTGAGAATCACAGAGCTGTGCAGGAGGACAAAGACTTTTCTGTACAGTAGTGTGTATATCTGAGTGTAAGTGCAGGCACATTATAGCAGCAGTGTGCAGGGAGCATGAAGGAATGAGCAGGGTAGATGTGGGCACTTAAATGCAGCACTCTGTCTGGGGAGAGAGGGGTTACAGCTATGAAGAGATTACCTCCACAGTCCTGTCCCCTGATGTAAGCCCTAGCCGGAAGTGGTTCTGCTATGATTTGGAAGGTGAGGGAGATTTCCTGGGTCAGAGTACAGTGCTGTAGACCCCACTATGAAGACCATGTCCCTCCCCAACTTTCCCTCCTACCCAGTACAGGGAGCTCTTAAACCAAGGCAATGCTCTTAAACCAAGTTACAATTTTGAAAAACTGTGAGCTCTTCTTGCAAAACGCTTTCAATGCAAGTTACTCTTAAACCAAGGTATCACTGTATTATAATTGGGTTTAATAGGGCTGGATGTAAAATTGGATTTTAAAATCATTATATCCTTCCTGTGTCCTGCTGCAGGAATGCATGTTTGTCTGTGTCCGTGAAGAACCAGTGGTGTTCCTGAGACTGGAAAGTGACTATGTGCCTTACACTCCAAGAAGGAAGGAGAATTTGCATGAAAATTTGCACAATCTGGAAAAAGGCGTTCGAGTAGAGAATTTGGAACTTGCTATTCGGAAAGAGGTTTGTCAGTTTTATAAAACGCAAATTATGTCCACAATATAGTATGTTGTCTTAAATGCACAGAACTGTCAGAACAACAAAATGTATAATTTATTAGGATGAAAAAATATTTTTTGACATATTTTGTCCTTTTTGTTTTTGTTCAGCTTTATGACTTTGCCCAGCTGAGTGGGAACAGTTATTTTGTATATAATGACATTGAACATTTTAAGGATGAGCCTCACTCCGTCAACGTTGAGTGTGAAGAAGACATACATGTAACAGAGGAAGTGTATAACAGGCCTGTTTTCTTACTGCCCTCCTACAGGTAAATACCCGTAAAGTTTGTGCGAGCAAATACATCTACGTATTAATATAGAAGATGTGGAAATACATCCAACCTGACAGAGGGTGTGTGGGAGGAGCCATAGCCTAAACATGACAATCAAGGTGGTCCCCCAGATGCTCAATTGGGTTAACGTCTGGGAATTAGGGGGGCAGGGTAGGACTTGGAAATCTTGGTCATGCTTTTCCAACCAATGTCAGACATTTCTAGCCATGTGATATGTCACAATGTCTTGCTGCAAGATCCCATCCGCCCTGGGAGGACAATCAGCATGTATGGGTGTATGTAATCTGTAAGGATGGAGTCATACCCAAATAGGCTAGGTGTGCCTTTCACATGGATGAGTGGGACTAGTGATTGCTACAAAAACAAAGTTGCCACCACCAGTTTTTTTTTTTCAGGAATGGTTACAAGATTTTTGTCTTGTGATGTTTCTCATCTGACACGCCAATGTCCTTTTCTGTCAATGCAACGGTTTGCGTCCGTCTGCTTTGGAGCCCCGTAGGATGTAGTGGAATTCGCTTCGCAGTATCCCATGCTGCTTATTAACAGTGGTGCCATTTCACTACAACAGCACATAAACAGTTCACTATTTTTAATAGCAGAGCTAATACAGCAACTCAGCAGAACACACCCTATTGTTTTCAATGATAATAGATACCGTAGTTTACACAGTGGCGTATTCCTTGGGATTGTACGTTAGAGACCTGGAGTTTGGCTAATCTTCACCCATGACTACAATTAAAAACACTGTCTAAACTCTCAAAGTATGTGGCAGAAATTCAAGGCTACCCTTGCATTTTCTGGCAGTATTGCACAGTGCATGTTTATGCCTGAATTTTCTTGTTTGTGGTGGTGTATTGTTTTAGACCTTTTATCCAAAGGTATTATTAAAGGGAACCTGTAATCACTTTTCTACTACCTGAACCATGAGTTATTGGGTGGTCCCCAATGGCTTCTCCCTGCTCCAGCCTTGGTTGATAGATCTCTCTCTCACCAGAGAAGCTACCAGAGACCATTCTGATCATGGCTGAGGCAAAATGAAAGCAGCGATAGGCTCCCTTCAAAGGGAATCTGTCAGGTCCATACCAGCTACAGAGTTGCAGACACAGGCAGATAGGCGATATATAGATAAAACAAGATGCCTTTGTCTTTGCTGATGACAAATCGCATTTTTCTTTGGAAGCTGAAGTATTACAGAAGTGAAGCTGAGCTATAGCATGCACGCCTTTTCCCTTTCACAGTAGGGGAAAAAGTGTGCATGCTGTGGCATAGCATCTCTTCTGTGGCATTCTCTTCAGTTTCCCCCCCAAAAAAATTAAATATATATATAATTTTTTTTTTTTAATCTTTGCAAATCAGCAAAAGCAAATGTATCATTTGTTTCATCTCTCTATCTCTTCTGGAGTCTGCAGCTCTGTACCTGGCATGGACCTGACAGATTCCAAGGGTGGTTTAAATCACAGCATTATTGTGAAAATATATTACGGCCACGATTTATTAAAAAGTGTAAAATATAGACTGGTGTAAACTGTCATCAGCAACCAATCACAGCTCAGCTTTAATTTTACCAGAGCTGAAAGCTGAGCTGTGATGGTTGCTGTGGGCAATTTACACCAGTCTATATTTTACACTCTTTATTAAATCTCCCCCCTACATGTCTATAATAAAACATTAAAATTTTTCTTTGGGTTTTTCTTTGTGGTGTTTTGATGGCTTTGTGGTTTTTTTTTCTGCAATTTTAATATGCTTCTCTAATGAATTTTCCAAAAAAACTTATTACAAAAAGTTGTAAAACACTATTTGAAAAAAAGGTTGAAATTCTTGACTTTTTTTTTATAAGCAAAAAAAAAGTTATCACATAATAATAAGGCTTGTATTGTATTTTACAGATACCACCGTTTGCCACTACCAGTAGATGGCGCTCCTCTGGAATCACAGTTTGATGCGTTTGTTAACTTTCTCAGGGTGAGAAAAACTTTTAGCATCCAGTGCCTTTATGTGCCTCGCCTAGCTGTGAACTTGTAGGATGTTGGTGCAGTTCACATGTACATTACACTGGTACATGTAATCAGGCTACCCATCGCTTTACTAGAGGAAGTTTGAAACCACTGCTCGTATTTCCTGTCCTTGATGGGATACAAAGTGAACATGTATTAAATACTCCACCTTCCTCAGTACAACATGTCTTCAAGAGAACCAAGTTGCCAAATGTGATCACGGAATGGAATGTGAAACTATACAAAGTGTTTTGGGCCGATTTCAGAGTCTAGAGTAGTACTACACATTTTAGTATGAGTAGTCATTTACATACAAATATTAGATTGAACTTTAGCCCACACTGTAGACTTTCAGAACTGACTCTGGCACATTACCATAAGAATATACAAGTAGTGCCAGGAGGTGAATCACTGCACTTACAGGAGTTGTTTGAAGTTGGCAAATATCACTTTGAGTTACTGCTGTGTTATGTGAATCTGCCAAATCTACAGTGTATCTGCTCCTAAAGCTCAGACTTCACCTCTTCAAAGTAATCCTTGTTAGCAAAATTTCTTGTGATGGTTTTGTGATGGTAGAAAATATTTTACAGAGAACTAACAGATGTGCCTACAAATTAAGTCATTGGTGTACACTATTAAGTGGGATCACCTTAGATCTTGTACATCATGGCTTTCATTAATATTCAGATCTCAATGGCCACATCATTATTATTTGTAAGTTCTCATGTGTGTACTTTACTTACAGGGGGCATAGATACTAGTGTATCACTTAGTTAGTCTCAGAAAACTTTGCTAAGTTAGTTTTGGAAAACTTCTACCAGGACTGGATCCAGCTTTCCAGGCACCCGAGGCGGAGCAGCACAGACTTCGAAGGCAGATGGCTGATAAACTGATTGTGAAGCTAGCAAAGTGATTTGCTTTGTTTGTACTGTAAATTCGCTCATCTCGAATAGATACTGTACATGGTTTACTGCCATACCCTCTTTTGTCATTTTAATACAACATCTATCTTAAGCTTTTATTTGTCTGGCAGGTTATAGGGGCAGGGCAAAATGGACTGATGAGCTATCCAAAGGATAGATCATTAGTACTGTTGAGTGGATCTGTCAAAATTTTCAGATTCGTCAACATCATCTGAACCCGAACGTTCTGCGTTTGATTCCCGGTGGCTGCAGAAGTTTGATGCCTGTGGCTTCCTAGGGTGGCATCCAACTTCTGCAGAGGTGGGGAATCAAACAGTGACTGTTTAGTTCTAAATGATGTTGCAGAACCCAAACATTTTGACAGATCCACCTAACACTACTCATCAGTCATTGATCAGAGGGATCCGCTGTTCGACGCCTGCACTACACTACGATCAAAGTTTGTCTCTTCGTAACATAACTGCAGCTCAGCTTCTATTTACTTGAAGGGAACCTGAGCAGCAGTTACACATTGTCACTGCTATGCAATGTAGCCCGGAACAGCTGATCGGCGTGTGTGACTGGGTCAGCACTCTGCCGATCAGGGACAAGCTTATCACCCCTTTAATTGCCTTTTTACATATTTTATTATCCTCCAATAATCTCATTGACCGTACATGTTTTTGATTTTTATTCTTGGCTACTTTGCATAGACACTATTAGTGTAATTTAGTGCTACTTTATTAGGTATACTAAGTGCAATATATGTGTGCCCCCCATACAGTTCAGGATTCCCACCATTGTCTAATCTTTTTTTTACTTTCTTATGCTACTAACACATTTTGTAATCAATCTATTTAGTCTTTTTTTGCCCAGTTATTATAATAGTATCTATGGTATATATTTTTAAAGACCTAGCTGGCAGTGGATTATTTTGGACCTGGAGTTGTAATACAAATCCGCTGTTGTTGGCATTGGCCTTAATTAATTCTCCATGTCCAGAATGTACCAGAAAGCTCAAACTTTACATAATAACTTTTGGTTATATTGGTATAATGGATTCTGTCTAAGCCCACTGCACAGGCTCATGTGTACAGTTTGAGGTTTGTGTAAAATACAGAACTTTGATGCTAATATGGACTTATTTTCTTCAGTTCTCCAACTAAACATATACTTTTTTCATTTCAGGAAAACCCTTGTCTCCTGCGGCTTCATGATGCCAGCTGCCACCCACCTGCTTTGCTTTTCAGTTGCCAGACAGGCGTTGGTAGGACAAACCTTGCAATGATTCTGGGAACATTAGTTTTGTATCACCGAAAGGGCACAACCGAGAAACAGACGTGAGTTCTTCTGACGGTCTTTTGTTATAGAAGGACCACGGCACTGGCATTCCCACACCGGCGCCGGTCTATTCCCGGTCACCGTCCCAGCCTGAAACACTGGAGGCAGGCCCCTCTACCTCCTGTGTGACAAAACCACTCCCCTCCATTGATTCTAAAGGAGTCGCATTACAGAGGGGAGGGCAGAACGTCACACTGAGGAGCGGTGGGCCCGCCTCCAGTGCTTAAGGTGGTTATGGTAACTGGGAATAGACCCGCATCATGCAAGGGAACTGGGCCGCAGTTCAAGAAAAGGACCGTGGCACTGGCATCCCCACTCCGGCGCCGATTTATTCATGTAAAAATCTTAAAGCCATGTACCTGCTGGTACATTCGCTTTAATAAGCTGTGAAAAATGCAGGCTCAGCAGATCATACAACAATCACATAGTGCATATGTATTCACTTATCCTAAATATAATAATAACAAATACATACATAAGAAATATTCAGCTTGCATGTTCCACATTCTTAGGAGCCTGGCAATAATATATATCAGATGTATTTACATAGTATGATGTATATACAGGAGCTGGTTTCTATGACAATGTCTTGTAGTAGTTTATTTGGCACCAGTGTAATTTGGCGAGCAGTCTTGGCTTTGTTCTCATTATTTCTTTACAAGCCATATGCCTGGTCCGTCTGGCTGGTAACACACAAGTTTTTGTGATATGTTTTGATCAACATAGTGAATTCATAACCTTTACGTTAAGCGCTATACTTTAAACTAGTATGGGCATATAATACTTGTTTTTTAGGTTGTTTATCATCACCTGGGTTAAATTCTTTTATACTTTAAGTACGCTTTTCTACACATTCTCTGAATACAATCTACTTGCATTCCAGGATCGCCCAGAGCACCAATGAGTTGCCAAAAGAACGTTTTCAAGTGATACAGAACTTTATTAATATGGTACCAAATGGAGAACAAATAGTTGAAGAGGTAACTATTGACAAGGCAGATTGCTTGCATTACAGTAGCTGTCTTTTAGACTGTGTGACTGATCTGAATTAATAAAGGTTTTTAATAATGCAATTTTTAAATAGGGAAAATGGTATAAAATGATCACACTGACTTCTAGATGAGAGACGTAAATGCTTCAGAATGCATAGTGTGTGACACCTGTGATTGCACTGGGTCATATGATGTCTGAGAATCATAATGTACTGTGTCTCATATATAGTATATGACTAGTTGGATTGCATGATGCTAGTTATACATGTGACTGCATTGAGTTGAGTTGCATTTTGTGTGTCGGATATATATTATTGCATTGCGTTGACTGTAAGGGTTATAATGAGACTTGTAGCACTACATGATTGATTTTATCTATTAAGTGACAGCTGTTGTATACAAAATTGCATACAGCTCAATGTATTGCTTTGTACTACAGCTGGAGCCCAATAGTTAAAATCAATCTTGCAGCACTACAAAAAGTCAGTGTGTAACATAAATCACAAGAAATTAGCTAGAAGGATGATCACACACTTCTACATTCAATTGGATTTTCATATAGGTAGAAGACTTGTGGCCATCATACATACAGCTGAGTGTGTCACACTGGCACATTAATACTTTCAGAAGACATTAGTGTTTGTTATATGTTTTTTCCCTCTTTGCTGCTGTTGTTGTTTAATAGAAGATGTATGATGGGGAAAAGTCCTCTTTTTATACTGTATTTCGTTCCCACTTTTGCCTTCTCCACATAATGCAGATAATGTGCGGCTACCTGCGTGCATGTAATTAAGGGCTGAACAACACAGGCAGATTAATGGCAGCAATGAATTCTCTGGAGATTAATCCCTCGACAAAAAAGACTGCCCTACTTTGCACAATTTTCTGTGATTTAATCCCTACAGATTAATCTCTGGATTCTGTAGGGAAAATAATTTCCTGCTGAATCGCCTGTAAAACAAATAATCTGAATTAGGTATATAATTGCATAACATTATTTTCTGTGGAAGAGGTTAACCTATACATATGACTTAGTTGTGCATGACATGATTCTCATTCTATTTATAGGGACTCCAGGAACCTAACTGTATTGGTGGTAGGGTTTAACCCCTTCAAGACCAAGCCTATTTGCACCTAAAAGACCAGGCTCATTTTTCAAAATCTGACCTGTCTCACTTTATGCTCTGATAGCTCAGTGATGCTTTAACGTATGCTAGCGATTCTTTACGTCACATATGGCACTTTATATTAGTGGAAAAATTTGGTCACTACTTTGTGTGTTTTTTGTGAAAAACATCAAAATATCATGAAAAATTGAAAAAAATTAGCATTTTATGAACTTTGAAATTCTCTGCTTCTAAAAAAGAAAGTCGTATCACATAAATTAGTTACTAAGTCACATTACCGATATGTCCTCTTTATTCTGGCTTCATTTCATAAACATATTTTACTTTTTTAGGGTGTTATGGGGCTTAGAAATTTATCAGCAAATTACCACATAGTTTTCCAAAGTTTCCAAAACTGATTTTTTTAGGGACCAGTTCTTTTCTTAAGTTGATTTAGGAGGCTTGTATACTGGAAACCCCCATAAGTGACCCCATTTTGGAAACTAGACACCTTAAAGAATTAATCTAGGGGTATATTGAGCATTTTAACCCTACAGGGGCTGGAGGAAAGTATTCACCATTAGGCTCGATTCACACGTTGTAACAGTGCGGCTGTATTTGCGGCTGTAATTGTGCGGCGGTATTTTTGGTGGTTCGTGTGTATGCTTGGAAGTATAGGATATACGGCTGCACAGTGCACACTATGTATGAATCTACGGCCCTATCGTAAACGGACCCGTAAAAAATGAACAAGACCATTGTTTGCGGCTGAATATGCGGCCGTGGATTGACAGGCGGTCCGTACGGAGTACTTCAAAAATAGCCGGCAATGATGCCGAATGCCGATGCCTCTAATAGTTAATATATTAAATTAATCAAACACATTTTCTTTGTAATCAAGACACTTTCGTTGATCAATAATTTATTTCTAACGAATCCATCATTTTGCAATTAAATATACTGTTAAAAAAATAGATATATAAATAAATGTATATTTATCTATATATTTATTTTTTGACAGTATATTGAATTGCACAATGATGGATTCGTTAGAAATAAATTATTGACCAACGAAACTGTATTTATTTCAACGAAAATGTGTTTTTTTAATTAAATATTAATTAGTACAGGAAGCTCTATAAGCCGTTAATTCATATGCCGGCAATAGAGCATTCTGTACTAATCATCACTTTACTTTAATGAAAACATCAAATGTTTCTTCTAATTATGTTGTGACAATAACATTATTAGAAGAAACATTTAGAATTATATGTGCGCTCAGCTGATTGGCTGTTCGGCTGAGCGCACATATAATAAGCCGGTCCGCAGCACACTGACTTCATTGTGCTGCGGACCAGCGAAGAGGACACATCGGGGTGAGTATAGAGCTCTCCCCACCCCCTCCCCGGCACTGCACCCCTCCCAGCAAGGAAGGGGGGGTCACTTAACCCCTTCCTTGCTGGGATGGGTGCAGTCTGACATCAGTCTGGCCCCCAGGGGGTTAAGGGGGATGCAATACATCCTCCCTTAACCCCTTGGGGGTCAGACTGTAAGCAGCGATCTGTAAAGATGCTGCATACTGTAAGGAGCACAACACCGCTCACAATGATGGGTGTTGTGCTCCTGTTTGTGTGTTTTTGTGTGTTTCTCCCTTTTTGTTTTTCAGATATCGGTATCCTGGGGATTACGTCGGATTCCGTGGACTACGTCGATGACCAGCGTTTTTTTAATGTTTTTTTTTATAAAATGGTCAATGAGGGGTGTGAGGGTGTTTTTATTTGAATAAAAAAATTTGTAAACTTGTGTCTTGTCTTTATTTCTTTACTTTTTAGACTTAGTAGTGGAAGCCGTCTAATAGACGGAATCCATTACTAAGTCGGGGCCTAGTGTTAGCCGGTATAAAATGGCTAACACTAACCCCCTATTATTACCCCAGTACCCAATGCCACCAGGGGTACTGGGAAGAGCCGGGTGCCAGTGGTCCCGGAGCGTCAAAATTGGCGCTCCTGGATCGGGCGGCAGCAGGCTGGTAAGATTTAGGCTGGGGAGGGCCTAAACCAATGGCTCTTCCCACCCTGGTGTTACCAGGCTGCTGTCGTTTGGTTTTTAACCCGGCTGGTTCTAAAAATAGGGGGGACCCTATGCGTTGTTTTTTTTAAATAAATAAATAATTAAAAAAAAACGCATAGGGTCCCCCCTATTTTTATAACCAGCCGGGTTAAAAACCAAACGACAGCAGCCTGGTAACACCAGGGTGGGAAGAGCCATTGGTTTAGGCCCTCCCCAGCCTAAATCTTACCAGCCTGCTGCCGCCCGGTCCAGGAGCGCCAATTTTGACGCTCCGGGACCACTGGCACCCGGCTCTTCCCAGTACCCCTGGTGGCATTGGGTACTGGGGTAATAATAGGGGGTTAGTGTTAGCCATTTTATACCGGCTAACACTAGGCCCCGACTTAGTAATGGATTCCGTCTATTAGACGGCTTCCACTACTAAGTCTATAAAGTAAAGAAATAAAGACAAGACACAAGTTTACAAATTTTTTTATTCAAATAAAAACACCCCCACACCCCTCATTGACCATTTTATTAAAAAAAACATTAAAAAAACGCTGGTCATCGACGTAGTCCACGGAATCCGACGTAATCCCCAGGATACCGATATCTGAAAAACAAAAAGGGAGAAACACACAAAAAACACACAAACAGGAGCACAACACCCATCATTGTGAGCGGTGTTGTGCTCCTTACAGTATGCAGCATCTTTACAGATCGCTGCTTACAGTCTGACCCCCAAGGGGTTAAGGGAGGATGTATTGCATCCCCCTTAACCCCCTGGGGGCCAGACTGATGTCAGACTGCACCCATCCCAGCAAGGAAGGGGTTAAGTGACCCCCCCTTCCTTGCTGGGAGGGGTGCAGTGCCGGGGAGGGGGTGGGGAGAGCTCTATACTCACCCCGATGTGTCCTCTTCGCTGGTCCGCAGCACAATGAAGTCACTGTACTGCGGACCGGCTTATTATATGTGCGCTCAGCCGAACAGCCAATCAGCTGAGCGCACATATAATTCTAAATGTTTCTTCTAATAATGCTATTGTCATAACATAATTAGAAGAAACATTTGATGTTTTCATTAAAGTTAAGTGATGATTAGTACAGAATGCTCTATTGCCGGCATATGAATTACCGGCTTATAGAGCTTCCTGTACTAATTAATATTTAATTAAGAAAACAAATTTTCGTTTAAATAAATTCAGTTTCGTTGGTCATTAATTTAATTCTAACGAATCCATCATTGTGCAATTAAATATACTGTCAAAAAATAAATATATATATAAATATACATTTATTTATATATATATTAATTTTAACAGTATATTTAATTGCAAAATGATGGAATCGTTTACATTTAATTATTGAACAATAAAAGGGACTTTATTAGACAGAAAATGTGTTTTATTAATTCAATATATTAACCATGAGACACATCGGCTATACTGCAGAGGATCACAAACCCCGGTAATAGCAATTCCTGTAAACTGTTTCCCTGCTTTCCCAGATGCATCCAGAGGTGTTTCCATCACTTTCTTAACATTTTATTTGTTATTTTTAGTTGAACCAGATTTCCAAGTAAATGACCGTATGTTTTGAGCCGCATGTCTATTTTTTCCCACGGCCGGAGTTTCACCCGCACATTTACAGCCGCATAAAAAATACAGCCGCACAGTTACAGCGTGTGAACCCGGCCTTAGGCCGTAAAAAAATGAAAAATTACAATTTTCCAATAATATATACGTTTAGATTAAAGTTTCTCATTTTCAAAAGGAACATGAGAGAAAACGCACCCCAAAATTTGTAACGCAGGTTCTCTTGAGTACTTCGGTACCCCATATGTGGGCGTAAACCACTGTATGGGCACACAGCGGGGCTCAGAAGGAAGGGAGCGTCATCTAGCTTTTCCATTGCAGATTTTGCTGAAGAAGTTTCCGAGCGCCAGGTGCGTTTGCAGTGCCCTTGTAGTGCCAGCGGAGTAAAATCTCACCCATAGTCACCCCATTTTGGAAAGTACACCCCTCAAATAATTCATTTTGGGGTGTGGTGAGCATTTTGACCCCACAGGTATTAGAGGAAAGTATTCAAAAGTAGACAGTAAAAATGAAAAACTCGAATTTATCCAATAATATGTTCCTTTAGTTTAAAATTTCTCAATTTCACGAGGAACAAGAGAAAAAAAAGTACCCAAAAATTTGTAACACAGGTTCTCCTGAGTAAAAAGGTACCTCATATGTCGGTATAAACCACTGTATGGGCACACAGCCGGGCTCAGAAGGGAAGGAGCGCCAATTAGCTTTTTCAATGCAGATTTTGCTGCAGAAGTTTCTGAGTGCCAGGTACGTTTGCAGAGCCCCTGTAGTGCCAGCGGAGTAAAATCTCGCCATAAGTCACCCCATTTTGGAAAGTGCACCCCTCAAAGAATTCATTTTGGGGTGTGGTGAGCATTTTGACCCCACCGGTATAAGAGGAAAGTATTCAAAAGTAGACTGTAAAAATGAAAAACTCAAATTTTTCCAATAATTTGTTCCTTTAGTTAGAAATTTCACAAGGAACAGGAGAGAAAATTCACCCCAAAATCTGTAACGCAGGTTCTCCTGAGTAGAACGGTACTGCATATGTGGGTATAAACCACTGTATGGGCACACAGCCGGGCTCAGAAGGGAAGGAGCGCCAATTAGCATTTTCCGTGCAGATTTTTCTGAAGAAGTTTCTGAGCGCCAGGTACATTTGCAGCGCCCCTGTAATGTCTACAGAATAGACCCCCCCCAAAAGTCATCCCATTTTGGAAAGTACACCCCTCAAAGAATTCATCTTGGGGTAGGATGAGCATTTTGGCCCCACAGGTATTAGAGGAAAGTATTCAAAATTGGCCAGTAAAAATGAAAAACTTGAACTTTTCCAATAATATGTTGGTTTAGTTTGAAATTTCTAAATTTCACAAGGAACATGAGAAAAAACGTACCCCAAAATCTGTAACACAGGTTCTCCCGAGTACAACGGTACCCCATATGTGGGCATAAACCACTGTATGGGCACACAGCAAGGCTCAGAAGGGAAGGAGTGCCAATTTGCTGGAGCAAAACAGTAGCTAGTAATAGTTATTAGAATAGCGCAGTTACTAAAATAAAATAAAAAAAATTAGATTACAGGTAATGTGGGGTGGTTCCGGGTAATTTGGAGGTGGTTACGGGCAGTCTGAGGTGGTTACGGCTAATCTGGGGTGGTTACGGCTAATCTGGGGTGGTTACGGGTAATCTGGGGTGGATACAGTCAACATGGGGAGGTCACGGGCAACCTGCTGTGGTTACGGCAACCTGGGGTGGTTACAGGCAACCTGGGGTGGTTACAGGAAACCTGGGGTGGTTACAGGCAACCTGGGGTGAATACGGACAACCTGCTGTGGTTACGGACAACCTGCTGTGGTTACAGACAATCTAGGGTGGTTACAGGCAACCTGCTGTGGTTATGGGCAACGTGGGGTGGTTACAGACAGTCTGGGGTGGTTACAGACAGTCTGGGGTGGTTACAGACAATCTGGGGTGGTTACAGACAATCTGGGGTGGTTACAGACAATCTGGGGTGGTTACAGGCAACCTGCTGTGGTTACGGATAAACTGAAGTGCTAATAGGTAATCTGAGGTGGGTACCTGTAATCTGGCGTGGTTGCGGGCAATCTGGAGGGGGTCACTGGCAATTTGGGGTGGTTAGAGGCAAGGTGCGGTGGTCAGAGGCAAGGTGCGGTGGTCAGAGGCAAGGTGCGGTGGTCAGTGGCGACGTGCGGTGGTCAGTGGCGACGTGCGGTGGTCAGTGGCGACGTGCGGTGGTCAGTGGCGACGTGCGGTGGTCAGTGGCGACGTGCGGTGGTCAGTGGCGACGTGCGGTGGTCAGTGGCGACGTGCGGTGGTCAGTGGCGACGTGCGGTGGTCAGTGGCGACGTGCGGTGGTCAGTGGCGACGTGCGGTGGTCAGAGGCAAGGTGCGGTGGTCAGACGCGACCTGCGGTGGTTGCGTGCAATCTGGGGGGTTACATGTAATCTGGCATGATTACGGGCAACCTGGGGTGGTTATGCGCAACCTGCGGTGGTTACGGGCAACCTGGAGGGGTTACAGACAATCTAGAATTGTTACGGATAGACTGAAGTGCTTATAGGTAATCTGGGGTGGGTACAGGCAATCTGGGGTGATAACGGACAATCTGGAGGGGGTCACTGGCAACGTGCGGTGGTTACGGGCAGTGTGCGGTGGTTACGGGCAACGTGCGGTGGTTACGGTCAACGTGCGGTGGTTGCGGTCAACGTGCGGTGGTTACGGGTAGTCTGGGGGGTTACGTGCAATCTGACGTGATTACAGACAACCTGGGGTGGTTATGGGCTAGCTGCGGTAGTTACGGGTAATCTGGGGGGGGGGGGGTTAGGGGTAATTTGGGAGTAAACTGCAATTATTACTATAATAGAAAGTGTGTGTTTTATTTTTTTGTATGTTTGTCACTTTTTGTACTTTTCACATTCTTTTTCACTGTATTACTATGATTACTGTGATATTTTCTATCACAGTAATCATAGTTTAGTGACAGAGACCAAATTGGTCTCTGTCACTTTAAATTTTCAGAGCTGGCTGGTTGTGGAGCGCATGCGCACTTCATAACCAGCCAGGACACCGAGGAGGAAGGAGCTCCAGGATCAGGTGAGTATATGGGGTAGGGGAGGGTGACTCGGGGACGGGGGTGACTGGGGGGTGGGGGGACATCACTTTTTATCCCCTGTCACCAATCATTCATGGTGACAGGGGATAAAATGTTCCGGCGGCACATGGCACAAGCGATCAGCGGTATATAGTATATACCGCTGATCGCTTGTACCGGGACCCCACAGGGGGGGTCCCCGATGACTGCCCCATGCTCTCTGGTGGCGGAGAGCATGGGGTTTTCATTAATTTTTACTAAGAGATCACTGTGAACAGACATTAGTCTGTTCACAGTGATCGCGGCGGCCATCTTGGATCTGATGGCCGCCGCGGGGAGGGGGGGTTAGATGCCGGGGCACTAGGGGGGCTGGTCTGGGGTCTGATTTTAACTATTTCATCTCCCCCCACCGTGGATTCACGGGGGGGGGGGAGATGAAATATAGCGGCGGCATCGGCCCATTAGTGACCGCCGTTTCGGCGGTCACTAAGGGGTTAATGGGGGTCAGCTGCGGGATCGCAGCTGATTCTCATTATCTCCGGTGCCTCACTCAGATGAGAGCGGGATCGCTGTCCCTGCAGCGATCCCGTTCTCATCACAAACCCCCGTCAAAGCAGGAACGTATATGTACATTCCTACTGCACGGGGCATGTGCAATAGGAACGTATATATACAGATGGCTGACGTGAAGGGGTTAAATAGGATTAATTGTCATGCCCTTATTGTTGGTAGCCGCTGTCTTTGTATGGGGATGATAAACATATTTCTTTTTTGCTTACTGGGAATAAAAGTCCATACTATATCATGTCACTGTCTCAGCCCTGCACTTCACTGGAACTTGGCCCTGTGCTTATACGTTGCCCTTGGTTGCATTCAGCCCCAAGACCCTAGAGATTCAATTTCAAGGACACAGTGCTGACCTGTAGGCCTCATGTTAGACAACTAGTTCAGACATGAACAGAAAGTGATGGCAACAGTAAATGAATGTGATCACTGCTTAACGCAAATGTACATTCGCTTTAAGTTTTACACATGAATAGAATGACGACGGCTTGGGGAAGCCAGTGCCGCAGTCCTTTTTTTTTTGTTAACCGCGGCCCAATTCCCACGCACAGCGCCGGACTATTGCCGAGCACCGGCCGGGGGCGAAGCACTGAAAGCGGGCCAGCCAGTCCCCAATGGGAGGAAACCCCCACCCCTCTATGATGCGGTTCCATTAAAATAAAAAGAGCCGCCTCCAGTTCTTCACCCCCGGCTGGTGTTCCAGGTCGTGGTTAGAGAAAAAAAAAAAAAAAGGACCGCGGCTTCCCGGGGCGAATTTTCTGATGGTACATTCGCTTTAAAGTAAATAATAGCTGAATTCTGCTGCTATGGGCATCCTTATTAGTTTTTGTTTCACTGGTTTTCATATATGTTGTTAAAAGTGAATATTTAAATTACCTTTCTGTCTAAATGTCAAAATTCTTCATACAGTTTATGTCCCGTTTTTTACCTTTTAACCCAATAACAATCAAATTTGATATATTATAATTTTCCGCTATCATTTTTTTCTGACATAGGTGGACCATGCTATTTCCTTATGCTCAGAAATGCATGATATCAAGTCGGCCATATATGAATGCAAGAAGAAACTGGAGGGCATTGGGGAAGACTACCAAATTCAGGTAAATAAGGTCTCCTATAAACAATGTCCATCCTCGAAGTACACACCAAATATATAGAGAAGGGAGTTGATTTTTTATTGTTATAAGCATAATGTAGTTGTGTCTAATATATTACTGTAATAGTTTTTTCCTTTAACACCCGGGTATAGCATGTAGATAACAGACTGCTCGGCTGTTTGCGATCAGACAGGTGTCGTCTTCCCTGCAGCTAGCAGAAAATCCACCTCCTCATTGTCTAACCACAATGTACACATCACCGGCTCTACTGGCAGATCCGGGGCTGTTAGTTTAAAAAAGGAAGGAAATAGTGTCTTTTCTGATTCATAACAATCCAAGTGAGCAGTATAAACAGGACAGACTTGATGTAAACAGTGTCAGGAAGGTGTACTCGGTAACAGCAAGTGTCTGGGTGACAAGATGCTTAGAAGGCCTGCGCATCTCTCATACAATGTTTGTCATCCAGGAAGCTTCAGGAATTTGGATTGTCTTCCAAGAGTGCACTCACAAGGAAATGTATCTTCCTCTGCACCACGGTAGATGTATCTGTCATAGACGTGTGGTTATAATATACTGTCTTCACGATCCATGAGTCCAGATTACAAGTTAACATGACTATCTCAGAGGAAATGTCAAAACCTCTAACGGTCCGGATCATATGCCTGTTAGGCTGGAGATAGGTGATAACACAATTCTGTTCGATAACCACCCCTATACTTTCATCTGATTAAGAGACTGGCACTCTGTATACTAGCCATATCTAGACTTGTCATGAGCACAATGTCCATAGTGCTGAGTATAATAACCTCTTCTGTCGTCCTTCAGGATATAGTCAGGCGAAAACACTTCTGCTCATTGAGCAGGGTTGCCAAACAGCACTGTGTGGCTCAAGGCTCAGGTAGGATGCCTGCCCCACGGTTCCAGACCCAGGTCCCGGAGGTAACTCAAGAAGAAGGTAAGAGGCGGCACTCCAAACTTAAAGTGAACAAAGCGTGGTTTAAGTTTATTCACCCAGTATGCAACGTTTCAATCTACTCAATGAGATCTTTGTCAAGCACTTGACAAAGATCTCATTGAGTAGATTGAAACGTTGCATACTGGGTGAATAAACTTAAACCACGCTTTGTTCACTTTAAGTTTGGAGTGCCGCCTCTTACCTTCTTCTTGACTTCTGCACATTGTATATTCCATCGTATATTCCAACCCAGCTAGAGAGAACAAGGACAATTTCCGTTTCACAATTAGAAAATAGCAGGTGGCTGTCACAGCGATGTTGGCGCACTGGCTGTCATGGTGATGTGGGCGCACTGGCTGTCATGGTGATGTGGGCGCACTGGCTGTCATGGTGATGTGGGCGCACTGGCTGTCATGGTGATGTGGGCGTACTGGCTGTCGCGGCTATTTGGGCGCACTGGCTGTCACGCAGATGTGGGCTCACTGGCTGTCACGGAGATGTGGGCTCACTGGCTGTCGCAGCGATTTGGGCGCACAGGCTGTCACGGAGATGTGGGCTCACTGGCTGTCACGGAGATGTGGGCTCACTGGCTGTCACGGAGATGTGGGCTCACTGGCTGTCACGGAGATGTGGGCTCACTGGCTGTCACGGAGATGTGGGCTCACTGGCTGTCACGGAGATGTGGGCTCACTGGCTGTCACGGAGATGTGGGCTCACTGGCTGTCACGGAGATGTGGGCTCACTGGCTGTCACGGAGATGTGGGCTCACTGGCTGTCACGGAGATGTGGGCTCACTGGCTGTCACGGAGATGTGGGCTCACTGGCTGTCACGGAGATGTGGGCTCACTGGCTGTCGCGGAGATGTGGGCTCACTGGCTGTCGCGGAGATGTGGGCTCACTGGCTGTCGCGGAGATGTGGGCTCACTGGCTGTCACGGAGATGTGGGCTCACTGGCTGTCACGGAGATGTGGACGCACTGGCTGTCACGGAGATGTGGACGCACTGGCTATAACTAATGAGGGCACAGCAGACAAGATCTTGGAAAGTGCATAACTTTTTTCACTTGGCTTCAGTCCCATTCTGACTGCACGTCTATAGCTGTGTAAATGACTGCTTCACATGTTTATGTTTGAAGCCTATCAATTGTTCTGGTCCGAACCCAAAGTCAATTATGATCTTAGTTAATGGTATAAGGTTATCTAACATGCATCAAGTTCAATCATTACCGTATATAAGGCAAGGATTCCATTTAGAATTTTTATTGCTCACTATAATAAATTACTTCTAAATATCTGTCCATAAGACAGCTAGCTATGGATTTTGGAAATGTTTTTATCATTCTCAGTATACCCACTGAGCAATTTTTTAATTACAAGGGCTGCAGTTGCATTTGGAAAGTGCAGCAAATAGACTGTGGGAATGCCAGGCTCAGTCATGATTTTGGTGTAATATCAAAAACTAATATATGTAGCAAGATAGACCGCTAAAGAACTGTCAACCAGAGACACAAAGGAGCCTACTAATTTACCAAGTACCCTGGGAAATAAACTACAGCTCTAATGACTTTTATTTAATGTGAGCAAGGTCTATGGCACCTCTGACACTTAGCTATAAAAACGTGCTTTTGGCAGACAAAGATAAACCACTGTCGAGAGATTTCATGGTTGGAGCCGTGCCCACTCATCTTCTGCTGCTCCCAAACTGGAGGCTTTTGTAGTTGCAGTTTAGCTTTAGTTTGGAGCTCTAATTTAGATTTGGGAAGGTCCTCACCTTTGGACAATCTCTGTTTGTTAAAAGGGTCCATGAATAATAAGCCAGTCATAAAGTGTATTCCCAGTGACCAGCTTAAATCCATAGGGAAATAAGACTGTGATGGTGCGTTCACACAGGAGGGAAATGTTGCAATGTTTCCTAGTTGATGAGATCTTAGGGTCCTATTACACTGAGCGATTTTCAACGATTAACGACTAACGATAAACGATCGCAAACGAGATTGTTTATCGTTAACCTGAAATCGTTCACCATATGACACAGAACAATAGTCGTTAGATACGATCGTTATTGCGATCGTTACTATGATCACTTATTCCTTCTAAACTCAGGAAAACAATGGGCAATGTGCTATTACACTGAACGATTAGTGAAAAAGTGCAGAACTTGAGCGAACGAACGTGGAATTACAGCAAATAATTAACGATAATTTTAGGTCCAGATCTAAATCAACGATCAATGACATATGAACGATTTTTTGATCGTTGCCTGCAATTACCCAGAACCATTATCGTTTAAATTCAAGCGATTTAACAATTTTTTGCACGATAATCCCCTGTGCAATAGGGCCCTTAGAGGCGGTAACTTGTCATGCTGGTGGGTAACGTCTAATAACTTATTGGAGTGTCATTACTGGAGACTAGGTGTACAGAGATTAGCAGAGGACCATAGTGTTGTTAAATTATAGACCAGATCAGCTGCTATCTGTACCAAAATCTGCATGGCATGATGACATTTGTTGTTGAAGCTTTCCCTTTTTTATTTCTGTGGAATAGCTCAGAATATTTTTAGAAGCGAAACCGATACACGTAAATGTAGCCAAAGTGTTCTATTTCCCACAGAGGGAATTGGGCATTGCACTGCTCCCATTGAAATCAATAGGTTATCTGTGTAATCCAGGACAGGAGAGGTCCTCCAGGGCAGGAGACACTCTTTGTAACCACATTCCACTCAGGGATGAGGAATCTGGATGTGGAGCCCTCCCCCCATTGATTGATTAACACAGAATTCCCTTATAGGGTATATGAAAATAAAATTGGGTTAATCTAAACCAGATAAACCCATAAAATGTGACACAAAAGCTCCAATCTACAGTGGATTTTCAATATATATCTACATTTGGGCTACAATGAGCGTCTCTATATATTCACCACTTCTTCTATACATACCAATAACCAAGAGAAAACTCACTTAAAACATAGTATACTTTAAAAAAAATATGAGAGTAAGTATTCACAAATATAATTTTATTTTATTAAGTAGAACAATCAATTAAAACATACAATAAAAACAAGAATAAAAAATGTCAGGACAAATAAATAACACAAGGGTGATTAATGTAAACATATATTACTTAAGTCTCCTAGCCACATATCTAGGCAGGTGCATCAGACGCTCAATCCATTAATAGCAATACTGAAGCTAGTAAGGTACTTTCCAGCATTTACTGATTACTTGTATGTGCAAAATAACGTAAACCACAATACCATAATCCATGTAGTGGCTCTATCTAATGTCTACATGTATCCCCTCTGGCAAAGTCGACTCACCCATTGTGTTGTAATTGTCCTGGTGCCAACCCCGACGTACGTTTCGCTGATGTAGCTTTATCAATTGCCCCTTGATAAAGCTACATGGGTGAAACATACGTCAGGGTTGGCACCAGGACAATTACAACACGATGGGCGAGTCTTTTTGATTTATGTTTAAGTGGTTTATGTTATATTGTACATACAAGTAAGCAGTAAATGTACCTTACTAGCTTCCGTATTGCTGTTAATGGATTGAGCTTCTGATGCACCTGCCTAGATATATGGCTAGGAGACTTAAGTGATGTATGTTTACATCAATAACCCTTCTCTTGTTTATTTGTCCTGTGATGTTGCATATTGGAAATTTTGTTTTTCTCCTTGTTTTTAATGTATGTTTTAATTGATTGATTGTTTTACTTAATACATAAAAATTATATTTGTGGATACTTATGCTCATATATTTTTTTGAGTATACGAAGCCCTTAAAATGGGCAGATTTACTATTGCAAATGTGCCACACGACTACTTTGACTTGCACTACATATATTATGCAATATGCTTGTGTGGTATATTCTCTAGTGGTATACACTGTCACAGTGCTGGACTGCAGAGTAGTATGTTTGCTGCTCAATACACAAGAGGCCCTGTGTTTCTAGAAATGGTATGCTTGACAACTGGTGTGGCCCCCTATTGTAGATTGTCACATAGCTAAGCAGGGGGCAATCCTAAAATGTAATGCCATACATTCAAAATGTTGGTGCACTATTTTGGCATAAAGGAAGCCAACTAATGGGTGGTCTATACTTAGACTAGGCAGTCTACAAATATGGCAAATTCTAGCAGAATGAGCTGTTGGAATAAATCTGGTGCATTCTTATGCTGCGTTTACGCAGAGAGATTTTTGAAGCCAAAGGCAGGAACAGACCATAAACAGGAAACAGGTCATAAAGTAAAGACTGAGATTTCAAATCTCAATCAAAAGTAAAGACTCTTTTCAAATCCATTCCTGGCTTTGGCTTCCAAAGTCTGCCATATAAATCTCTGTGTAAATGCACCATTAGTTTACACTATTATCAGGACTTAAAGGGAACCAATCAGTAGAAGTGTTCTGATTAGGTTCCCAGCAGCGTTTAAAGCGTAACTGTCATTTCAGGGCCATTTTTTTGAAAACATTAAATATCTATAGTACAAGCGATTTTAAGAAACTCTGTAATAGGTTTTATAAACCAAAAGAGTTACCTTCTGGACTGAAAAAGCAATCTCCCAGCCTCCCCCTCACTTCAGAAGAAGCAGGATTTCTGTGTCCATTATGTGGCTATGGAGAGGGGAGGGGCTGTTAGGAGTGACTGAGCACGGAGCATTCTTGCACAGCACAACACCCTGCAATCTTCTCTCAGTAAGTTCATAGATAAGCACTGACCTTTCTGACCCCAGAATCCAGCATCTTAGTTGTCCAGACAGTCTAGAAACAGCTGACCGTCATGTCACCTCTTCCTGCTCACTCATCTCCCTCAGCCCCTCCCCCCTCCATAAGGATAGAATGGAGAGAGCAGAACCCGTCTTCACTGGCTTCTCTGTAATGAAGACGTGTTTGCCTGATAATGCACAGATAAGAAGTCAGGGGGGAGGCTGGGAGATTGCTTCTTGAGTACAGAAGGAGGCTTTTTTTGGCTGATAAAACCTATTACAGAGTTTCTTAAAGACGCTTATACTACTGATTTCTGCAATAAAAAAAATATGACAGTTACGGTTTAATAGATGTAGTAAGGAACCTTCCTACCATGTCCTTGGTTGCTTCTTCTTATGCCGGTAAAACGTCTTTTACTGCTGCACGCAAGGCGGGGAGAGAGACGGGAATTAGTCATCTGGGCTGTGACTGGTCATGGCTCTCGGTCACCTTGTGCTCGATCTGCAAGTTGATTGACAGCCAGGGAGGCCAGCTGGCAGGTTCTAATGGGCCTCCTTGCCTGTCAATCACAATTGTACTGATTGATTCCCTGATTGGTATTAGTAATGGTGCTTTTACACAGAAAAATTAGCTGACAGATTATCTGCCAAAGATTTGAAGCCAAAGCCAGAAACAGACTATAAACAGAGATCAGGTCATAAAGGAAAGCCTGAGATTTCTCCTCTTTTCAAATCCATTCCTGGCTTTGGCTTCAAATCTTTGGCAGATAATCTGTCAGATAACCTTTCTGTGTAAATGGACCCTAAGGGTACAAACCCACTTGACGTATTTGCTGCGTGAATCAGTCTTAAAAATAAGCAGGCAAAACGCAGGTTGGCTTTATACGATTGTTCTGCGTTAAAATACGCAATTGCGTATTTTTGAAGCGTGAAGCTACATGCGTTTTTTGCACAGGTTGTTAACAACTGATGCTTTCCTAACAACAAGCTTCACGCTTCAAAAATACGCAATTGCGTATTTTAACGCAGAACAATCGTATAAAGCCAACCTGCGTTTTGCCTGCTTATTTTTAAGACTGATTCACGCAGCAAATACGTCAAGTGGGTTTAACCCATAAGGGTATAAACCCACACACCGTATATGCAGCGTATTTACTGCTGCGATACGCAGCAAACTCGCAGCAAACTCGCAGCAAAATCGCAGCAGATTAGATCTAAATAACTGAACACAGCATCAAATCTGTACCAACAAATCTGCTGCGTATTTGTTGCATATCTGCTGCATATACGGTGTGTGGGTTTATACCCTAAATCTGATTTAAAGGTGAGTTAACTTGTGTTTTTATAAACTGGAGAACTATTCAAGTGGAATATGCCTTTAAATTAGCAGGAGAATTTTAAAAATAAAATGTAAAACTTTTATGTTGGCTTTTTCAAAGGAAATAGGAGGGGCACCAGATTTCTTCATTACTGTAGCAGCTTTGTCAAGTACTGTAAGACTTTTTTTAGATTCAGTTGCATAAGGGCATTTGCTTTTACAGAGATACGTTTATTTTTTATTTTATTTTTTTAGTATTTTTTTTTTTTTTATTCAACAAAGTAGGATTAAGCCTGTCCATTGACTTGCATTAAAACCCCCAGTTTATATTTTTGCCCTATTTTAGTTTTCTAACATATCCATTTATGTTTTATAAGGCTCTAAACTCTTTACTAGCAACTGAGCCATTAGTGATAGAATGCTTTACAGAGAAATATTCAGGAGAGGAGAAAATATGCAGGTTAAATTATGTATAGTATAGCGCCATCATGTGGCCACTGAACAGTTTTGATTATGTTATAATCTCAAGTGGTAAAGTAGTCCTAGACACGCCTCAGTGGTTTAAAAAATAAAAATAAAAAAACTGTCATAGACTAAATGGCTTTTAAGTGGGTGAAAATTCAAAGATTCAGAGGGGGACATACTAGATGCCTGTAACATGGGCTCATGTAGAATTCCATGAGCCTCTACTGTACCTACAATCCCTGATTTTGTAACTGACGGACAATACGGTGCTTTATAGAATCACTATATGCCTGCACTTAAGTACCTTTAGGTCCATAATATGGATCTGAACAGGATCTATGTGCTGCCATTAAGAGGGGCTGTGTATTTTTTACATATGTATAGGATATGTCACACCACCGGACAGTGTGTAATTTGGCTTCAGTGCTCCGTTGTCATTCTAGCTCCAAACTACTTAGTCAATTACACATGCAGGAAACAATCTGTTAAAATCCAGGCTTATATCCCTGTTATGTGTTGTCCATACTGGTATTATACAAATCCATAATTAACTGATACCGTCTATGTAACTAATCCTAATTAGCTTCTCATTAGGAATAATGAGAAGATAATCAGATGTGTAATCCAGCCAAGTCGTTCTGTGATTGCTCTATGTCAGCTGTGATTACGGGGCTACAATTTCTTCTTCTGATGATGATGACGACAAGGTGCAGAGTAATTTTTTGTATAATGTTTGAATATGTAAGTATCACTAGTGACTGGTCAGTTTGCTGCTTTTGTCTCACACACTTGGACAGGAACTAGTTCAACAAAATTTGTCAAGGAGACATAGCAAAGAGTTGATACTATACTTGCTGAGTGCAGCCCTGAATTCCCATTCAGATAGGGTTACTAAGAGCGCCTTGTATGTCAATAACCTGGCCTAACTGGCAGATTTTAAGCCATACATTATTAAGGTTGTCTGTCTAGATTGTGCTTGTCTTGAGTTATCCCTTCAGGCTCACTTCCCTATGTGACATCATGTCCTACAACAGCATCACAGAATTATGGATGACGAGTCAATGCCGACTGCTACTATTAACCTCTT
Source organism: Dendropsophus ebraccatus (assembly GCF_027789765.1). NCBI lineage: Eukaryota > Metazoa > Chordata > Amphibia > Anura > Hylidae > Dendropsophus > Dendropsophus ebraccatus. The sequence continues at coordinate 61,852,648 of NC_091461.1, forward strand.
AAGGACAGAGCCCATAATGGCCTTAAGGATTGTGCCAATTTTCATTTTTGCGTTTTTGTTTTTTTTCTCCTCGCCTTCTAAGAGCTATAACTCTTTTTTATTTTTCCTTCTACAGGGCCATGTGAGGTTTTGTATTTTTAGGAACAGATGTACTTTGTACTTTTAATCTACCATAAAATTAATGACAGAACCTCCAAAATATCATTTATGTAGTGAAATTGGGGGGAAAATGCAATTCCACAAATTTTAGGGGTTGGCATATTTACGTAATGCACTTTATGGTAAAACTGACATGATATCTTTTTTTCTATAGGTCAGTCTTAATACAGCGATATGCATATTTACATAGCTAATGTTTTACTATTGTTATTTTTTGCAAATAGGTACCGCTTTTATTTTTTCACCTATGGGGCTATATGCGGTGTCATTTTTGCACCTCGATCTCTAGTTTTTTTAGTATCTTACTTGTGTCGATCAGATGTATTGATCACTTTTTATAACTTTTTTTATATATAGCATGTAATAAAAAAAATCTAGAATCTCAGAATTTTTTTATTGCTTTTTTATCACGCTGTAAACCTTGCTGGGATAATATTGTTTTATTTTAATAGATCAGACGATTATGCATGCTACGGTATATAATATGTTTATTTATTTTATGTGTTTTATTAACAAAATGGGAAAGGGGGTGTGAGTTCAACTTTAATTGGGGCAGGGGCTATGGTGTGTTTTTACAAAGAAATTATTTATTTTTTACACTTTTAGGCTATGTTCGCACTACGTGAGAGACCAGCCATTCCGTGACCCGGCCGGTCTCTGCAAAGATCTTTCCGGTCGCAGTGTTCTGATGCGGGTGCATCAGCGTGCGCCCGCATCAGAAATCTCATAGCACACAATGAAGCAAGCAACCGGAGCTGCTCGCTTCATTGTGTGAACTGACAGGTCTTTCTGCAGCCGCAATTCACTGACTTGTGGCCACAGAAATGTCAGTTCTTTGCGGCGTCCTATGGGATACCAGCCGGAGCGTATACTATGTGTATACGCTTCGGCTGGGATCCCATAGCAGAAAAGACAGTGTTCCACACTGTACAAAGTACGGCCGTTGTTGCCGATGGCAACATAGATTGGATTACATACACTGATCACTGCTATGCAATGGCATAGCAGGGATCAGTGTTCTTGGCAATCTTCTGATAATATCAGAAGACTGAAGACCTGACCGCACGGAGGAAGGTCCCCGGCAGTCAGGCTTTGCGATTAGGACCCCTGCGGACACGCTGCAGGGGTCCCGATCGGTAAGAGCTGCTCCTGTCACACTTTAAATGCTGCGCCATAGCAGTGTTTAAACATAGAAGAGGTTTAAGGGGTTAATGGCAAGTAGCATGGTTACACCTTCCTAGTTTTACCTACTCCCCCCCCCCCCCCCCCCCCCCCGGCAGGGCATACATTTACATTCTCCTGCTTTAAGGCCCAGCGCTGAGGGCGTAAATGTATGCCCACGGTCGTTAAGGGGTTAAGGATGTAACCATGTAACTTCCCTGAAAGCTGCTTTCCTCTGCTTGTTAGGTAAATTCCACCTGTAGTAACAGACCAAGATGGAACACAGGAACCAGAGCTTTGCTACTAGTGTGTGCAGGAGAGGGAAGGCAAACTGTGACTGTGTAACAGTAATATTTGAGCCTGTCTCCATCCCCCAGAGAATCCTTTCTGTCCCTGAAATGTAAATCAAGGCTTCTGTCTCATCTGACGACAAATTCTAAACATACCAGTCCTCAAAGAAAAATCTGATAATATATGTCAATTTATTGTAATAAAATGTGATAAAAATGTAATAGAAAATTATCTTACACCTGAGGTGTCTTTCTGGCTTTTCCAGGATAAAATACTCAGACACATTAAAAGCATAAACCATACAAATGCATAAGCCCCGGGGCCCTTATAGTGCAATAGATCAAAAGAGGGTTAGGCAATGCGGTACAAAAGCATATGAAAATAATAAAAAAATATCATAAGGTGTATAAAAATGTATATAACAACTAGATAATATATAAATAGCCATACAGTCATTATACTGCAATGTTTAAAATATATGGTCAGCACAAATGTGGTAGAGCTGATCTTTTGGTTCAGACCAAGAGAGGGATTCCCATCATCCTCTCTCTGGCTTGCAATAAAATCACACAGTGAAAACAGGCAGATGGGGGTAGTAGTCCTGGCTCACTGGACTGATCCAACTTTGTTGTTAAAATTCAAAAGTCAGTTAATTTGTAGATAACGTTCTAAAGTAAATGATCTCCTTATGTGGAGTGTATGGTTATTAGACCAGTATAATAATTAGCCTCAGCTCTCTCTTAAAAAGTCTTGTGGGATGTTGGGTAGCCTCCGGATAGGCTGCCAGCAGTGGCTACACAATTGTTAACTCCTACCCTGCCGGGCAAATCTGTTACACCCCGCAGGTGTTGTACCTCTCTATTCCATAGGTTGGTGGGTTACTTTTGACATACTGAAAGTTCAACGTAAATATCTTAATAAATATAAATATAACAGAGTAGATATGAACCAATAATTGTGTATGGATAAAAGAAATGGATACACTGACAGAGGATGGCTATATGGTATAATAAATAATTTACAGTATGGGTGCCTTCACACCTACCAGATCAGCAGCGGATCTCACTTCTGCGGATTCGCAGCGAGATCAGCTGTGGATCCAGGATCATTCACCCCTATGATAGCACATACTCGCAGCGGGATTGACATCCCGCTGTAAATATGTGCTTTAACCCCCCGCTGTCCGCAGCCCCGCCGCCGCATCCTCCATCCCCGGCCGCATCCAGCAGCCCGCATCCCCCATCCCTGGCCGGGGATGGGGGATGCGGACGGCTGCAGGATGCGGCTGGGGATGGGGGGATGCGCCGGGGATGGGCTGATGCGGCCGGGGATGGGGGATGCGGCGGCGGGGCTACAGACAGCGGGAAGTCAATCCCGCTGCGAGTATGTGCTATCATAGGGGTGAATGGTACCGGATCCGCAGCGGTTTTCGCTACGAATCCGCAGAAGTGAGACCCGCTGCGGATCTCACTTCTCACTTCTGACGTGGGGCTGCATGTGGTGGCCTCCAGCCTCGGTTCTGGCTCTGTCTGGGTCTGTCTCATCTGACCTCTTAGCATAACCTTGTTTACGCAATTCTGCTGCCGTTTTAGTTCTGTTCAAAAAGCACCTTGCAAACTCATTAGTAAACCCTTCTTCCTTCACATGTCGTCATCTATAGTGGTGTTCCCCAGTACAATGCTATCCTGTTCAGTCCAGTGCACTCCATCAGCTACCTTTACTGATCAGTATGTTTTTAATGTGCGGATATTCCTACTGACCATATCTTAACTTTGGATCCCTGTTTTACAAGACTATGGTATTGACCGCACAATCACAATTTAGAGTGACAAAATGGGAAGAAAAATTACAAAGCTTTGGAAAGGGCAGAAACCTTGTCAGGATGAACTTGGGGTCAGCGCTCCAGCCACTGTTCTGTCTGCTGCCTGTTATTTTATAATGCATTGTTAGTATTTAGAGCAAGACCTTTGTCTAGAGCTAGAACTCAGTATGTCTGCTCTCTAAGAACTTCACCAGCCTTAGATTTGGTTTCTTAGTGACCAATAAAAGTGCAGTGTAGTATAGATGTAGAGATGAGGTCCACAGGGAAACATTGCATGCTGCCAGTGACAGTGGAAAATTACTTTGACTTGACCATAAATTGAATCTGCATAGCTGTTTATTCACAGATCACGTTAGTAATAACATTTTTAAACACATAAGATTTACATCAGGAAGGAATGAGACTTTATAAGCAGCAGCGATCTTCAGGCGTCATTGTCGGCGTGTTAACTATTTTAGCACTGGCTGGGTATCTAGAGTGGTACTTTGATTTGATTTGAATTTAATTTATGTAACATTTCATTGATATTATCTATGACCTCTATCTATATGCACCGATGTATGAATGTAAAGGCCAATTTCTAAGAAACCAGTTTGGTTAAGTATGTATGAGTGCAGGGGAAAACAAGAATTCATAGGGCCCCATAGCAAAATAGGATGAGCCATTGCCACTTATTGACAGAAAAGTGAAACATTGGCATACATAGCAATAAAAAAAAAAAGTATAACAGTTCACTGTAGAGATGGGCATGGGCAAAGTACCTGGAAATTCATTTCACGAGCTTTGTGAAATTTGGGTCAAATTTTTTTTATATTCGCCCAGTGACAGTGAGTGAATAATATGGACTGTGTCTTCACAAGTGATGAGCGTACATGTTCATAAATGTTTGCACAAACATGACACTAATTGTTCGTGTTCGCCAATCACAAACAATTTGTTCGATGATCAGAATGGTTATAACGATCATTTTCGAACATATTCAAACTTGCGAATGCATGCAACTGCGTAATTTACACTTTGCACCTGATAATCTGTATGCATACAGTATGCGTAGACCGAAATATATGCTTCTACTGTATGTTATTTTTTTCGTGAATGTTTGGTGAACACAAACTGATAACAATCATTTTTTTTAATGTTCTGGATCCAAACCGAACATCAGGATGTTAGCTCATCATTAGTCTTCACTAGTCCCAGTGAATTCCTATGGGTACCCAGTTCCTTGGAAAACTGGACACTTAGTTGGCAGCTAAAACAAAATATCAGCCCTCTTCTCCTCTCTGTTCCTATATCGCTCTGTTAGTCTCTCCCTGTTGTGCTCTAACTGCCTGCTGTGATCCTGCTCTCTTCTCCACACACACAGCCAACTGGCCACCTCTGTTAACGAAGGGCCTTATATAGAGGGGGAAGTACTGACATCACAGAGGGACCTGAGGCTGATTGGATGGCCGCTAGGTATTATGATTAATCCTTTTCTCCTGCACAGTGATGCTCCAGGCAGCATGTACGGCTGCCATTTTGTTTTGCTTGCTAATTCCCTTATGGGCCCGAATGGGCGGAAATTCACTTCACAGAAGGAAGCAAATTGACAGCCTAATTCACAGCGAATTTTGAATCACTGGATTCGCTTCACTCATCTCTAGTGCCATGTATAAGATTCCACATAATAGTGTGAGAAATTAGAGTTTTATCTCAGAAAAGGCAAAATGTTCTCCCTCCAACTCTGTAGCCCATACCAGCTGATATAGTTATGTCCGTGTTTGAGAGTAAAAAGAGCATTGAAAAGTGGGTGGAAGAGTGTCAAATTACTTTATGTAAATGTTACACTGAATGACTTCGCTGTGGTGGGTGCCATGACTGGACATATAGGAGGAGATTTATCAAACATGGTGTAAAGTGAAACTGGCTCAGTTGCCCCTAGCAACCAATCAGATTCCACCTTTCATTTTCCAAAGAGTCTGTGAGGAATGAAAAGTGGAATCTGATAGGTTGCTAGGGGCAACTGAGTCCGTTTCAATGTACACCATGTTTGATAAATCTCCCCCATAGGACGTAGATTGGCCAAAGTATATTCTTTAGGTGAGTTGAGCCCTATAGTTATATGTGGCATGTAAATTCAAATTAAAGGTTTTGAATGTGATGTTAAAACACCTTTTAATTATATAATAATATATTATATCTTTTCAGGGAAATAGCACCAAAGAATATTTCCTCCGAGGAACCCTCAATAGTCTTGAGCGCTACTTTTACCTAATAGCTTTCAACTTTTACCTTCATGAGCAGGTAAGCTAAATTTAATGTACATTTTCTGAGACTACGTGGTTTAGTTAGTCCTTCTTAAACCTTACCTGTAATCCCATGATATCCCTGAGATACTGGCAGTTTTTTCTATCTGCATCCTCATGACATATTCAGTAAGTTGTCTCCTAAATCAACCGATCATTTATAGTGATATTTGCTTCTTTTGCGACACAATTTAGAATTGTGTTTATTTCTAGGATTATCCATTGGTTCTAAAGAATTTAATTTAAATGAATTTAATTTAAAATTGGTGAACATATTTTTAAATATAGCTGGAGTTGGCCATAGCATAACCCTATTACCTCAGTGATATACTGGTCAGTTGAACAATATGTGTTCACTACCTAGTGTATACGTTTTTGTAAGTAATAAATGTCATTCATATTTCATTTGACTGACCTCCCATGGGTTTTTATCCATTCACATCCTCTTTTCAGTATCCCTTGGCTTTTGCACTGAGTTTTAGTCGATGGATGTGTATGCATCCCTGGATTTATAGGCTTCAAGCAACCATGAATTTGTCCGAACTTACTTTATCTGGGGAGCTAATAACCAAAGGATCACGGGTATTGGTAAGTATTGATGTGTGGGAGATTCAGTTATACTTATTTTATCATCTAGTTGATATCTAAAGGTCTGCACACCTCTTAGTGAATCCGGACGGGTTGCCGAAACTGCGCCCGGTGTACCAAATCTACATGTAGATATGGACCATGATTTACGCCTCCACACTTTTCCCCCACCTTGCTGTGCTCCCCCCCCCCCCCCCCCTTGGCCTGCCCATTGGGCGTGCGGGGGATATGGCAGACGTACACCTTCTCTGCGCCTTCTCCCTGGCGTACGCCCCTGCCGTTTCATTAATGTCCCCGAAAATGTCTACATAGTGCTGAAAATTTGATAATATAGAGTTATTGCTGATGTGTATGGAACTCATTAGGGTTAATAGAGCATTTACATAGACTGATGTTGTTACAGCACCCTTTGGCTGTAGTATTTGGCTCTCTGCATTATAAAACGTATCACTCCTAAGAAATGCTTAGAAATTTTGAGCTAAAAAGGCCGCGCAAAAGATAGTCCTCATCTGATTGCTTGTTTGGCTGACCTCTATCCCCCTGTATTGCACCATAAACATGCTCTTTTGGATCAGCCAAGCGTGCACATGTATTTCCTCAGTAAGAGGGCGATAAGCTGCCATCAGACACTTTTAGCAGAAGCTTATCTCCCAGAACAACAAAGCATGGATTTCAACAGACCTAATCCTCATTTTGTAAACCTTTTTCCTTTGGTGGACAGTTAGGATGCCCTGACATAGATTACACTGTCAGTCAACACTTACATGTATGGGCAGATCTTATAATTTGTAAGTATAGTCTTTTCACTAGACTGCAGATTTAACCAGTTCTACATCTCGACTATGGTTCATCTCTTTGATGAAGATTTTTTTTTTTTTTTAATTCAGTCAACAAAGAAGCAAAAAACATCTAGTTGCTTAGTAAACAACCTATTATACATGTGGATACATTTATTGGTAGTATTGCTATTCATGGTGGACACATGTTATCGGTTATGATGACCTGATCTGTTTTCCGTTCCAGGTATTGGATGAGCGATTTTCACCTGATGTTCTGAGCACTGTGAAGGAAATGAATGTAGCTAACTTTCGAAGGGTACCCAAGACTGCTATTTATGGCACCGCTCAACCAAACTCGAAGGTGCAGTACATTTTATGTGCAGTCCAATCCTTTCTCATTTGAATGTAGAATTTTTTTATATAGAAATCATAAGTTTTATTTCACACAAACCTTCTGACTTGTAAAAAAAAGAAAACAAAAGTTAAATAAAAATCTTGGCTGAGCACAGTTATGCTTAGCCAATCACGTGACGCGCGTCATCAGCTGCCGCGATTGGCTGAGCACAGTTATGCTCAGCTGATGACGTGGCAGAGGGCGGCCAGCACTAGGGACGGTCGGAGCGGTTCGTCCGTCCGAAGATGACATCTTTGGCACAAGATGCGGACAGGGTTCGGCAAGAGTCAGGTATGTATAGAGCACTACACTTCCGGGTCTGGTGTGGGTGGGGGGAAACACGGGGAAGGGGGCAATTCCCTAACATAACATACATTACAAAGTTGTATAACTTTGTAATGTGTGTTATTTAGTGAATAATTGTTTAGAGCCGCACTACCCCTTTAATGGAGCACAGCTAAAGACAGCAACACCTATTAAGATAAATGGCAGGTAAGCATGACATATTGGATAGCTGCTTATGTATGTTTTTAGACCAGAATTTGGCTTTATTTCTGCTATAGCCCTAATAGCAGATGATCATAAGATTTCAAAGGCAATTATTAATAGAAAAAAAATCAATACATATATTTAAAACTTGTTTTGTATTAAAATTACATTAAAAGTTATATAGATGTGTCTATACAATGTATTACTGTATCGGTTCTGCCACACTGGTAGCTGATAGAAATCCAGGAAGTGAAAAAAGTGGCCCCTGTGCCTATTCACATTGTCTCCTGCTCCTGCTGCTATCCCCACCCAGGAGACAAATCTTCCATGCCTCTGTCTCACATTGCGTGTGTTTGCTGATGATGCAAACAGGGGGCAGGGCGTGATGTCACAGGAGACTTGGCTGGATAACCCAATCCCCTGACTGATTCACTATCTCTAACCAGCCAGAAGCGGCTGCTGCACTAATTTTACTGATTGTAATGGGTGGGGGCTGTGGTGGCATTCTGGGAAATGCCAAACCAGGAAGAACAGAAACACAAAACAGAGCAAAACCCCCCAAAACAAATGAATTTTTAGTAGTTTCAAAACTGGGATAGACAGGTAAGTAGTGCGTAATGCTTCTGCAGAAGTTTCATTTTTTTAACCTCTACCTGGAGTTGCCCTTTAAGTGTTCATGTGTAGAAATTCTGCGCATCACTGTATACTACCTTCATGGGGTACCATATTCTATTTAGAAAGCAATGTTTTTTTTAGGGTAATTTTTGGGCAATATTTGGGATCCGTGTGATGCAGGTCTATGAAGATGGCTGTGTACATTAGGCCTTAGAGTGCAGATATACCTCCAATGTCTACAGAGTACGGGAAGCCATAATATTCATTGTTTCTACTTTTTGTTCTCATTTTCTGTTACAAAGTTTTAAAATGTACCTTGAAATTCTTTACAGGCCATAGGTTGTGTTCTGAACTACTTGACAGATGCAAAGAGAAAATACTCCAACATTTTATGGGTCAACCTCCGAGACGATATTATATTGGAAGGCAATGAACAAATATACACACCAAGAGAGCAGGAAAACTTGGAACAACATATTGCTGTACCTGTCAATGAACCAGAGCAGCTAGAGGTGATGGCTTGAAGAGTACACACAATTTACACTACAACTTTCTCATTGCAGATATAAAGTGGACATTATACCCTATAGTTATTGTCTATACTTAAGATAGCAAATTCAGTTGCCAATTTTACTCAACATGTTCCATTATTGATGATAATTGGATCTGATAGCTGGACATTGTCATGAAACTTAGGATTGTAGGTGTTATTAGTTTTAAATGTAACACTGCCTGTTTTGTATTATACAGATATAGATTACATACCATTAAGATAAATAATTCCACCACAGTTAGGCAATAGGGTCTTAAAGATTAGTTTTGCTGTTTATAAATTACTCTGCTCATGTCCTAGTTTAGGTCACTAGGGGGCAGTATAAACTAAGTGAATATCACTGGATCCTCCAACATAAATAACAAACAATGTGCCAGTGATGTCAGCAAACTGATTAATTAAGGAATACTTCAGGTTTAAGGGTAAGTCTAAGTTTGTGGGCTTCTCTATTGATTTTGCTGCAAATCCACAGCAAAATCTACACGTGTTAATAAATTCACTGTGGAATTCACCTCTTCCATATTGTGAAGGGTGGAATGTGCTGTTTAAAGACAAAAACGAACATTGACATGATACTGGTCATGATTTTCCGTAAACTTTTCTTAGGTAATAGGAAATGCAAGAGAAGGCAATTTTGCAAATGCATTGTAATAGCAAATTTGCCTTATTTTTATTTGTCTTTATTTTCTTTGCCTTTATTTTTAAAATTTTCTCCCATTTTTTTCTCCCTTTAGGGCCCTATTACACGAATCGATAATCTTAAAAACCAGGACGATTTGCCAGATTATCGTCTGTGTAATAAAGACAATGATCGGCCAAAGAAATGATCATCGGCTGCTTGTTGTTGTTAAAATCATCGCTACGAGTAATAGTGATGGCTGACTGGCAGACAAAGGATGTGAAAAGAAAATTTTAAACTTTATTCTTACCTGTCCATGCCCCCCAGTGGTTTTCTATCTTCTGCCTCTCCCCATTGCCGTCCACAATTCTGAGCTGATCTCTGAAGTGACAGAAGGTAGAGGACATGGGGAGTGTGGAAAGATAAAGTTTAATATATTACTTTTAGGGTGCTAACACACACGACCGATGCGCAGCAGATCAGCAACAGATCTGCAGCAGATTTGATGCTGCAGATTTGATGCTGTGTTCAGTTACTTACATCAAATCTGCTGCGTCCGCAGCAGAAAATTCACTGCGATACGGGGTGTGTGAAGCTACCCTTAAGGCAAGGGCTGCATGGACATTACTAACAATGTCCATGCAGCCCTTGCTGCACGATTGTTCAGTAGTGTAATAGGCTCGATAAGCGAGCACCATTCTAGCAGACCTTATCTGGCTTATCAGGCCGTGTAATACAGTACTTACTGTTAATGGCTCATTGCCTAGGTTCCCAACCACTGTTCTCAGATCGGAGAGCAGTAAGCCACTGTCTGAGGTCACACACATCTTCAGTGCTTGGAGTGTCCCTAGAGACATGTGTAACCTCAGAGGCGCACACAGCCCAGCTGAGTTCATTCAGCTTGGCCCCCCTGGGTCCCAGCACCTCTTCCCCCAATCCCTTCCCAAATCAATAAGTGAGCAGGGATGCAGTGGTGCAAAACAGGATATTTGTCAGGTGGGACAACCCATTCAATAAATCCATTAATACCAAGGTTGTGGAGTTAACAAGCTAAAGTCCTAGTTCAACATCTTTATTTTCTGTGCTCTGGCTGTGACTCCCTAATTGGTACATGTATAATAATCAGTAATAACAAATTTACTGTAATAAAATGATAATATATGGCTTTTTCACCTCCAGGTAAATAGGCTACTTACAAATGCCCTGCTGTGCTTACTACATTTCCATCTTTGTTTTAAGAGTATGTGTTTTTAAGCCAGATATTTGTGCTACGACATAAACATTGTGTCATATTACCTATACCTATATTACCCTCTCCTATGTACAATAAATATAACAGTAATACAATTCAAAATCAATACATTCTGTGATTTATGTATATTTTAGCAGAATATATATTTGCTACTTTTTTTTGTTTACCTGAAAACTTTTTTACAAAAATTACCATATTGGTGACAAAGCTGCTGCTTTTAGGGCAGTTTCATGCACATAATTTTTTGGAATAATACTGGACTTTTTGGCAGTCATTCTGTGATAATCCAGGACAGCCAGGTGGTGGTGGATAGGGCAGGTTGCTGTACTGCTGCGGCACTCATCACAAGGCCTGGGTGGTGTAAGCCCTCTCTGGGTCCCAAACACATTCCGTTTAAGGCAGTAGGGTAGTCCTTGGTGTCCACGGGAGACAAAATGAAAAAGAATAAGACCACACGCGGTGCTACGTGTTTCGACAACAAGTCTTTTTCAAGCAAGTCCCTGGTGTCCCTGTAGTGTTTTGGTGGTGCAGTGTAGAGGAACCACAGAGTCGAGGAAAAACTTAAATAATTTACTGGAATAGGTTTTAAAGTGACAGTACAGTTCAATACTTTTGCATAAGTATTTGGTTTGTACTTGAGTAGGATTGCCAATCCCTTGAAATACTTGGAGCTATGTTTTGAGAAGGTAATAAAGTGATAAAGTTTCTTAGGTAGGTTTTATATAGAATAACTGTAAAGTAGAGGGGGAGGGGCTACCAGGGGAGACCAATCTAGGCAGTGCAGAACTGTCAGGGTGACCTTAAGACTTGACTCTTGATAGAAGAAACCCATTCTCATGGTATAGAAAATACCGCCTCATGCTGGAAGAGATCACAAAGTGCCAGATCCAGTAACACGGCCCTGGGTTTGAACAACCAGGGTAGCTAATTTCTCAAGATTTACTGATGAGATCAAGTGAGGTTCAGTGGGGTACTTTGGCTTTACTTATACTTTGCCAACTACTGGGGATAGTCTTGGACAGCTGAAGGACTTTCCGAGAATAGACTTTTGTAGAAAACGATCACCCCAGGCATAGACAGGTTTGATGCCTAAATGGTAGATGCCCCTCTAGGGTTTTAACAGAGCGTACTGCTGTGTAGTAGTTGGTAAGAAATCAGGCTTGTAGCTAGAGTGGGAGCTTGGTGGAATAGCTGTGAGGCAGGTCAATGTCTCATTTGTGGGAATTTCTAATAGATGTGATAGGCTAAAGGGTAGGACTTGTCTGGCAGCCATACTCTTGCACGTAAAACATCCCATAACATAAACAATACATTAACTCCTATTGTCTTATGCTGTAAAGAATAAGGTGATACTCTTGTGGCCAAAAAGTAGTAAGACATTTCTGAAAATACAATATAAGAGAACATAGGCAACCTATACAGAAACTACCTTCATGGCTGACTGGATTAAGAGAGAAACCCATGGATTTCCATACACTACAGTTTATTCATTTGTCACTATCTAGAACTCGTCAAGGATTCATTAGAATGACAGGAGAGGACTTGCCACTGAGCACAATTTTTTTTTATCTTAATATAAATTTTTGAGTTTTTTTTTTTTCTACTTTCTGTTAATGTATGTTATAATCTTTTTTTTTTTTTATTACTTGTCCATGATTTCGTGGTACTGTGTGTCGTGCAGTCTTAACCACACATGTAGGTAAAATCAATTCTACCCTTATGATGTCCTCATATCCTTTAATTTCTTTTGTTAGAAATTAGAAGCATCAATAGCCAATCATATCCTGACTTCCCAGAAGTTTCTGGAAGTGTACGTTGAACAGGAGAAACAAATGAAGATGTTCAAGACATGTCAGACAATGCAGGAAATATTTAACCAGCAAAGAAGCACATATCCTGGACTGGTGTACAAAAGAATCCCCATTCCTGACTTCAGTGCTCCTAGAGAACAGGTAACAAGAACTAATTTATTAAATAATAATAGATATAGACATTCTATGGGGCACTCGCTTTTAGGGATGTAAAAAAAATTATTCACGCCATCATGGGGACACTAACAGAAGGGCATCCTCCATGTTGATGCCTTAAAGAGTCACAGTTGTTAAATTTTTTTTTGCAGAAATCAATAGTCCAGGCGATTTTAAGAATCGGGAAATCTCTACTGTTTTACATCAGTCGGATCCTGTCTGTGCTATGGAGGGGGGAGGGGGAGGAGGGAGATTAGTCACAAGCAGGGAGCAGAGAACAAAGGATTACACAGCAGGGAGACGCTGAAATTCACTATTCAGAGGCCAGAGAGGTCAGTGCTGATGTCCGAGTAGAGAGCCTGGTGATGTAGCCGTAAATGAACTCTTTGTTGTCCTCTTTTGGTGCCTCATCGCTCCCCTCTCCATAGAGAACAATGAAGACAGGGGGGGGGGGGTGAGCTTCAAACTGCTTTTTAATGATAAAAATGCATTTTTCGGCTAATAAACCCAATTACAAAGTTTCTTAAAGTCGCCTGTAGTATTGATTTGTGCAAAAAATTTTTAAATGACAGTGACACTTTCAATTAAGAATTTTTTTTTTTTATCACTAATTGTGAGTGCTGCATGGTATGTCTCTTCGGACTGTGCTGGGCTATTCTGCTTGTTTTTATGATGCATCACCAAGTGCGGCTGCTAAGACTGTGGCTGTACATGGTGATCTGTGATATGAGACGATATTGCTGGCTACTATTTCCCTTTTGTATTGAACGATGGATAAAGCTCATAAATGAGAGGAAGCACAATCACATTTCAAAAACTTTTACATAAACTATTAACATATGGCTAAATATCTCTGCTCACTTATTTTATTGAAATTAAAGACAACTCCTGTCCATATAACCTTTTTATGCATATGGATGATGTGTGGTTCACCAGTTCAGACTTTTTTTTTATCTAGAGAAAAGCTGCAAACAAAGATGGTAGGGTATTCATTAAGGTTAACTGTCAGGCCAGGTAAATGTTTTCCTGTCAATAACAGTTGGGCTTTCTGAACTCTTATCCATGCCAATCATCGGTTTTTAGGCTGGCTGCAAATTAATGAGATTTTTAGGTTGAGAGAACTGTGCTGACCAGTAGTCTTCTGAAAAATCCTTTAGTGTGCATTCACACATACAGGATCCGTAGCAGATCTGCAGCAGATTTGATGCTGTGTTCAGTTATTTAGGTCAAATCTGCTGCGATACGGTGTGTGTGAAGCTATCCTTATATGTTTGGAGCCTCTATGCTTTTTTGTAATAATATCTCTATATAATATTAACATCCATCTTTATGCCTAACCATGCCTTACAACATCTCTACATATTATCTGTTATGCAGGATTTTGACATGATCCTTCTGGCTATGAAGAACATACTTGCTGAGGACTCCAATGCAGCTTTTGTATTTCACTGTCACGGGGGCAAAGGCAGAACGACAACTGCAATGGTCATGGCATTACTCACACTCTGGCACTTTAGTGTATGTATTAATTCATTAAGTACAACCAAGTGTTGTGTTTGTGTGTGTTTGTTTTTTTTTTTTTTTTTACTTAAGTCAAATTTTTTGTTAGGGTTGTATGGTCACATCTTTCAAGAAACTTTTCATGAATTAATATATGCTATATGCATAATATATGGTGCTACTCCTGATATGCAGACACAGCAACCTATCCTGGAAAGTTACCTGAAACAAAAGGCATGCCACTGTTTTTTTCCCTAGCAAGAATGGCAACGGTCTTCACTGTCTTTCCCTAATTATCCATTCGTTTTTCCCTAATAATTTTAGATTCTATACAATGCTCAGGGAGATACTGAGTGGTTCTAATTTACTACATAGTTGAATGTTATGGGGTTGGCTGGGCTACAGCCTAGTATGCTGGCTCCTCTATGGCAGGACGCATCCAGCATCATGAGCAATAAGAAATGAAATAAGACTGAGGCAACAGTATAATGAGTTGGAGGGCCTATAGAAGTACATGTATAGTTCCAGATTAAAATGATTACTTCTGCAGCGTTTCGGGGGGTTGAAGAGTGAGAGGGTGAGGAAAGGATGATGGTGTCTGTAGTTATAAACTTCTAGGTGGCTAGGCCTCTCCTGTGTGTACCGCTGAGCTCCTGAGTGAGGGGATGCACTATGAGCTGCAGAGTGAGAGTGTGTCGCTACCTGCAGGATTGGTGGGTCTTGTGGTTCACCGCAGCCTTAGGCACTGACTTGTGGGGCACAAGGGCTTCCAGGTGGGCTTGAGGGCTTCCACAGGAACAGGTTACTCTCTAGCACTTCCCTGTGTTCTCTCTCTCTTCTGTGGGCCGCTGTAGAGGTTTTAGGGGGGCTGCACCTGTGTGTAAGGCGGTCGGTGGTGTGGACCTGTAGTTCCCCCGGGGCCAACCCCAAATACTGCTGTCTGGCAATATGGCCATTGATGATGGTGTGGTGCAGGTGAACCAGACAACAGGGAGACAAGGAGGGAGGCAATTTAACAATAACTCCTTTACTGGTAAACTTGCAGGCTCTTGTACAGTCCAGTTGCCTACAGTTGTTAATTCTGACGGCCTTTAATGGGTTACTGTGCTGTGTGGAGAGATGATCTGCCTCAGACCTTGGTCTGTCACTACGTGTGGGACGCTGGTGGGCACTGTGATCCTGTGGACCTCTTCCCCAATGATGCTTGAGTCTCTCCCTCCCTGTCAGCTAGGGAGCTTTCTGCTTTGTTTATCTAGGCCGGGCCTTAGACCACAATTTGCGGGTCCTAGAATTATTCAAAGGTCCTTGCTCAACCTCCCCTTTGAATCCCAGAGAGATATGGTACAGAGACTTTAGTTATCTCTGCTGCCCAGTATACTCAAGTCCTTTTGCTTAGGGTTCCTGTCCTTAGGATTCCCACTAACAGTATAGAAGTACCTTGTGTCTCTGTAGACACTCCTGACTGTCACTCTCAGCTTTACTTCTCCTTTGGTTAAGTTCTCCTTTATCTCCTTCCCCTTCTTCAGCAACAGACAGGCTTGACTGGCCTGCTTACAGAACAGCCACCAGCTGCACTATACACTCACTGAGCTCACTGAGCACTGAGCTCTACTTCCTATTACAGCTAGGGTATTGTAAGGAGCCTGCTACTCCTACTTTCTAGCAAGTTCTGGAAAGAGCTGGAAAGTCTACACTACCTAAAGCAGTTCTCACTAAAGACAGTAGGTGTCACTGTTGGTTGGTGTGTGCTGTGTAAGGCATGTAACCCATTCTCTGCCGGCCATTAACACTGGTACCGAGAAATACATAAGGCATTTTACATTCATAAATCCTATGACCTAACATATACAATACCACTTGGTGAACAAGTGCCATCCTATACTCAGTAGGAATTGTGCTCTTGTATACTATTACTATACTTCCACTATGTCCTTTTATACAATGTATTTTACAAAGTGGCTATACAGGGCTAACTTGAAATAATATTGGGATCCAGACAAAAGAATGTGCACTCCCTTTCACAAACCATCTCTCTATCTTTATTACAGAGCATTCCTGAAATTAGTGAGGATGAAATTGTAAGTGTTCCAGATGCCAAATATACCAAAGGAGAATTTGAGGTAAGACTCGCCATCCTGTATATCACCTCTTAGTTTCTGCTAGTTTTCTACTATTCTGTCTATAGAGGTTGTAGGAACTAGGATAGAATTGGTTTAATAGCATAGGGTTTATCAATGTCACATCGGTTTTCCTTTGCTGTATGAACCCCATTGTGAACTAATTAACTGAGCTATTCTATCTGATCCTCGTGTAAAAAGATCCTGAAGATGCTTATACACCTTCATTAGCTTTTTGCATACAGTATTCTTCCAGAATACCTTCTCAGACATACATTTTGCTTGACCAACCAAGCATATGAAGTCAATGGAAAAAGGGGAGAAAGCCACTACCAGACATCTCTGGTGGAAGCTTATCTCTATAGTGAATAAAAGTACTAGATATTGAAATGTATCCCCTTTTATTCTTTGGATGTATAGGTCCCTAACATCAGAACTCAGCCAGTCATAAAGTAATGGTATATCACATTAATATGCCATCACTTTTTTCCTGATAACCATTGTACAAGTAAGAAGGCTAAATTATATATTACATGACAGTACATGTTTCCAATTGTATTTTACTTTCTTGCTAATGTAGTGTAACGTTGCACTAACTCTCCACAAGGGATTTTACTACAGTAATCGCTTAACTTACAATGGCCTAAGCTTAGAATATTTTCCACATTATAACTTGAGACCAGACACAACATACAATGCTACAGTGAGTCAGGATCTGCGGCACATGTGATTAGCTAGATGACTGACCAATAAAATTGGCCATTTTACTGGTTGAACCCCCGTATTACTGGAGCACATGAAGTGATTGGCTGTCTAGTATCTGCTCTGTACAATACAGTGGGATACTACATGTCCTCTACTGCTCTTTACCTGGGCCAGGATGAGTTGCTCATTTGGGCACCTGGTGAGAGCGGCTTTATTTTAATTTTTTGGGGGACCCTGTGTGATCTGTACAGGACCATGAAAGCACTCCAGTCTTATACAGAGTTTCCAGTAGCTCTTTCTGACTGTTGTATATAAGGACTTACTTTATCCATATTAGTTATCTGCTTTTTTTATATCTTCTTTTTTGGGTGGTTTCAGAATTAATTTCCATAGAGTTTTGGTCTCAAGATAAAATATTTTCAACATATAATGGCCATCCTGAAACCAATTAATATTTTATCTTGAAAAAACACAGTAAAAACCCTCAATGTTTTAGACTTACCTTAATTCGTTTTAAGGACAGTCACAATACTGATACAATTTGAGCAGACATGATAGTATGTACGACAGGAAAACAACATGCACTTGCCTCCCCGCCTCCAGTGTTTGGGTCCGCTGCCCTCCACTCTAGTTCCCGATCCCTGTCCGCTTCCTGGTCTAGAGAGAGTATTTAGGATGTGATCTTCCAAGCCCATTCAGCCAGTCAGCGGCCGTAGCAGGGTCCCATATCCCACTCAGACTGGGGACTGGAGCAGAGGTCAGGGGACCTGTGCTGAAGCCAGGGAGGTACAGTAAGTGCATGTTGTTTTGTTCACCCACCTAATCCCCAGCATCTTTGGAAAAAAAAAAAGTTTGTGCCCAGACTTCTCCTTTAAGTAACAAATGGTAGTCATGAAGTCATTCATAATTGTCAAACAAGGCGTAACCTTATTTTTTATGGTTTATTCTCATTCCTGCCAAGTCTTTTTCATGCCACCCACTAGGTGGAGAATTTGTGGTTGAGGCTTCCATGTCAGTTTGCAGCAGTATCTAATTCACAGCTTACAATCTCATGCTATTTGGCTTGATCTGCTGCCAGGTACTATTTGTTGCTGTTGAATACTCCCACGTGGAGCTGTGTGGCATGCCGCAACAGGACCTCCCACAGACTCCGTACAGGAAGTAGAAGTTAAGCACACAAGATATACTTCAGTTTTCTAGCTTATGTAAGGGAAATGGTGTCCACCAGCATCCTCTGGGCTTCTTCCAATGTTTTCATTGAATGTCTGAAGTAGCTGGTACCAGCCTCCTGACCACTTGGATGATATATGTCATGCATGCGCCCTTACATAAATATTTTGTGAAGAGATTTGGTAAAATTGAGCACACCCTTGTATCATTAAATGTTTCCATTTCACAAAGTTAGAAGTAGAGGAAACAAAAACAAAAAGTTGAGTGTCTAAGTCCATTAATCATTTTTCTTTTACGCTGAATCCTCTATACAGTTGTATACTTGTATTTTCTTAATGAGAGACTGTTAGATGTTTTCCTGTTTACCAGATACTGCAATGAGATTCAATTGTATATGTATTTATTATCATACCACATACCTCAGAATTATCCTATAAAAATCAAAGTAGTAAATGCATAAGGGATGTATTTAACCTGAACATGAGCTATTAGAGATCTGAATATTCGGTGACTTTTTATGGTCCAGCTCTGTTGAGAAAATGATCATGATGGCACCTTGTAGATGTTGCTATTGATGTCCATGATACACTTAAGCCACCACTAGAGGGCAATCACGTGCAGTTTCACATGCTGTATATCTTTGGTAGTAAAAAAAAAATTACATTAAACTGTAGAGTCCATGTGTATGCAAATAATGAAAACATATCTGAGTCTTTCCATAAGTAAATTGTACTATAAGTAACATAAAGGAAGACTATAGCACAATTGCAGTGGCTAAGAAAACATGAATAAATATCAGTAATGTAAATGTTAAAAGCATTTGTAGGAACTCCATATAGAATAACTCTGTTACATGGAAGACCATCTATAATGGAAACAAAAAGTAAATCATGAATCTAATTAGTTGTTTAAAGGAATCACCCTGCAGGTTTAATATGTGTATGCCATGTTTCAGGTGGTGATGAGGATTGTTCAACTGCTGCCAGATGGACACAAAATGAAGAAAGAAGTTGATATGGCACTCGACACAGTTAGTGAAACCATGACTCCTATGCATTATCACTTACGAGAGATCATCATTTGCACTTACAGGCAGGTGAGTGGTCTGGTTTCCTTCTTAGCGCATATATTTGTAGTATGCATACAGATGTGTCACTAGATCTGATCACCATCATATTTTATTGGGATTATTCCTCTTAGCTGCACACTCATACACATATTCTGCCAGGCTTCAGGGGAAATAATCTGATTTGCTTTTTAACACATTTATGATGAAACCCATTGGCTAGATATACAGTCTCCAATCACTCTAGCTGTTAAATGGAGTGGTTCCAAAGTAATTTGCTTATGATGATCTATCCTTTTCCCTCCTCAATGGCTTAAAGGACATCTCCGGTGCTAGGGAGAAAAAAAAAGGAAAAAAAACAATTACTATACCCTCCCTTACTATTGGGTCCACGTTCATTTGAATTTCCTGCCATTCACTGGTTACTGGAGTGCCACTCAGTGTCTTCTCTTCTTTCTGGTTGTTTGGCTGCCAATCGGAGCTGAGCAAAGCTGTAAGTCATCTGACAACGTAGTAGAGGGAGCCTCCCTCTACAGATGACAATATTGACACAAAATAGTGCCGGCATAGAAGCCCCTGGTTGGGGAGGGGTTGTTGTGGGCGGAAACATAGGGAATGGGGACAGAATGGTGGTTGAAGCACATTATTTTTTACACACTCATGGAATTGGAAACTTTGAAACTTTTTCTGCCTTTTTCTTACCAAGGATGGAAGGTAATTATTGAGAAGGGTTATTTATGGTGGAGCTGGATTTTGGTCCCATTTTAAACTATATGCTATGTAATGGCATCTTCTTCTACTCCATACTACAGTGCTAAAAGATCTATGGTATTTATAGAAGTTTTCATTACCAGTGAGCCATACTCGTGCAATATCGCAGGGCAGCTGTCCTCTCCACTCCATCAGCACAATGCCTTATTCTGTATTTGGGGAGCAGGGGGCAATCGCAGTGCATTACTCTCTATTCCCAGCATACAGGTGACACAATTGGATAACAACATGAAGAAAAAAAGACAGTGGGTTAGTCTCATATACAAATGAAATGCTCTGAAAAGTCAAGTAGCTCATGACATTTTATCATTTACTTTAAGACAGACTAAATGGATTGTCTAATATTTAGAACTGTGGTGTTTAGAACTAGTGGTGAAAAACTCTCACTTATGGAAAATTGTATCTTGGCAAGCCATTGCTGTCCTTTTCACATGAAGCAAGACATGTTGATATACCACTGTCGTCTTCAATGGAACATATGGCAAATACTGAAGGGGACACAGACATGAGGACACGATAGGGGATGCCATGCAGGAAAGACAGGTAGAGGTGGGAAAAGAGACAGAAAAACTCTCCTACCAACACCCTTCTGTATGATGAGATTTTCCCCATAATTTGCCTGGACTGTTGCATAATTCATTTATCAAGGGTAATAGCAGATAACCATCATCCAATATAATCTGTAGTTGCCATTGAGAGATCCTCTGCAGCCCCTCAATTTCTATAGATGCTACTGCCGTACAATCTCTCAACAAGGGTTCTGTAATCAATCAGGGCTGCTTCTAGATCAGGGTTTTCAGTGGGCCAAAACTGAGAAATTGGACAAAGTAGCGCACCAACCATGATATTTATTGACGTGTGCAGAGTGGCGTGCGGCCCTTCCAATAGTGATGCACATAGTAGCCATGGCTCCCAATAGTGCCCCATATAGTAGTCAGCCATCCCAATAGTGCCCCTTTATAGTAGTAAGCCCTCAAATGGTGCGCCATATAGTAATCAACACTCCCAATAGTGCTGCATATAATAGTCAGCCCTTGCAATAGTGTACCCCATAGTAGCCAGCCTTCTCAGTAGTGCTCCACATAGTAGCCAGCCCTCCTAATAGTGCACCACATAATAGCCAGCTCCAACAATAGTTCCCTATTACTGCCCTCACCGGGAGACTGGACTGCTGGACTGGACCTTGGGCAGGGCCTGTGTGGTGATATCACCACATTGCCTGGACGAGACTCACTCACTTTAAGACCACAGGGCTGAGTGGCCAATTGGACTACCCATATTATAATCCGCTGTGACATTGGCGGGCCAGTTTTAGGAAACTAGAAGAAATTTGGAAGCCAGAATCTGGATCAGGAATTAATATTAAAATAAACAGGGTAGTGTGCGGTTGATCATAACATTTCATTGCATTACCTACTAGTGCAATATGTAAAAATGCTTATCGTGTCTGGTTATCTGCAATGTCAAAATATTTTCATTCATTTCACTTATGCAACAGCATCACTAATGGTTTCTCAGAAAACCCGTCTCTGGATATCAGTGATATGCCTAACTATGTCATAGAAAGTGAGAGTGAGATGGAAGGCAGCACTGCTATGCTCTCCAGTAACATGATCCTGTTCTCATTAGCTGCTGCTTGTTGGCACCACTGTAATCCGGGCCAATGCATACAATACTGAAACACCTGTTGAAAATATCTGGTATGAGTCATGTCTCCAAACTGGCCCTAAAAACTGTCCAATATCGTGTCTGAGTTGTGCCATATGAAAAATGAGCAGGTGGTCTGGAATGATTCAGCGGAAAGATATCCAGTGTAGGCTGCCAGTATAGGATTCATGAATGGCTGCCTCTGGGTTACTGACAGCTGTTTCATGCAAATGAGATGATGTCTGGCATGGTATCAGGTTCAGTCTGACATTCATCGTTGACACCTTCTGAACCAGTAAGATCTGCAAGTAGTTTAATATGGTACATAGAATATAGTATTTTGTAAGCATAAATTGCATTCAGTAAAAGCCAAAGAAAAATAAATAATTTTTACTGGTAACATAAAAAACACCAGCATGCATCAGTTTAATGGACCACTATTTGAGGCATCATCCTGAATTGTGATGATCCTGCAGCCAGTCAATGGAAGATACCAGTGATTGGCTGCTGCATTACAAGAACAATGCACACAAAATAGAAAGTTTTCGTCTATTGAGGCCATGTTCGCACAATGTATCTTTTGCATAAATCACGGCCATTGTTGCAATTTGTAACAACGGCTGTGATTTATGCAGAAGATACTTTGTATGTGAATAAATGGAATCCTGTCCAGACATAGTACACGCTCCGACCGGGATTTCAACCAGCCACATGAAAAACTGACATGTCAGTTTTGTGCAGCCGCTATTAATTGAATAGCAGCCGCACAGACATGTCAGCTCACACAATGGAGGGTGCGGCTCCGTCTGCACTCTCCATTGGGTATAATGTGAATTGGGATGCAGGCACACGCGGGTGCTCCTGCATCCAAATTCAACAGAAATGAAGATCATCTCGGATGATCTTTACTAACACTGTTCGTTCTGTGACCCGGCCGGGTCACAGAATGGCCGGTGTGAACCCGGCCATAATCTGTAAAACCAGGTGTACACACATACAGTTATCAGAGACGGCGCCAGAACGCCCACCAGTGATGGCTGTTCCATGTTAATCACACTTCTTGTGATTTAAAAGTTAGATTGAAATACAATGTGAAGCAAATCATGTATGCTCACCTGTTATGGTTATCATGTCAAAGTATGTGAAAATAATACACCCGCTACTCCACAGTCCTGACATGTTTTGCCACCTGGTTTCATCTAATGGCAATTACTTTTAGTATGTTAAGACTAAACTTCGGGCCATACGCACCAAAACATCTTGCTTACTTTTTGTTGAAAAGCTGACAGGAACCTTGTTAATTCATATTAGAAAAAGTCCTACAAAAAATAACTAATTAAATAAAAAAATAAAAAGCTTTCAAAAAATTTGTAAAACAAATAATTTACATAGTGGACAGGATCAGACAGGGTCATAGCGCTTAAAGGGGTATTCTAGGGGGGAAAAAAACAGTTTTTCCAACCTCTGTACCAACGCTATTCTCCGTATTGGGCCTAGATGACCCTGTATATGAATACAGCTGCTGATACGGCACAAGGCCCGTGGCTCTATTCGTTCCTATGGAGCCGACAGAGCCAAGTACAGTGCTCCATAGGTATGAATAGAGCTGCAGGTCGCATGCCGTACCCAAGGCTCCATTTATAACAGAGCCAGCGAGGCCTGATACAGAGATTGGGGAAGGGGGGTACAGACCCGTCCTGGACAACCTGTTTACGTAGTCAAAGCAGTAAGCTCCACGAAATTAGTTTACAAAATTCTTCTTAGGGTAGTGAGTAGTTGGTGCAATGGTGCCCCATTCGCTTTGACTGGGCAATGTCAGTTTTTTTCTTTAATTAAAAGACTTTCACAGTGTTCTTTATTCTAATAGTAGATGCATGCCAAACGGATTCCTGTACAGATGGTATATATTTTACAGTGTATTAGCGTTTTTTAGTTTGACTGTATTTCTTTCTTTCTGAATTGGTACTTGAACTTGCCCAAATTTGTTATTGCCTTTTATTTTACTGTCTTTTGTGAGCCCACATTCCTAAGACGTAAGCTCATGAAAGTCTGGCAGCTGCTTACGGGCTGGTGGATTCTCACGGCATGGTAATCATAAACAGATAGAGCCTGATAACAGTAGCAGTTCATATTAGACCTTTTAACATCTGTTATTTAGATGTAGAATTGTAAAACCGCTTCATTAGTTCAGTGGCAGCTATTTGGTTCATAGACGCTGAACTATATCACCCAGCAATAATAAAGGGTTCTCTAGCTTTTGAAATATATGGCCTATCTTCAAGATAGGCCAAAAATGTGGGTGGTGACTCTTGGTACCTTCTGCCAGTCAACTGCTTATAGGAGTGACAGCTCTAAGGCGAGCACAGCAGTCACTTTGTTGCTTACATCAGGTCTTACAATATACATTCAGAGAATGAGACACAGCTGCATTGCCAAGTACAGCCATTATGAAAAATTATTAGTTATTACAAATGCTGAACAATGAAATAGCTGCAACACTTGCTTGGTTGATGCAGCCCACTGTTTGATAAGAGTGCCAAGAGTCAGACCCTCGAAGATCTAATACTGATGGTTCGTTCTAAGGATAGACTAGTTAGGGTAGCTTCACACGCAGCGGATTTGATGCTGCAGATCCACAGCAGAATTGATCTAAATAACTGAACACAGCATCAAATCTGCTGCAGATCTGCTGTGGATCCTGTACGTGTGAATGCACCCTTAAGAAGCACCCTGGACCCTTTTTGTCCATGTATTTGCCCACTTCCAACCCCAGCTTTCCTGCAGTGCCATCTGTTTCCTTCCAGCTAAGCTGCATCTTCATAGTTCATAACCGCATCTGGGACATGTGGCCACTAGTCTGACAACCAGTAAATTCTATAGCTTAATATTGGTCTGCAGTGGGTTGGTTAAATACTTGTGAAGTACAGATCTCTTATGGCGGCCCTCAGATCCCTCCCTATCCAGTTCTAACTGTATGTCTTTCCACTTACAGTGGCTGCACAGAGGGGGCTTATATACACTATGTGGGGGTACAGAGGAGGCCTGTATACTAAATGGGGCAGAAAGGGGATGTATATTCTATATGGGGTACAGAGGAGGTGTGCATAGCATATGGGGGCACAGAGGGGGCCTCTATAGTTTATGGGGGCTACATACAGTGTAATACCCTATAGTGTAATGGCCCTTTTACATGGGCAAATTGTTGCTAACAAGTATTCCCATTAACCATCATTCAGCTAAATCAGCCTATGTAAAAAGGTCAATGAGCAAGAAAACACCCGCTTGTCAGCTGATTTGATCTATTGTGCGGCCATAAAAATCAGGAGCCAATAACAATGAATGCTAATGGCCGCATGGTTAATCACGCCTTGTAAAGGCACTGCAAGCTTGTAAAAGGACCTGAAGTTAGGGGACAGAAGAGTTATATCATAAGCTATATCATTATAACTAAGATTCATCAGTTACTGCACTTGGATGAGAACAAATAGTTATAAGATTCCTCTACCTCTCCATGCAATTACACAGACATTATGGGAAGTGTGGGCAACATTTGGAAAGCATTTCCGAGGGAACATAGGAATCAAGTTGGCTGATGCATGCCACCCCAGCTACAACAAGACATACACAAGAAGCTATACATTAGTTTATAATAACAGCCTGTTAGTAAAATCAAATTCCAGAGTGCTACGTTATGTAAGCAAATATCTCAAAGCTCTGGGAACTAGAAATGCTAAAGTGTTATGTATTTGAAAGACAGAAGATGGAATACTACCTGCATCTACAGTACCTCACTAAATGAGGCCATATACATGTTTGGAATCAGATCTATTAACTCTCTGCGGCTACCACCTGCCATATCTGTAAATGTCTATGTATATCTATGACCTAAGACAGAGTGTTGACTTCTGACTGGACAAACCTAAGCTTCCCTAAGTGTAGAGTAAGTCCCTCTTGACATTTGGGGACCCTTGAATCAGGGGGTCCCTGCATAGCAGTAGGTAGGGCCTACCAGGGTCACCACACTTTCTTTCACATGACTGAAGAAATACTCCATTTTTGGGTGTTAAAACTGTATTTTTCTATGTTTATTTTCAATAAATGCTTTGAAACATAGCAATCCACTATGGTCCTCTCACTTAACGCTTTCTAATGACTGACCTAAAGGACTGCAGGGATACCTATCCTCCAACCATCACAGGTTCCTTCTTGCATATAAAGTGATATGTAGAAAGAGGAAACTTGTAGCATTCCTTTTGTTGTAAGTTGATTGTATATATTCTGAGTTTTAAGGCTGATCCGAACACTAGAAATATGTGTGGAAAGTGCACCTTCATAGACAACTCCTGTTTGCAGTCTCATAATAAATCTTACATCCATATGTTTGGTGTGAAAATGTGACTATTGTGGTCTCTATGGCTACAATATGTGCATTGATGGCTTAAAAATATTTTGACCAAGCCGATCTAAAGATGGGATCACTAATGGGTGGGAAATGTCCATGGAAAGAGCTGTTGGTATATCCAATCCATCAATGAGCATGAATGCATGACTTTGGTGTAAGCAAACAATGGGCCAACAATGCTCAGTGCACAGATTATCTGTTTCACATCGTTCAAGTTACTACATGACACATGTGAAGGATGTATCATATGAGACCAAATTTTAATGAAAGGGAAAGACTTTTTTACACAGGCCAAAGTAGTGCCACAAACGCATGCCGATCAGTTAGATCAGTGCTCATTTGCCAGGCCTTCTTAAGGCTCAACCAATCATGCTACCTATGAACTTCATGAAGATGTACAAAAAATGCAATTGGCCGATAAACAAGTGGTTTCTCCTTTGTTGGCTGATCACTGGCTCTCTAACATTGGCTGACTATGAGCAGTAAGGTGTCCTGGCTGACAATAATTGGCCCCTGTAAAAATACCCTTTAAGGGTGCTAACACACACGACCAATCCGCAGCAGATCTGCAGCAGATTTGATGGTGCAGATTTAATGCTGTGTTCAGTTATTTACATCAAATCTGCTGCATATCTGCTGCATATCGCAGCAGAAAATTCACTGCTGTACTGTATGTGTGAAGCTACCCAAGTCCAAATTGTCATTAAAGAGAAGACCCCACCCTTTCTCCATGGCAGCTTTGAACTGTCCCTGCATTATATATAAACGACCACATGTAATACTAATTTTATGTTCCCAAAGGGCTTCCACCTTAAAGCTACTCTGTACCCACAATCTGACCCCCCAAACCACTTGTACCTTCAGATAGCTGCTTTTAATCCTCAATCTGTCCTGGGGTCCGTTCGGCAGGGGATGCAGTTATTGTCATAAAACAACTTTTAATCCTGCAGCGCTGTGTCTAACAGCCGGGGCTTACATTTGTATATGCATTAGGCTGGCACACCCTCTCTGTCCTTCCTCCCCACCATTAGGAATGCTCCAGGCAGATTGCTTCCTATTCCCCACCTGTGTGTATAATGAACATGGGCTGGATCGTTAAGACACCTGTGCAAAGCTCAAACAGCAGTAAATGTTCCTGGAGCATTCCTAATGATGAGGAGGGTGGGGAAGAAGGACGGAGAGGTGGTGCCAGCCTAATGCATATACAAATGTAAGCCTCGGCCGTTGGACACGGCGCTGCCGGATTAAAAGTTGTTTTTATGACAATAACTGCATCCCCTGCCAAACGGACCTCAGGACAGATCTTGGATTAAAAGCAGCTATCTGAAGGTGCAAGCGGTTTGGGGGGGACAGATAGTGGGTACAGAGTCGCTTTAAAGATCAGCTTTTTCTTGAGGCAGCTGGACCCACAGAAATCAACAAGTTGCCTTGTAAGGGGTTGTCTCTGATGAGATCCCTACTAAATGGCAGCCCTTTCATTACATAGATTCTAAACATGTTTTGCTACTCTTTAGAAGTAACATCATGAAATAACAACCCGCTAGAGAATCTACGTAGAATACACAGAAGGCCATCTTGATGCTGTGTAACCTAAGTATGTACTATCTTATCACTATTGGTAGAAATTGGTAATTCTTTGCTTCTCCACTGGGTGATACTGCAGCATTTCTGTAGTGTAGTGATATGTTTACTTCTGAAATTTCTAATCTCCCCATAAAATCAATAAATAAGCTGTTCTAGTGTAGGTTCGGTATATATATTGTCTATGTATCAAAGTAATGTTTGATCTAAAATGTAGTTTTTGTGGACACACAAGGGTTAATTATTAAATCAGATGCATGTAGTGTCCGGTGTGGTGTAGTGAGCACAGACAGTGGTGAAATAACTTACGTCATTTCTAGTTTAGCAATAACATTTCTAATTTACTATGATAAAAATGCAGCTGTCATTTAGTAAGCATGACTACACATAAGTTGGTTCTCAATATGTGAAGTAGCTGGGAACATGGGAAGTTTGATGGATATGACCTTTTTCCTCCTTTGTCTGTTGGTTGGCAGTAATTGACAACATATGAGCGTATTTATGGGCATCCTGTTCTCTTCCTGTGTTAACAGTCATGCCTCTAAACAGTATTCTGCAAACCTTGTGTGCAGGAAACAAAGGTACAAACCTTTCCATTAACAATTTCTTCAGTAGACACTGGTGTTACATGATCATTTTGACAAATTCTATTCTGAAATAATGCTATGGTGTTGTTGTGGTAAATTATAATCTATTAAGAAGCAGACTTTAATTATAATTTTATTATATAGCCCTTAGACTCTTAGGGCTGGGAAGATTGGTATGAAAAGTGACACCACCTTTTAAAGGTAGCTTTCCCTTTTAGGTCAGTGTTTCATTTAGAAAATCATTCCACAGAGGAAGTTTAAAAGGGTATTTTTTTAAATCATAAAATGTTTTTAAATGACAGTATTACCCAAAGACATATAACTTACATACACTATGAGGCTATGTTCACACTACGTAAATTCCATAGTACTCAAGACTGCTATTGCTGATTTGCAACAACGCCCATGATTACTACGGAACTAAGGTAGTGCTGCCGTCTATGGAATCCCGGACGGAGTGTATACACATATACATAGTATACACTCCGGCCGGGATCCCTAGCGGTACTGCAATAAAACTGACATGTCATTTTTCTGCGGCCGCTTTTCACTGAATATCGGCCACAAAAAAACTGTCAGTTCACACAATGAAGCGTGCAGCAAATTGGGATGCGGGCGCGCACGGATGCTCCCGCATCCCTATTTATCAAGAGTGAAGATCAGCCTCCTTCAAGCATGCTGCCCTGTGCTGAACAATGCCACAAGCAGAGGAGCAGGCAGATTTTGCAGCATAAACTAGTAACATATGCTAAATAGAACTATGTATTTCTTAAGAGGCTGTGCTGTGTTATTCTCTCTGCTGACCAGCTGCAAATTAAAAGCTGTCTGCCTAAAGGCTAATAAGCAGAGGGAGTGGGTCCAGGCCCGGACTGGCGATAGGGCAACTCTGGCATTTGCCAGAGGGGCCGACCCCCTCTGGGCCGGTCCCAACCCCCTACATGCACGTCTGGCTACTTGTTCTCCCCAGACGGGCATATAGGGGGTCGTGGGGAGGTTGATGGGTCGGCCGGGTTGCAGCTTCGGGGCCGGGTGAGCTTCCAACGCAGCCTGTATTACACAGGCCGGAAGCTTACCGCTGCAGCCCCGCTGTGCCCGAACTTGTCTCCTGCTTGGCAGTGACTGTGACGTCACATGTGCTGGCCGAGCAGGAGAGAAGTTCTGGGACCGCGGGGCTGCAGTGGTGAGCTTCCGGCCTGTGTAATACAGGCTGTGTCTGAAGCTCACCCGGCGCAGAAGGAGAAGCCTGGTCCCCTGCTGCTTCCCCTGTCCCCTGACTGCTCCCCCGCCCCCCAAATTCTCTCCCTGCTGCATTCCCTGCCCCTCTCCGACTGCTTCCCCTGCCCCCCAGATTCTGTCACCCAAGATGCCCCCCTGCTGCTCCCCCTGCCCTACAGCTTCTCTTCTGCTCCCCCTGCCCTACAGCTTCTCTTCTGCTCCCCCTGCCCCCCAGATTCTCCTCTGCTCCCCGTGCCCCCCAGATTCTCCTCTGCTCCCCTGCACCCCAGATTCTCCTCTGCTTCCCCTGTACCCCAGATTCTCCGCTGCTCCCCCTCCTCCCCAGCTTCTCCTCTGCTCCCCTGCCCCCTAGATTCTTCTCTGCTCCCCCTGCCCCCAGATTCTCCTCTGCTCCCCCTGCCCCCCAGATTCTGTCACCCCAGTGCTCCCTCAGCCTGTCACCCCAGCTGCTTCCACTGCCTCCCTATATTCTCCCCCTTTCACCCCATCTGCTCCACCTGTCACCCCATCTGCTCCCTCTGCCCCATAGCTGCTCTCCCTGCCCCCACAGCTGCTCCTTCTACTCCCCCAGCTTCTTCCCCTGCCCCCCCAGCTTCTTCCCCTACCACCTGAAGCTGCTCCCCCTGCCTCCCCAGATTCTCCCCCACCCCTGCCACCACTAGCTGCTCCCCCTGTCACCCCAGTTTCTCCCTATCCCTGTCACCCCAGCTTCTCCCCCAGTCACTCCCAGCTGCCTCCCTTGGGGCAGCAGAATGGGGTCTATATACAACTTGGAGAGCACACAGGAGGTCTATATCCAAGTGGGGAGCACACAGGGGGGCTATATACTACTGGGGGAGCACACAGGGGTCTATATACTACTGGTGGGGCACACAGGGGGTCTATATACTACTGGGGGAACATACAGGGGGTCTATATACTACTTGTGAGGCACACAGGTGGTCTATATATAACTGGGGGAGCACACAGGGGTCTGTATACTACTGGGGCAGCACTCAAGGGGTCTATTTAATACTGGTGGGGCACACAGGGGGTCTATATACTACTGGGGGAACCACACAGGGGGTTTATATACTACTGGAGGAGCACACAGGGGTCTATATCCAAGTGGGGGAGCAGACAGGAGGTCTGTATCCAAGTGGGGGAGCACACAGGGGGGCTAAATACCCCTGAGGGAGCACACATGGAGTCTATATACTAGTGGGGGAGCACACAGGGGGTCTATATACAACTGGGGCAGCACACAGGAGGTCTATATACTTCTGGGGGAGCACACGGGGGGGCTATATATAACTGGGGGAACACACAGGGGTCTATATACTACTGGGGGAAGCAAACAAGGGGTATATACTATTGGGGGCAGGACACAAGGGGTATATACTACTGGGGGCAACACACAGCGGTCTATTGTTTTGGAACGCGTGTCAAGGGGGGGGGGGCCCAGACATAACTTCGCTTGGGGCCCCAGAAATGCCAAGACCGCCCCTGTAAGTATCCACCTAGTGTTATCCCTATAGGCACCCAGTGTGTGTTTTGGCTTTTACACAGAAAGATTATCTGACAGATTATCTGCCAAAGATTTGAAGCCAAAACCAGGAACAGACTATAAACAGAAATCAGGTCATACATGAAAGCCTGAGATTTCTCCTCTTTTCAAATCCAGTCCTGGCTTTGGCTTCAAATCTTTGGCAGATAATCTGTCAGATAATCTTTCTGTGTAAAAGGGCCCTTACACATGAAGGAGATAGAGATTGATTGTGCTGGACAAGGTCTAAAGGCAACACATACTGTGAATTGAGAAACTAGTAAAGACAAAAACCCTAGAGATTGGATGAAGACTATAATATTCACGTTTTATTTCTAGAACCACTAGTTATTGAAGAGTAGGAGCCCATTCAGTTTTTTGTTATGGGGCTCCAGAATTACCTGTCCTTGGCTGTTCCTTGGTACGTATTTTGCTCATGGCAGAGAATAGCTTCAGGAATTGGCTTCCATTTTCTAGTTCCATAAATCTCCTCTCTCCTTCATGTAAAGGGAGTTGTATTATATTCTAGTATACTATTTACATATATTCGGGAATTGCTAGTAATTTATGCTCTGTACATGGACAAACCCACAAGTGCCATTTAACATCAATAATTAAAGTTTAGCTGGGCTGTGTTGTTCATGTTGTCATCTTGTATAGGCCTATTCTTCTTATGTCAGTGAGTTATCCTATGATGATGCATTCCACTTGAAGGCAGTTTTCATATGTACAAAATATAAAATAGGTACAAAATAGGCAAATTGTTACTTTGGTATTGGCCTCTGTGAATGTAATATGTAACAAACTCTCAGGCTTTCATTGTATGTGCAATAACATTCACAGAATTGTTTGAGAATATAGGCAGCTCTGTAAGGATTTCTTACAATGCATGCAGACTTAATCCACTTTTAGCCAGGCACTACCACCCCACAAGTATTCTCAATATAAAGAAAAAAGCAATCTTTTCTACCGTAAGAAAATTGTTCCTTAGATTCCGGGAAAGCATTCAGCTCATAAGCTAAGATTAATATAAAGTATGTAATATACAAACAGAGTCTTGGCACAGAGGTTTCCTTACAATTTAATGAATGTATTTAACATTACATTTATTATAGCTCTGCTTTTGGCCCATTTTTTTTTCAATTTACAGAAGCTTTATTTACATATTTTGTTCATATTTTTAGTTTTTGTACTTCTGCTGGCATCATTGCCAACTTCTAAATATTGCTGAACTCAGTGCTCATTAATGTTTGGCTGCACAAGCACACTGCCACACCATTGCTTCTGTCCTGCCTTCTCAAGATCAGTGGGGGTCCTAATGATCTCTGCACTGATCAGCTGCTTCTCCTCTATAGGGGATACCTTTGGATCTTTGGATAACCCCTGTACATTTATGTTTGTTTTAAAATTTTAGGCTATGTTCCCCACAGTATTTTGCAATTAAAACAGGAGTGGATTAAAAACACAGAAAAGCTATGTTCACACACTGTTGAGATTGAGTGGATGGCCGTCATTTAATGGCAAACAATTACCGTTATTTTAAAACAACGGCCGTTGTTTTGAAATGATGGCCTCTATTGGCCATTAAATGACGGCCATCCACTAAATTTCAACAGTGTGTGAACATAGCCTTTCTGTGTTTTCAATCCACTTCTGGTTTTGGTTGCCAAATACTTAGCAAAAATACTGTATGGAAGCATAGCCTTAAGCTCTTGGTCAAAATTCACCTTTTCCCCCTCGCTGCATAGTGATCTTTGCACTGGTCACAGTATGCCTAGAAAATTCCCCAATAGAAGTCAGAGGGGGGCATTTATTAAGTCCGGCATTTTTTACGCCGGACTTAAAAATGCCCCCGCAGCTCCGGCGCTACGGAGATTTATGTAGAGGCGGACTGCCTCTACATAAATCCCGTGCGCGCCGGTGCGCACCGCTGAAAACCTACTCCAGCTGAGGACTGGAGTAGGTTTTCGGCGTATATTTGGGCGGAACGGATGGTAAATCGCGCGGACTCTGAGTCTGCGCCCTCCGTTCCGCCCACTACACACCCCCTTTCCGCCCCCCTGACGTACTCGTCGGAAAGTGCCGATTTGCAAATATTTTATTCGCAAATCGGCCATTTGCGTATAAAAAAATATGCAAATCGGCACTTTCCGCCGAAAATCATCCGTTCGCAGGATGATACATGTGGCCCAATAAGTTTACTTTAGACTATTGCTCCAATGGCTTATATAGGTGCTGTAAAGTATATCTCTAAATGCTGTGCAGAAAGAGCAGTCAATATGGTTGTCCCCATAATAAGGAACAAAAAGTAAAATGAAAACAATTTACATTCAGAAATACCAAAACTTCTTTTTTTTCTAATATTTTTCTATCTGGCCTTTTAGTCTTAGAGCTACAGAGTTAGCAGGGAACCCATTACCAGGGTTCCAGGAGCCCCAAGGTTCCTGTAGGAAAACACAGACTTATATGTAAATGTTACAAAATAGTTAAAAAAAGATCTGGCAGGTCGGAGCAGGGCTTTTGTGTATTTTTCTTTCCTCTACAGGAAACACATCATTACAATTGCTATTTACTGCAACCAGTAATCTGGAGCACAGAACTATGCTAGAAGATTAAAAAAATATGTCTGGTATATACTTGAAATTGCTGTCGAAAATACAATTCAAAATACAAAACCCCGGCTTGCTACTGTGGAACACAAGGTGGGACGCTCAGAAGTAAGGCATATGTAAGATGGGCTATTTTTAAAGAGAATAATGGATGTTACATAATGCTGCGGTCAGTAAAAGTAATCTACATCATATGTTAGTTTGCACTGACAGGACATAAAGAAATTGACTATTGGAGACATAGAGAGAGTGGCCATAGATGAAGCTTATCATCCTGTCAGGAACTTCTGAACTTGAGACAATCTCATTATTTGTTAAAGAGAGCAGGGTCAATCTAAGTGATTAAACTTGCCCTTGAATTTTAATGCTTCCCCCTCTAGGAAAGCATCTCATTAATTCCTGAATTACCTAC
This sequence comes from Dendropsophus ebraccatus, assembly GCF_027789765.1. Lineage (NCBI taxonomy): Eukaryota > Metazoa > Chordata > Amphibia > Anura > Hylidae > Dendropsophus > Dendropsophus ebraccatus. Next base: position 61,886,950 of record NC_091461.1, read on the forward strand.
AGTTTTTGGCCTCATTCATTATGCCCAGTGGGCATTCCCAAACATTTGCAATCCCCCCGAGTAGAAAAGTGCTTCCTGATGTGCGTGTCTAACTCTGCTCACCCCCTGCTCTTAGTTATTGCATTCTACCACAGTCAACACCATATAAAATCTGATATGTAGTCTATTAAAGCTACCTGTAGAGCAGAAGAAAGTCCTTCGGATCTGCGAATCCCAATTGCTTCTCTTAATTTCACAAATTTAAAAATTTCCTTTCTTATAAAAAAATAGGTATATGTGCTAATAATATTAATATTAAAATATATTTATATTAGACCTAGATAATCTGTACCTTTTATTACAATTATTTTAATCTTGTACAATTCCAGAGTTGTGTAAAGCTCTAATAGGGCATGCACAGGTTTCTGTGGCCCTTCCGTATCTCCGAATGCTAACACTTTCATTCAGAAGGAAAGAAGGACTGAAATACATTGTTAGGGCCCTTGCACACTACGGAAATTGTGTGGGTAAGCTCTGAGGGATTCCATGCGCCATCTGGCTGTCCATGAACATCTGGCTCCATCCTATGGTCCGGCAGATTCTGTCCTCCGTCCAAAGAATTTGCTGGTCAATTCTTTTCTGGACGGACAGCAGAATCTGCCTGAATAGAATGGAGTCTATGGGACGGACAGATCTTCAAGCAGGATGTTTGGAGCATACGAAATGCGCCGGAGCTTACCCACGCAATTTCCATACTGTGCAAGGGCCCCTAAACTAAAAACGTGGTAGAGCATGAATTCGTCATGGAAACATAGTATGAAGCCACAAGACTATTTTTTTTTTTTTTTTTTAACTGTCAAGGCATATGATGCACCTGTCCCTGCCACAGGAATTAGGTTTCATTGCCAAAGCTGAGATCTGTGAATGGAGCCTTTACACCAGTACTCAGAGGTTGTGTGCCTCCTGATTAGAAAACCTTAGACTGTCTGTTATGGTTCATACTCACGTATAGGATCCACAGTGAAATCCGCTGTAATCCTCTATATTGTCATTTTCCATGGCTTTAGATTCTCGTAGCTGATTTTTCGTTCCGCTGCCAGAATTTAAGCACCTTCCCACTTAACCTAGCAGCTGCCTGGCTAATACGTTTCCCCGCCCGTTCTCCTGCTTGTTTCTCAGGCTCCCTGGTGTCCCACGCAGCCAATCGGTGTGCTGCCCCGACGCAGCCATAATTTCAATGCACGAGCAGTTCTGAATGCACTGCATCAAAATTTGCTCCACTTTTTTTTCCAGCCCCGTATTTTAGGCTAAAAGCAGGACTTGCTGACAAAATACTCCTTTCCAAGGTATTTTTAACATTGTGCCTGTCATGCATTAAGCTTACTGAGACCATTACACAATTTCTCGGTTTCCTTCTCGGTGAAAAAGTTTTGTCACATTTACAAGAGTTCCTACATGGCTGGAATTTTTGCAGCTCATCCATGCTCTTCTATAAATTAGTGTGGATGGACAATTTCTTTCCTTTAAAATATTGGTTTCTAAAAGAACAAAAAAATAGTTTTGTGTATATTCCCAAGCAAAAATGCTAATTGTAAAAAAATGAGAAATGAGCGTAACTGTGATAATGGAGTGGAATCATTGTAACCTAATACTAACCACTTTTACTGTGCAATTCTAATAACTGTGGGTTCACCACTTCAGCATTTCAAACGAGTCCTGTGTTTAGAACAAAGTGTAGCCTATTGTAAAATCAAAAATCTCATCTTAAAATTGCTGCTAAGTAGACCCTACCAGTTGAGTTCTGGGTTCTGTTGGCAGTGAACACTGTATTATTTCACAATAATCCCTGTCAGCATGTCAACAGTATGTGGTATTGGTTTGGACTTCAGCTTCTCAGAAGGGTATCTTTTGTCTCCAGTATCATATGTCATTAAATTAGGAACAACTGTTCTAGTCTACGAGCTGTAATTGCATTTGCTTGTGGGGAGATGACAAACATTTTATTAATTCATGGCCAATATTGCTTGCTTTCCAGGAAGTCTTAGCTAATAAAGGTGCTCTCTGGGGTTGAGAATATACACCTCAGTGCACAGCAATTGGAAGCATAAAAACTTACAGAAATATTACACTGAAATCTAAACCTTGTCCAGACCACATGCCCAACTACTCTTACTCAGTAGCACCAAACCTCCTCCTGAGCCATGTCACCACCTTTGGGCACGCTTCATTGTAGAGTGTTATGCATTGCCCATATGTAGCTATAATCTGACAATAGTATATAAGCTTGTATGTACTGAACAGATTGAAAAAAAAAAAAGAAATTTTTTATACATTATATTGTATGCAATACAAACCATCAGATGTGGACACAGACTGCAGAGGGTCCCTGTGCAAAAAAAATGTGCCTGCTCCCACCCTCCTCTCCCATATAAAAGATTAGAATGTAGTTATTTCATATAACTCAGAGTATTTGTCGTCTTTGGGTCACTGGAGAGGCTTTCTCTGATTGGAGTTGTTTACTTCCTGTTTTAGACAAGTATACAGCAGGTGCGCAACACAAATATGTAGCTTGAGTTCTAGCCCACAAGCTCAAAAAGTACTTTATTAGCAACAAATAGTCAAGCAAGTAGGCACGGGCTGCACGGCACTGCCGACGCCACATGCACCTTGGTCCATGGCCCCCACGTCCTGATGCATGCCACACGCCTCCGCATGCTGCTGCCCTTTCCTAGTTGGGAGTAGCTATTGGCTATCTGCTGCTATGCGCTGTTTTTAAAGAGATTGGAGAAGAAAGCGGAGACTTGTGTATAATCAGGGACCAGTTGTGGAGTGTGACTCGGAGCCGATACGGAGCTTGTGAACATGTCTTTTCCTAAGGCGCCTCTGAAGCGGTTTAATGAGCACTTTGGTATGTATCAGCGTGTATGTGGTTTATCATCTAAGTATGTACATGGTGTGATTTATAATGACGTCCTATCTCCTAGTGCACACTGCTTATGTTTCTGGGTCATTGCTGCCCCTGTTGCTTCTGCTGTATGGGTGGTCTTCTGTGGTACACGTCGCCGTCTGACCCGCCGACACGTCCTACAAGGATGCCAGTATTCCAGGGAAAGGGATGTCTTATTTCTCTCCCGGCCGGGGGGAGAGAAATAAGACATACCCCGAAAAAATAACATGGGGAGATTTATCAAACTGGTGTAAAGTGAAACTGGCTCAGTTGCTCCTAGCAACCAATCAGATTCCACTTTTTATTCCTCACAGACTCTTTGGAAAATGAAAGGAGGAATCTGATTGGTTGCTAGGGGCAACTAAGACAATTCTACACCAGTTTGATAAATCCCCCCATAGGCACTGTCTTATTTTTAGGGAAACGCGTTAATTCAACTTTAATAACTATCACTTTACAAATTTTGTGGATCTGTGAAAAACTGACAATACGGATGAGCACTATAGAGTTTTTTTTGTTTTTTTTTGCAATCAAATTTTGCAGACAAATTGCAGACTCAAATTATAGTCCACGAAAACATACGGATGTGTGAATTAGGCCTTAGGTGAGAGACATGATTTAAACTGCAGCCACTCCTGTGTAGCAAAAAAATATTATAGTGACATATTTAGGTCAGTATGCTGATCCTCTGTTTGGAACTCTTATACTTTTTATGTATGTTAATGTTAATATAATAAAAACACAAAGATATGGAAAACGGCTATAAAAATGTTTTACATGCTTTATTGCACATAGCCTCTAAAGTCCAAGAAACCTCAAGACTGTGGCTTACCACCATGGCTCTCACACACTGTTGTTTTGGGTAGCAATATTATTATAGTCTTTTGCCACAATTTTTTTTTACTAAAAAACATAATATCCCTCTTTCGGGGCCCCAAATTACTTAATTGTCAGGAAGTATAATGCATAGACACTGAAACCTAAATACACAGCAGACTGGAGCTCTCAAACTGCTTCCTCAGCATTGCTGTTCAACAAAATAGTTTGAAGTATTTGGAAGTATTCAAGGAATTTTAGAGAGCTAGAAAAAATTAGAAACAAAATGTAAACTGTATTTCTTGCAGTTTTTGGCTAATCCATTTGCGTCAGAGGGTGCCTCTGAGTGACTGCAATTGTGTCTTGTGCTTTTCTTTCCTGAATTGTGCCATCTCCGGGACCTGTGCTTCTTAGTTGTGACTTTTAAACTCTGTTGAGGAAAAATGTAAAAAGGTGAATGAACTAAAAACTCTGTGCAGTCATGCTGCTTTATTTTTTATTAGTTTTTGATGAGATTAGAAGGACATATGTTTTTCTTACAAATGTAACAAAACCAATTGTAAGATTCCTCATTATGAAACTATTTCTTCCATAGATTATTGCAATAAGTTGTTCTTTTATAGAGATATTCCCAACTCTGACATTGGCATATCCTGTGAACTCCCATAGTAGTCAATGGAGGGAGCTACTCACATGCATGGCCACCTCTCCATTCATTCTCCACCTGTATGCAGCAAAGACCTCTCTTCTTCACACAGGTGCAGGTGCCTAATCTAACAGAAACTTATGGCATGTCCATTGGCCACAGAAACAGAGTGTGCCTCTGTTCCCAACAAAAAAAAAAAGTGCAAGCGCAGTTTACTGATGTGGTACCACACTATTCCTAGAACTGTTTCCCAGCAAACAAGCATGTAAAGACTTGTAAAAATGTGTTTCTTTATGGACTTCATACATGCCGTGTAATGAGGCCTAGGGCTAAAATTACATTGCTGAACATATGGCACACACATACTGTATGCTACTCTCAATATATTAGATAGACCAGTGCTTCTCAAACTTTTTCTACTGGAGCCTCACCCAGCAGACCAGGGAATGCCCGAGCCTCACCAGACTGAATAATAAGGCCGGGGCCTCACCATCTGTTGTAAAAATCCATTTAAAAGCTGAAAATAATACTAGAGCTACCTTTCACCTGTCTCCCACGTTCTATATACTAATAAAGCAAGTACAAAATAAATTAATAGTGTTAAAATGGACATTTTTGCAAACAGCAAAAGGACTGTGCAGATTATTGTTACTTTTGTGAAAACTCTCTCTTCAGCTGGGCCTCACCAGCAACTAGGGGGCGCCTCACTGGTGAGGCCCGCCTCACAGTTTGAGAAGCACTGAGAGACTTTTCTTTCTATTGTGAGGATTACAAGTTCACAGCACCTCTTCTTATGCATAAATGAGCTGGCACCTGTTGCTCTCTAGATAGAAATTGCCTGAACCTGACAAATTTTAGTTGAATTAGCAGTCTAATGTGTAAATGACCCTTAAGATTGCCAATGTTGAGGGAAAAAAAGGGATTAGTATGTTTGACTTTAAAATGCCTCATCCTTCATTTCTACATAAAATAAACTACTGCCAGAAGAGTCTGACAACAGTGTATTCCCTACTAACGGGAAAAACCTACACACTCTGCTAAATGGAGGAAACAGCTTAACTAGTGTCTCAAGTGCATGGCCAGTACCTCTGGAATCTTTTTAAGGGTACAAACCCACTTGCCGGATCCGCAGCGAGTCCCCTTGCTGCGTATCTGCAGCGAGACTCGCTGTGGATCAGGCCCCTATTCTTTCAATGGAAGACAAAATCGCAGCAGGGATGTACATCCCTGCTGCGATTTTGTCTGCAGCCCGCCCCATTAACCCCCCGTCCGCCAGACATTATACATTACCGGGTCCCCGTTCCTGCTTGCTTCAGGGCTCCTGGTGTCTTCACGGCCCGCCCGCCCGCACGATCGCCCGTAGCCCCGCAGCCCCCAGCCGCACCATTGCCCTCCGGCCGCACGGGGGCGGCCGGGGGCTGCGGGCGATCGTGCGGCTGGGGGCTGCAATCGGGCTGCAGGGGGGCGGGCAGGATACAGTATACATTACCTAATCCCGGCTCCTGCTTGCTTCGGCGGCTCCTGGCACGTCCCGCCCAGCCAATCAGTGCGCTGCCCCACCGCAGCGCACTGATTGGCCGGGCGGGCGGTGGAGACACCGGGAGCCCCGAAGCAAGCAGGAACGGGGACCCGGTAATGTATAATGTCTGGCGGCCGGGGGGTTAATGGGGCGGGCTGCAGACAAAATCGCAGTAGGGATGTACATCCCTACTGTGATTTTTGTCTTCCATTGAAAGAATAGGGGCCGGATCCGCAAATACGCAGCAAGGGGATTCGCTGCGGATCCGGCAAGTGGGTTTGTACCCTAAAACAACTCTGTACCCACAATCTGCACCCCCCCCCCCCAACCGCTTGAACCTTTGGGATAGCTGCTTTTAATCCAAGATCTTTCCTGGGGTCCATACAGCAGGTGATGCAGTTATTGTCAAATTGGAGTGGCCTAGAGTGTGTCTGCCTTCGTCCCTCCACTTTTCTGACCACTGCACAGGTGCTGGATAGTTAAGACACCTGTGCAGTGTTCAGACAAGTGATGAATAAAAGAAATCCTGCCTGGGGCTTTCCTAGTGGTAAAGAAGGTGGGGGAGGAAGGACTGAGAGGCAGTGCAAGCCTAGGGCACAGACACTTTAGGCCATGGCAATTTGACACAGGCCTGCAAGTTTAAAAATTGTTTTTTAGGACAATAACTGCATCACCTGCTGGACAGACCCCAGGACAGATCTCGGATTAAAAGCAGCCATCTGAAGGTACCAGTGGTTTGGAGGGGGGGCAGATTGTGGGTACAGAGTCACTTTAAGGCCCATGGGTCCATTTTACTAAGGCATGTAGACCAAGTCTCAGAAGTGTAAAACATTTAGACTTTTTTTATTTTACTCTGCTGTTTGCAGGGGCTTAGTAGGAGGAGGATTGGTCTCCACCTGTCCGGTACATCCAGTTTACACCAGAAATTGGGGTAAATAGTAGAGGAAATGAAAACCGGCTCATAAACAAAATAGATTTTCATAAAGATAGAATGTAAAATAATAAATGTGATGCATTTTATTCCCAGCTAATTCCGATTAGGACCAGTGTATATAATGCCAGTCTAAGTAAATCTTTCCATCCCTCTAATTTTTCATTCTTGTTAGATTGCATATCTGTGACTGTGCACCTACCACAGCTACCATGTAGAATCCATGCTGTAATGCAAAATACACACAGCAAAGAAGCTTTAGCATTGTACAGTCAGAGAATGCTTTAAGTTCTCCTTTTAGCAGATTTTTAGCAGGTTAGATGTATGGTAATAAACTGCCCTTACTGCTATCCAAGTAAATCCTGAATGGTCTAATAGGACATCACAGAAAAATACTAGAGAAAGATCACATGGGGGAGGATCTAAATATCTCTCTTAAATTTTGCCCTTGTTTGCAAATTCCTGAGTTTCTGCGTATGCAGGGGCTTATGCAAGCTCTAGGAAAACATGCAAACCTATTCTCTAAGCTCTGAATGTTTGTATCCACTTACACATCTTTGGCTGAGTGTGTTGTATAAAGCCTTGGTTATATTATACACAGATGTGAAGCGGTACCAGCTGGTGCATTTTCATGCCTATGTGACTCTTGCTGGCCCTCATTTAGGTTCACTTCATCTCTATATTTTTTCCTTATACGTTATACCCTCAGGTTGTCAAGGAAAGTGTGCAGGCGTGGTTTTACCTGCCGGTTGACTTACCTTTCAAGATTCGAATATTAGTCTTTTTTTATTTCACCAATGGGAAATTGGTTAGTATTACATTAGATTATGTCTGTCTATTAAAAAAGTGTGAGATTATCTCAGTGGGGATTTAATGGCTCAATGTGGTCACTGACTCGGTATGAGTCAACAGCCCAAAGGAGCTGACTAAGCAAGAAGTGAAATATGAACTTTATTCTGGATGTGGAATAACATTCATTTATATAGTTGTGTATGAGTTGTGTCAAACCAAGGAACATATCTACATAGAATTTATTCATTCTGTTTGTTTGCATGAGCTTTCTATAGGTACTCCAGTATTCTCCTACACTCCAAAAGCTTTGTGATTAATACGTTTTCTATAAAATTGGCCTTAAGAACCTTTCACATGGCATGATCATTGCCTGAACAAACAGTAAGAGTCCAGGACTAATGGAGGCCAAGAGAGTGCTATGCACACACACAGCTATAGCAAATTTGTTTATTATTCTTTTTTTTTTTTTTTTTTGCTTACATTTTTTTATTTGGTAAATAGAAAAAGGGGGATGAGTTGAAATTTTATTATGGGATGGATTTATTGTTGTTTGAAATAAAAAAAAAAAATTCAGACACTTTTATTGTTCCCTGGGGGATGTCTATATGCAATACCATGATTGCTCATAGGGAGCAGTGCAGTACCTATGAACTGCATTGGTCCATTAAATCTGCACTTGATTGCTTCCGGCTACTAAGGGCAGACTGAAGCTATCACAGATTCAAGGACCACCCAGGAAAACAGGAGAGGGCCTGGCTGGTAAGTATAATTGATTGGCTCGCTGGAATACAATCACGGCCAATGGACCACAAGGAAAGGCATTTAAAAGCCGTTTAAATGCCACTGTTAGTTTTGGAGGATCGCTCCAGGCTGGCTTCTAGTGGCAGCCCCCAGTTACTGATAGCATATAGGGGCCACCCGTTATGGAGAGAGCCCCCCCCTCTTTAATCCCTTACCGCCTCCAAGACACATTTGTATGTCGTTGTTCCCAATCGGGTTCAATTACCTGGGGATCTTTAAAATGTAGGCCGGCAGTTTATATGACAGTGGTGCAATAGTAAGCACTTTAAAACTGCAGTAAGCAGAGGTTTTGGGCAGGAAAAATGTTTACAATGCACCAAATAAATTATGGTGTTCGCCACTTCAAAAAAAAATCAAGCTTTTGCAAATGGCAAACTACACAAGCGATCTTTACCAGACTTCTCATTTATTGCTCCCATTATGTTTCCTAGGTAGCTGCGGTAGTGGTAGGAGTTGTCTGTGTGTGGATGTTGATGTGTCTGCTGATTTGGATTCAGACAGGGTTCTTCATGAAAACATAGTACCTGGCAGAGATCAGAATCTGGAGCAAAAAGAAGTCAAAGCAAATAATTTATTTGCTATGTTAGTATAATAAAATGTCACTCATTTACGTAGCATGGGTAGCATAAAAAAGTTAATAGTAAAGTATTTTTGCTCTTGCTGCAATTCCATTTAAGCTAATGAACACATTTTAGCACCGATTAAGCTTAATCCATCTTTTGTCCTCTTTAAATTCAGTGTTTTTAATGGCAATTTCATTGCCTTCAGACCCTTTGGTTTTAAGTCTATGCGATGATGTCATTTAGTTTCCATAGTAACAGAAAACATTGGCAATAGTAGGTTCAACAAAGCGTGACAGTTAAGATCAGGTGGGACTACAACACCTGCCAAGTATTTGTAGGCCATCCGTAGAGGTATGAGCAGTCCTATAATGTCAGCATTGGCAGTGGACCAACAAAGTTGCAAAGCCTTGGCCAGATTATAAACTAAAAGGATTAAACAATAGAGATGATTTATTGTTTAATTTACAATTTTATTTTTACACATTAATAACCTTAGAATTAGAAAACATTTGGTTATTCATCCCAAGAAGTCCAACTCCATCCCTAGAATGGAGTGCCAGTACAGGGTCCTGAGATCTAAACTTCACACTATAACCACTAGTAATATGATGTTCTGCAGTGGAAACTTCCAGCCTTTATGTTGCTTAGCAGCATTGTACCAGTTTGTAGAAAAAATATATATTTTTTGTTTCACACAAGAATAAACGTAGTAACCCTTTCACTATCAGAAATAACTCCTGCGGGCATCACCTTTCACAGTTGCTGGGTTACCAAATATTCAAAATATAGCATAACATATATACACTATTCGTGCAACATATAGCTCAGAACAAGTAACCTACTCCATCTCTAGAAATCAAAGGCATACATTTTTATGGGTATGTGTTAAATCCACTGTATACATAAGCTAAGTTTCCACAAGCAAAGCCCCTTCCCAGTCTTCCCCTGTACAGTGGCCTACTTTGTGAATGGGTCTGGCTGCAGTTCCTTGCACAGCTGGTTGGCCGCGAGTGTCACTCAGTACAGCTGCTGCTTCTTTCTTATGATCAGTGGTGATTATAAAGTGATGGTATATTCTATATATTTTGCAATATTGCAAATACATTTCCATGGAGAGCTCCATTTGCTTTTACAGTAGTGGTAGTCGTCCCGCTAGCCGGAGCAGGTATGGTGGCTTCTTGTGCTTCAGAGTTCTGAGATGTAAATGATGAATCATAACCCTTGGGGGCCGTGATTTGGTTTCTATAGAAACTATAAACAATGGCAATAGTAGATTCAATAATGTATGATAGTTCTGTACAGCTGTTTTTACTGTCATGATAATAATAGATACATTTAATTAAAGGGGTATGCTAAGCTGAACTTGTTATCCCCTATCCATAGGATAGGAAATAACAAACTGATCACTGGGTGTCTGACACGGGGACACAGTCACCCTGGAGCGCATAGTGCGCCTGCGTGGCTGCCAAGGCCAGTGCTCCATTCATTTTCTATGGAGTCACTGAATACTTCCGAGTTCAGTTCAGACCCCCAGAGAACATCTTGTTGTTCCCTTTCCTATAGATAAGGGTTAACAAGCCAAGATGAAAAAACTATATTTAAATAGCTTGAAAAGTAAATGGATGAAAAAAACAGCATATGGCACAAAGATAGTCACATGACATATCTATTGCGGTCATCATGCTTCCCCTCACAGCTTCTTGCAATGCTATACTGCTAGATTCCTGATATAAAGGGTATTGCAGTCAGAATCCTTTTAGATCCCCTTTTCCTGCAGACCTAGAAGAATAGCACACATGTACCACTACTCTGTGTGCATAAATCCTATTATTTTAAGGATTCAGGAACAATGAGGTCAGAATGACTGGGGGACACTGTAAATTCTGAAGGTTATGGTATTTCCACTGCTGTGATATCCTTGGCATGTTGTTTTTTCTTCTCTGCCTGGCAGAAATATTTATTTGTGCTCTTTGGGCACAAGCAGAGAAAAAACATTGCAATGGTAAATTTTTCCATGTTTTAAGTCCACTTTAATGAGTTTGTTTTGCGTGTCAGAAATGAACGTCCCCCTATGAGAATGTATCGCTGTCAAGGGGGCTTATGGTTCGCAGAGCTTCAGGGTAAAGTATTTCCATAACTTGCCCTATTTTGATATGTACATGGCGAGATTTTGACCGCATGGCTCTTTTAATCTTTTAAAAATAAGACAACGTAAATTGTACAACATATGTGAGTACATAAGCAAAAGGACAATGAATACTGTAACGAGATCTTAACATTTTTATTTTTGTCACAAGTTGTAATTGAGTACAATCCAAAAAACAACTCAGCAAATATAAAAGTGTAGCTTGAAGATTCAGAACCCAATACATAATATGCACTATAATCTACGTTATACAACAGGAATCAGGTGTAATAGTGACCTTCACAGAATCATACTGTAGATATAGAATAGCATGTTGATCCCCATAATGCAGTAGTGTAGTACAACAGGCTAGAATAGAGAAGCAGGGCTGCTGTCAGAGGACTGTACGGTCACATGACAGCAATGGAGAAGGCGTGTGTGTTCAGCATGGACCAATCAGGACTGACAGACTGCAGGGAGCATGAAGGAATGAGCACATACATGTAGCACTCTCTGTCTGGCGAGAGAGGGGTTACAGCTATGGGGAGATTACCTCCACAGTCCTGTCCCCTGATGTAAGCCCCAGCCTAAAGTGGATCTGCTATGATTTGGAAGGTGATGGAGACTTCCTGGGTCAGTACAGTACTGTAGACCCCGCTATACAGACCATGCCCCTCCCCAACTCGCCCTTCCACCCAGTACAGGGAGCTCTTAAACCAAAATAATGCTCTTAAACCAAGTCACAATTTTGAAAAACTGTGAGCTCTTAAACCAAAACGCTCTTAAACCAAGTTACTCTTAAACCAAGGTACCGCTGTATGCATGTGTGTGTGTGTGTGTGTATATATATATATATATATATATATATATATATATATATTATATCAATCACACAATACCTACAGTATGGTTTTTTTGGTGTTCATGTGCTCCAGTAAGACAAGTAGAATGGACAATTTTTGGCAGCAATGTCCTGAAGGAATCTATGTCCCTTTGGTAGAGAAAAACATTTTGATTGATGAGCAGATTTGTCAAGTACAAAGTTTAGAAAGACATCAAACAGAAGACTGTGGCACTACTCACTAGGGTTCAATCAATGCTCTACAAGTCCAGCAGGTTAGCAGCAGATCAAATTAGCTGTTCAACTCTGGCATGGCTAAATCAGCTTGTGTGGTGCTCAGTATATAAATTTCATAGAATCTTACACTGCAGAGTAAAGATTCAGCACTCACCAAGTCCAGTATAAACAACTTTATTACATTACTCAAAGGCATCCCGCAAGTCTTCATCTCACAATCTTAGTAATGGAATAAAGTTGTTTATACAGGACTTGGTGTGTGACACATCCTTACAGTGTATGACAAAGTTCAAAAATTTGTTCTCAAGTCACTCGGTTCCGAGTGGGGTTTTATCCTGCATAGCAGTTCAACCAAGACTGTTTGTGACCCCAAGTTAGAACTTATTTACTATTTCAATGCATCTTCAATATCCTGTAGCATCCATGATAGTCATTGTGCAAAGGTGTATGTGTAGTGCAGTATAGAAAAGCAACTCTGAAACAATCATTCTGAATCTACAAAAGATTCTTTGGTTTGAAGGGGTTGTCCAGGATAAGAAAGACATGAATGTTTTTCATTCCCACTTAACTGGTGTAAAAGCTAAAAAAATATGAACATGCAGGGGAACACTAGTTATTTTGCCTCGATAACTTACGCACATGGAAACAAACATCCATTTAAAAAATCCGTTATTGGGCTGGGTTCACACTACATTTTTGCAATCTTTTTTTCATCTATTTTATGCAAAAAAAAAAAGGGTGAACCAATTGTATGTGTGCATCAGTTTTAATCCTCTTTTCCACTGACCTCCATTATAAAAAAAATGCATAATTTTTTTTTGGGTACCATAAAAAAAGCAGATCCCTCTTTAAACCTTTTTTTATTATGCAAGTCGATGAAAAAATCGATCAAAATGGATGCACACAAGTGCATCTATTTCTGTTCACCCTTTTTTTGCATAAGCCAGATGGAAAAAAGGATTGCAGAAATGCCGTACGCAGCCTTAGCAAAAAAAAATAAAAAATAGCACAAACACACTGATACATGTCCCCCAATACCTTCATTCTTCAGTCATTGGAGAATAGTCCAGATATTGTGTTTTTTTTTTTTTTTTTTTGACATGGTAGCACATTGGTTACCACTGGAATAGTGGATCCTAGATCCACAAAACACAGCAATCACTGAGCTCAGGGAGACCAGCGACAAAAAAATCTAATGGAGTACTTACTGAAGAGTCTCCACTGATGCAGTGCCCCCTATTAATTTAAATATGCAAAAGAAGGGTCCGTGGAGTCTCAGTTACAAGTCTCAAAACACGGGAATAGCCAGATATCCCTCCAGGGGAGGGAAGCCTTTTGCCAAGGGGGTGCCTCACAGTGGGGATAAATCTGGTATTTCCCCATTTATGTTCCAATACTCGCAACCGAGTGGGACTTAAGGGGCTACGTATGAGGGTGGTTTGGTGATCTCCCCACTGGGAGGCACCCCCTTGGCCATAGGCTTCCCTCCCCTGGAGGGATATCTGGCTATTCCCGTGTTTTGAGACTCGTAACTGAGACTCCACGGACCCTTCTTTTGCATATTTAAATTTATAGGGGGCAATGCATCAGTGGAGACTCTTCAGTGAGTACTTATTAGATTTTTTTGTCTCTGGTCTCCCTGAGCTCAGCGATTGCTGTGTTTTGTTGGTCTATTTTTCCTTGACCCTGTTAGCCAGAATCCTACTCCACACTGATGAGGGGCAACTACCCCGAAACGATCGTCTGTGGATGCCTGCCTTGGTAAACCCTTGTCATGTCGCGATAGTCGCCACAGAGTTAGACTTTGACGTAAAAGGGGCCACCCTGGTATTTCCCTATTTATGTTCCAATACTCGCAACCAAGTGGGACTTAAGGGGCTACGTATCAGGGTGGTTTGGTGATCTCCCCACTGGGAGGCACCCCCTTGGCAATAGGCTTCCCTCCCCTCTAGGGATATCTGGCTATTCCCGTGTTTTGAGACTCGTAACTGAGACTCCACGGATCCTAGATCTAGTTACAGGGGATATGAAATAAAGCAAGTTTGCAAATTACATAATTTTTTGTAGTTATGTTTTAAAACAAAGCTATACTTATCTGAAATCCAGGCCCAGTCTCCTGAAGGCAGTGTTGTGGTCTTGTACTAGTTGAAAAAAAGAGACTAAAAGCATGAAGTCCCAGTCATCTTCATACTCACAGAGAAGGCCATCATGTGATTGATGGACACATTGAGCCATGACACTCTGTACCAGCTGGGATTTCCTGTGTTTTACTCTTTTATGGTGCGTTCACACCTACAGGATCTGCAGCTGATTTTCTGCAGCAGATTTCATTTAAATAACTGAACACAGCATCAAATCTGCTGCAGATCCTGTAGGTGTGAACACACCCTTAATTATTTTTTTCCGCCCAACCATCAGAAGACCAAAAAGCTGCTGTCAGGAGACTGGACCTGGATTTCAGATAAGTATAGCTTTGTTAATTTTAAAATACAAAAAACTGTTTCTAGATTAAAGTGAAGACACAACTATAAAGATTAAAGGGTATTTTTCAATAAACTAGCATTGCATTGACCTCTGTGGATGTTGCATATTTTACATACACTTCTATTTTTTATTTAGAGGGCTTACTTTGTTCTCAGGCTTAGTCACATGACCACTCTGCCTGTGTTTTCTTTACTTCCTGTGATATCTTGTTCCCTTTCTGTTTCCTGTTTCTGCCAGTGAGGGAACAGTGAGTCATTAGGTGGGCGTGGTTATGCCTCCACATTTCTTTAGCCACACCTCTAACATCTAACTGACATCTGAGGCCATAAGAAACTGCAGCAGTAAGGACAGCATGACAGACTACAATCTCTGTACAGCACTGCAGCATAGGTTGGAGCTATAAACAGTAAATAAAGGAACTATGGGGTGATTTAGCAAAACTTGTGCAGAGGAACAGGGAAGCAGTTGCCCATAGCAACCAGTCAGATTCTAGGTTTAATTTTTCAAGGCCTTTTTAAAAATGAAAGAAGCAATCTGATTGGTCGCTATGGGTAACTGCTCCCCTGCACAGGCTGTGATAAATCTTCCCCTATATTCTTACTATTGTACTGTAAAGATGTACAGTGTTAGGGCAGAGCTGCTGCTGTGTGTAATATGGAAAGGAGAGAGGCTGCTTGACCTCATGTCAGTCACCATTCTATCTATTTCTTGGTGTGGTAACAGAATCCTGCCTCATTGACACCCCACCCACCTGTAGAATGGCTACTGTAGTGTATATGTAATCCAGGACTACAACTCCTATCATGTACATGTGTGCTGGGGTTTGTAGTCCTACAACAGATAAGAGTGAAAAAACTAGTTTATTTGATAATATAAGTAATTGGCAGAAACTGAGCCACCATGCTGCTCAAAAGACACTTGTAGTAATACAGACATTTCCCTGCCTATGTGTAGAGAGGGTGGAGCTAGATTCAGAGAGGGGTGGGCGGAGCTACAGGCTTGCAGAGCTGGGATGTCACTGCTGACCCCTGTGACCTGGAAGTTCTTTATGTAAACAAACACAAATCCAAAAAGCAGCAACAGATGAGGCGGCCCAGGGACACAGAGGTGAAAAAAGGTGAGAGAAAACCACTAAGAGAAAGGGACAGATTACATATTATTCACATTTCCAATAAGAAAAAAATGTTGGACAACCTCTTTAACCCTTTGAGGATCGGGCCCTAAATGACCCAGTGGACCGCGCAAATTTTGTTCTTTGCGCTTTCGTTTTTCTCTTTCCCTCCTCCCCTTCTAAGAGCTCTAGCACTTTCAGTTTTCTATCTACAGGCTGTGTAAGGGCTTGTTTTTTTTACAGTAATAGTTGTACTTTGTAATGGCGTCTTTCATTCTACCATAACATGTATGATGGGATCCCAAATATATTATTTATGAAGATATAAATTGGTAAAATAGTAAAAAACAATGCAACATGGTAACGTTTGGGGGGTTCCTGTGTCTACATAATGCACTATATGGTAAAAGCGACATGATACCATTTCTCTATAGGTCAGTCCGAACACAACCATATGCAGGTTTACACAGATTCTCTAATTTTTTTTTATGAAATCCTTTTTTTTGGCAATTAATTAATAATAAAATGGGCCTATTTTGACGTTTATACTTTTTCACCTATGGGGCTGTATGGGGTGTCATTTTTTCCGCCATGATCTCTAGTTTTTATTAATACCATATTTGTGAAGATCGGACGTTTTGATCACTTTTTATAGATTTTTAAAAAAATATATAATGTAACATAAAATCGGTAATCTGCGCACATTTTTCCCTCTTTTCGTGTACGCTGTTCACCATTCGCAATGACCCTTGTTATATTCTAATAGATCGGACAATTACGCACGCTACGGTATATGTTTATTTTTATATGTTTTATTTATATAATGGGAAAGGGGGTGATTTAACCTTTTATTGGGTGAGGTGCTTTGGGGTAGTGTATTAGTTATTTTAACTTTTTTTTTTTTAGACTTTTTAGGTCCCTTTGGGGGCTCTGTGCAGGGTCAGTGACCAGAGCGACGATCGGACCGCACGGAGGCAGGTGAGAGACCTCCGGTGGTCCGTTTTAACGATCGGGACCCCTGCAGTCACACTGCTGGGGGTCCCGATCGGTAAGTCACTTACACTTAAACGCCGCAGCCGCGACACGATCACGGAGTTTGAGATGTTAATGGCACGCTGCAGCGCGATCGCTGCAGCGTGTCATTAACGGTGAGGTGTCGGCTGCTGATTGGTTGCTCTGGAGCGGAGCGCGCTTCATAGCTCAGGACATACCAGTACGCCCTTGGTCGTCTGGGCGCAGACTTCCAGGACGTACCGGTACGTCCTAAGTCGTCTAGGGGTTAAGTAAGACAGTAGCTTGCTAGTGCCACTGTAATGTTTGTTATCCCTCATAGTACTAAGCTTTGTCAGCAGACCGCTGTACAAAATATATTGTACTGTGTGCAGTAAGGATAAAAGTAAAGATTGAAACTAATTACCTCCAAGACTCTATGGCAGTCTGTTAATAAAATATCTGAAACAAAATAAACCCTGTGCAGTACAGTTGTGAGGTTTAATGAGTCCCCGGTTACTGGAATGGCAGCTGTCCAACAAATCTGAATGCATTTCACAGCCTACTATAATATATTTCATTAGAAAATGGGTCTCTAACATCCTCATCAGAGTCTTACATATAGGCGTTAATTTGTTTAACATATGTAGCAATTTGTGTCTTAACCAAATTCCCTTTTTTACCCTATTTTGTATATAATGTGACACCAAAGCTACATCAATATTAATCTGTATCACTGCATTATAAAAGCGTTATCTAGGATTAGAAAACCATAGCTTATTAAAAAAAAAAAAAAAAGTGCCACACCTGTCTACAGTTTGTGTGTGGTAATGCAGCTCCATTGCAGTGTAGAATTATAATACCACTCACAATGTGGAGATAGGTATCGTGCTAATTTTTGGAGTAAGCACATATGGTTTGCTAAACATGGATAACCCCTTTGAGTATACCTCATGACTGCATGATTATATAGTTGTATTATTTTGCTTAGACAGCTTGATCCATCCTCAAATTGACAGTCATAGCCAGACAGGTCACTATCATTGTATATTTATACCTTGGATACTTGGATGTGCTCTTGTTGGTGTGGAGCTATGTACTCTGACCAATCGGATAATCTCGTAGCATGACTAAGATAGAGACTGCAGCTTCATACCCCCTCCTCCCTGTGTCTAAATCCAGGATTATTTTTTTCTGGTAAAATGATGAAACCTTATGGCACCTGACAATTAAATATAGGGTAGCTGGAGCCTTACTACTTGGCTGCGGTCATCAGTCCCATAGACAATAAATGGAGCAGAAGCATACATTCTTATGGCCACTCTCTTTATACTTCTCACCATGGTTGCTCTGTAAAGAGGAAAAGGACCCTGATCTATTGGTCATTAGTAGTTCTAGCGGTGGGGCCCCCAGGGATCATACATTTATCACCTTTTTCTGTGGGTGATAAATGAACTTAATTGGAAAACCCTTTAAGTCCTCACATTCCTCAAGGTAATAATTTTCCATATATTGTATAACTGTCTGAGCTTAAGAGACGTCCTTTGTGTAATCAGGAGACTTTTTGTAAGGAGGGGAGGGTAACATTATTTGGGTCTCAAGGTCTGCTCTGTTCTCTGATATATATCATATAATACCTGGATGATTACAATCACCCTATTATATAACTCTGTATATCATAATCATTAATCCAAATTTAGAGTTTATTGTTATAAATACAGTTCGGTCAACTGAATATATAGCTCTATTTACAGCAAGATATTATAGCTGCAGTTATAACATGCCAACCTTACCAACAGCAACAAATCCTACTGAGAGATTAACATTCAAGCTCAGACATATACATTTGTAGGGATTTACCAATTCACCACATTCACTTTTATATATTATGGTTTGCTTTTAGAGTCAACAATCTAATATATAATGTATGGCAATTCTTAAAGTATCCACCATGATATAGTAAGCCAGTGTAGATTCATCAATGTTATAACAACATCAATGTTGCAAGCAGAGATTTTTCTGCATTTATTATGCAAAAAATGCTTCATAATATTTCCCATCAAAAATGTTAAAATAACCCAGATAATAAATAGAAGAAGAATAAAACAATTTAGAAATTGTGCATCTAGAATTTCAGGTGGCCTCGGTGAGGGTGTGTCAGGAGTTGTCCCAGCACAGGTTATATACTGCTAATCTAGAACAATGTGCAATGTCTTACATAGCTGCCACGTGGCCAGGTTTTGGTGGGGCCGTCCCATGAACCAAACTGAAAAATAGACAAAGGTTATGAAAACTCCACCAGAAATGTTTGTATTGGGGCAGAATTAAAATGTCCCGGTGTAAGTTATTTCAATGTCAAGTATTTGATCTTTTACCTGCAGAACTTTTTTTATTATTATTTAGCATGATTTTTTTCTCTTTGTTTTGATAGATTAAAACAGCCAAAAATGTAAAGGAAATGCAGTTACTTCAGCTACGGAGTCTGCAGTACTTGGAGAGATACATTTACCTGATCCTCTTTAATGCTTACCTTCACTTAGAGAAGAAGGAGACATGGCAGAGACCCTTCAGCAAGTGGATGCATGAGGTGTGTATAAAATCAAACCAGTCCTAAATGTACTTACTACACATTTACCTTCCATATATGCCTACCCTTCATTCATAACTGCTTTACTTTTAATTATTGAAGGGCTTATGCCATGAAAAAAAAATTGTGTGCATTTCATCACAATGTATGAGTATAAATAGTTTAGGCATATTATTGATTAAATATCTGTCTCTGTTAGAAGATATCTCACATTTTTGTCAGTGACAGCACCCCCTGCACCCCACAAGTTCTGTTGCTTTCCTTTGTAACCAGGCACATTATTACATTAAAGCGACTCTGTATCCACACTCTGACCCCCCCAAACCACTTGTACACTTGTACTACACTTGTACAGCTACCTTGTTAGCTGCTTTTAATCCAAGATTTGTCCTGAGGTCCGTTCGGCAGGTGATGCAGTTATTGTCCTAAAAAAAAACTTTTAAACTTGCAGCCCGTGCTCAACGGCTGGGGGTTAAAATGTTTATGCATTAGGCTGGCACGCCCTCTCTGTCCCTCCTCCCCACCCTCCTCATCATTAGGAATGCTCCAGGCAGATTGTCTCCTATTCCTCAGCTGTGTGAATACTGAACATGGGCTGGATCGTTAAGGCACCTGTGCAATGTTCAGACAGGAGAAAATGTTCCAGTGGTATTCCTAATGATGAAGAGGGTGGGGAGGAGGGATGGAGGGGTGATGCAAAGTTAGGGAACAGATATTCTAAGCCCCGGCCGTTGGGCACGGGGCTGTAAGTTTTAAAAGTTGTTTTTTTGGACAATAAACGCATCACCTGCCGAACGGACCCCAGGACAGATCTTGGATTATAAGCCGCTATCTGAAGGTACAAGTGGTTTGGGGGGAGGGGGGGGTCAGTTTGTGGGTATAGAGTGGCTTTAATACATTTGTTTTATATACTCTTTTTATGCACTTAACGTTATGCACTTCCGTAACCTTGTGTATGTTAAGAGAGTTAAAGGACAACTCCCACGAAATTTTTTTTTAGCTTATTTAGCACACATTACAAAGTTATATAACTTTGTAATGTGGTTAAATACCCGGTCTGGCCCCCTTCCCCCACTTTCGGACCCCCGACCCCCCCGCCCGGAAGTTAAAGAATATATACATTACCTATTACGATCGTCACGGTCCTCTTCTCCCGGGCGGCATCTGGTGACAACGACATCAGAGCCGGGGGGCGGTCCGGGTCTTCTTCCTCCTCGGCGTCTTCATAGAGAGTGAATGGGACGGAAAAGGCTGCTGGTGCACATGCGCACCAGCAGCCTTTTCATTGGCTGGAGCGCATCACATGGCTTCCAGCTTCGTCAGCCCTGATTGGCTGAGGTTGCTGGAAGCCATGTGATGCGCTCCAGCCAATGAAAAGGCTGCCGGTGCGCAAGCGCACTGGCAGCCTTTTCCATCCCCAGGACCCGGAAATCAGAGACATCGCTGGACGGCGGACGGCGGTGACGGTGAGGCGGACGGCGGGCGAATGGAGTGGCGATCGTCACCGGAGGGATGGTGAGTATAGTGTCTGTGTGTTCTGTGTTTTTTTTGGGGGGGGGGGTCCCGCGGGAGTTGTCCTTTAAACTAGTACTACACAGAAATTCAATTAGATATATCTGTTTCTGCGAAAGAAAGAGAAATTGATTTTACGTGTAGTACAATTTCCTCTCTCTTTACATATACAGACTTAGGCTATGTTCCCACTATGTATAATACCTTCAATGGACGGTTTTATACTGTTGGGCAGCATTCGGCACGTTCCTGCAGCCAATACCACTGTATAGGCTGAAGAAACATTATCTGTTTCAATTGAATTGTGAGCACAGTCGGGTGTGCCCGCAATTCAATTAACAATTGACTACAGTGTAAAGTACATCCGCCAGCCGTACTTTACATTGTATGAACACCTATTGTTTCTGGACATTAAAATTACAAAAACAGTGGGCGGCAAACAAAGACAACATAGTGGGAACATAGCCTTATAGAAGTGCACAAAGGAAGTATACAGACAACTTTTAAATAGGAATGATAGATTGATAGTGACAGTGGAGAAGAAAAGTCGGGAAAATTAATCCCATAACATAATTTATGAGATGACTCTACGGTTCTGCTTTCTCCCAGAAACAGCACCACTCTCGTCCTCAGTTTGTGTTCGCTCTTTCCGCTCAGTTCCTATATAAAGAGAATACCACACAAAACCAGATGACAAGTGTGGCACTGCTTTTGAAATGAAGAAACTATGCACTTCTTATCCTGGATAATATCCTTTAGGGGAAGGAAGGAAGAAAGAGAAAGCATTTCTCACAGATAACACCCACTAAAATGCATAGATTGTTATGTTGTTATCGAAAGCAGGCTATGAAAAAAGTAATAATAATCAGATGACATTGTTGTAAACGTTCATAGTACATAGGATTTTGTGGGGCCAATTGTACTTTGTAATGGCACTCTTCAGTTTTCTATAAAATATATTGTGAATAAAAATATCTATCTATATATTTGAATTAAATTCAGAAAATCTGAAAAAAAAATCTATGCTAACTGTTTCTAGCCATTCAACCCCTTGAATAAAGCATTCAGTAGACACCATAGTATCTAGGTCTTTGGGCAAAAAGAGAGAGAGAGCAACATATGTGGTCATAGAACGACAGTGGGTTGACCATTATAGGTAGGGGTATGACAAAAGCTTCCTGTGTTTTATTTATTAGCAAGGTTTAATAGGTTGTCTGGTGGTATAACACTCAATTCAAAGCAAAAATGGAAAAATTTTAAAAATTCCCAGTCTTGAATGGGTTAAAGAAAAAAATGGGTTAAAAAATAAAACAGTACAATAGATGAATTGCTGTTTTTTTCTCTATTACGTTTAAAAAAATGTTTGTAGCTTATGACTTGTGTGTACCCCAAAGTGCAACCATTGTAAAATATTACTTATCCTACAAAAAACACATGCCCTTAATGGGCTATAAAGATTTTTAAAAAATTAGCTATCCATGATAATGATTTAAAGACTAAAATGAAAACATTACTTACACCTTCCAATAAAAGGTGCAAAAAAATAATTAGCTTGGCAACTCCAATACGCCACTACTTATTTGTCAGAACCTGAGTAAACTAGAAGAATGTTGTGCATATATACAGAATAATTTTCTGATCCCAGATCCCAGATTCATTTCTATTAATTAAGAATTTGGCACGAGGTTAAAGGGAGTCTCCTGTATTTGTTGGACCATTTATAGTCATTTATTTTTGATATGTGGTTCTATGTCTATTCCCTACGTATGCTGTGGACATATCCCTATTCTATCCATACGTCAATTTCAAAGTAGATCAAATAAGCAGCAGAGCACAACACACCAAACCATTTAGAATCCGAGTAGAGGTGGATTTGTTAAATAAATATCAGATCTCCTGCAGTGTTGAAGCAGAACAGCATGGCACATATGTTTTCATTTCTAGGGAAAAGCGTAACTACTTCTAGGAACATATATGAATTGTGAGAATGTATTTATATCAGGAATGGTAACACTTAATGCATTCTGGATGGGTGCCCAAACTTCTGTGATACCACGTGCGTATGTGTATGTGCGTGTGGGGTCGGACCAGACAGGTTTGCAGTTTTGTCCAGCGCACATCAATAAGCCTTGGGTGCACATTAATCTATTGCTGGCTGACCAGTTGTCCTTCCTTGGACCTCTATTGGTAGAAACAACCCACCCCATACTTTAATTTTTTATGTAAAAACATTTAGTGGCATGCCTTTACTGCTTTACACGCCTCATAGACACAATGAACAATGCCAGATTTTTTTTTTTTATAGGAAGCATTTGTAAGTATGCTCAGTGATTTCTGACCTGTGCACATTCCCTTTAGGGAGATATTCAATGTCATTCACTTTACCTTTCAGTAGTTTTGATATGGGTGTGTATAAATCTTTGTGGCTTTATGTGCTTCAGAAAGGCAACTTCTGGCTAAAGTGATGGTAAATCTGCTGGTCTGCAGGAGGCCACACAACACTAAAGGCCCTACTACACAGTGATTATTGGTCGTATTCAGATTATATCAGCCATTATGGTCAATAATCGCTTCAGGTAATATAAGACAACGATCAGCCAACATACACAATGTCGGCTGACCGTTGCCTTTCAACATATTGAAACATCAACAATCTAGATAGCAGCCATCTGCTGT
Source organism: Dendropsophus ebraccatus (assembly GCF_027789765.1). Classification (NCBI taxonomy): domain Eukaryota; kingdom Metazoa; phylum Chordata; class Amphibia; order Anura; family Hylidae; genus Dendropsophus; species Dendropsophus ebraccatus. The sequence goes on from NC_091461.1 coordinate 61,910,507, forward strand.
TGTCGCTTTGTATAACATGACCAACGGCAGCAGACTGCTGCTATCTTCTATGGGCTGCCCGGACGATCTAAAGATTGTCCAGTCAACTCCCGGCGGTCTTCGTGGTCTTCAGTTTGGTGTTGGTATTTATAAATGGTGGTTGTTCCAATTCAACTTAAAGGGTTGTGCAAGTAGAAGAAGACAGCTTTAGACTTCTGCTTCCTGTCGCTAACTTGCTGTATTTCAATGTCTGAGGTATACTGCCGAGATGTGGAAATACAGGAAGTTAGCACTGGGAAACAGAAGGTTTGAAGGTTCTTTTCCACGCAAGTCAAATTGTCTTTCTAGTAAATAGGATCTTCTCTAAGAAATATAACAGGCTGTTATCCTTTGCCAGCTCAAAGTGGTCATATATACAAGAAAAAGGGATCAAAGAGATACTAGTTCTCCATAAAGACGTGTGGAGACTTAAAGACCATTCCTGATCAACTGGAAATTCTCAGAAGAAAGGATACTCAAAATCACTCTCACACCCCCTAGGCAAAGTGGTGGCACAATGATGTCGCCCTGCTCTGCACTGAAGAAGGGCAACAACCCCAAAACAGCTGTCTGCAGATGTGAAATCTTCCTTTTGGAGACATTGTTTGGTCCGAACAGAGTTCGGTTCAGGTTCGTACAAACCCGAACTCTCGGTAATGATTTCCGCTGTCTGCTCGCTCCGTGGAGAGGGTGGATACAGCGGGAGGACCGCCTGGAAAACTGGGATACAGCCATAGCCATAGGCTGTATCCCAGTTTTCCAGGCGGTCCTCCCGCTGTATCCACCCGCTCCACGGAGTGGGCAGACAGCGGGAATCTGATGCCAAGCGTTCGGGTTCATACAATCGGCAGTTTCGGACCATCCCTAATCCCCAGTCAATGTTCTAAGACTCCTAGATGGAGTGAAACACTTACGTGAAGAGACACCACTCTGCCTAAGTGATGTAAGGGCTTTTTTGCATATCCTTTCTTTCAAGTAAAGAGTTCATTGGCCAGGAACCCATGCATAGAGGATTCATTTTCTATCTACTGTAGGTCAGTGTTCTTGCATTGAGTGTTTTATGGGAACAAAAAAAAGTAATTAGGTTATTTCTACATTAGAAAATAAGTTGCATGGTTAAGAGGATAAATTATAGGGTAACATTAGAGATTGTGTACAATGTGTCACAGAAGAAAAGAATTATTATTATTTTTATTTAATTTTTTTGCAACTACTGTATACACACATGGCAATGTAACCCAATCTGAACTTATGTAAGGGGTAGGTTGCAGGACTGTATCTTTTAATCTTCCTAATCTAATCTGCCGGTTGTGTTTATTTTGTGGCGTGTCTTCCTACCTGTGTTGTTAATATGTGGGATAGGCCAAATTTATGTCCTGTCACTTTGGTATTTTGAGGCAAAAACTGAAACAATGAGAGGAGGCCTCTCTTAGTTTGGATAAGTAAATGAGTGCTGGATTCCAGGGGGTCTACATTACTTTGTCACTGACTTTACCATTGGTATTCTAGCAGTTGCAGACAGCTGCTGTCAGATGTAAACAGTTCGAGTGAGCACACATACCATGCAATCTGTGAGATGAGAACTTCTCCATTGCTTGCTTTTGACTGTTTTACTGTTCCTGGTACAGCTGTGTGATCCAAGAACACTAACTTTTGAGGCTTTCATTGCTACTCTCCAAGGGGACACCATGAGCTTATTAGGTCTCCTATTGTCTCGGCGTTGTCTACATACTGAACTGTAAAATGTTTGGTTTCTGGATTGTTTTTGTTGATTGATTTGCTTAGGCCCCACCGTTTGGTCAGCTGGTTTTAAACAGAGGAAGGTGGAATTTATGTACATTCATTAGAAATAACTGCTTTTGCCAGGAACAACTTCATTCCCAAATGTACTGTAGTGTTTCCAGCTAGTTCTCTTTTTTCCAGTTAATTTCATGAGTCTGTAAAAAGGAAGATGTTTGGGCAGTTTTAATGTAATGCATATTATATAGCTGATAGTCTAAAACTGTTCACACATTAAACATGGGGAGTACATTTTCGAATTAAGTAAACAGCTTTGATATCCTTACACATGAACTAAGATATGGACATTGGTCTCCTGTGGTTAATATGTGATTTATAAAATATTGTCATTTTTATCTTCCTTATAAAGTCCTGATACATGCCAGTAACATTACATGTCAAACAGAACACCCACACACCAAGTAGCCTCACTCTTATTTAATGAACACACCATCTGCCCCTCTCCGTTACAACACTATTCAACCCTGAACAACCCAGCCTTCCTGCAAGGAAGAGACCCCATCCCATTTACCATCAAATAAATAGAACTTAAAGTATCAATGTCGTAATAACTTTCAAAATCTGAATCAATAGTAGATGTGATATAAAGCAAGTTTACAATTTATATATATATTTTTTTTTTCGTTGTTTATCATGTGGTAAAACAAAACTATACTTACCAGAAATCCAGGTCCAGGCTCCTGAATGCAGATTTTTAGATTTGTGCTGCTTGAAAAAAAAACAGACTAAACACAGGAATTCTGGCCAGTACAGAGAGTCACAACTCTGTGTCCATCAATCACATGACTGCCTTCTTTCTGTGAGCGCTCATGTGGCCTGGAAAACACTGGACTTTCTGTTTTCTGACTATTTCTTGGTTTTTGAGAAAAAAGTGTCAGAAAACAGGAAGTGCCGTGTTTTCCATGATAACTAACAAAAAAAAAAGAATGTAAATTTCAAACTTGCCTTATCACATCTACTGTTGATTTAGATTTTGAAAGTTATGACGACAGTGGCACTTTAAATCCCTTTCAATTTTGTGAAATAATAAGATCAAGCTACATTCTTGCTTGAGATCAGGTATTTCTGCCCACACTTCCATTGTAAGAAGACAAAACTATGAGTCTGAGACTCCATTAGATAAAGTACCGCTGATGTTATCGGAACAAGTGACTGGTCACTCCAGAGATTAGACCTTATAGCCCTATTAAACAGAGAAATTATTTGCTAAATTAGGCAAATATCTCCCTAGGTAAAAGAGCCAATGATCAGCAGGCGACAACGTGTCAAAAGATAATCTACTGCTGGCCGCACATCTTCCTTTGTAATATAAGATGTGTGAAAACTGACTACCTCAAAGTTTGGGCTGTGTTAATGGTATGCTCTCTACTGAAAGTGTCACTGTCGTTTAAATTTTTTTTCCAAAAATCAATAGTACAGGTGATTTTAATAAACTTTGTAATTGGGTTTATTAGCCGAAAAATACATTTTTATCATGAAAAAACTGTTTGAAGCTCCCCCCCGTCTTCACGGTTCTCTTATGGAGAGGGGAGGAGTGGAGAGAGATGAGGCACCAAAACAGGACAACAAAGAGTTAATCTACAGTTAATCACCTGGCTATCTCCTCTTACAGTCAGCACTGACCTCTCTGACCTGAATATGCTGTCACCCACCTCCTTGTTGTGTAATCCTTTGTTCTCCACTTCAGACTAACTCCCTTCTCCCTCCTCCCCTCTCTATAGAACAGACAGGGTTGTGTCTGATGCAACAAGTCACAATTTCCTGATATTTTGCAGTGAATGGAAAAGTGGAGGGAGTGGGGGGGCCTGGGAAAAGTCTCTTTGAATGCAGATAATGGCATATTTGGCTAATAAACTCAATTACAAAGTTTCTTAAAATCGTCTGGACTATTGATTTCTACAAAAAAAAAACCCAGACAGTGACTCTTTAATAATATGGTGTCTGCAAAGGAGAAATCTCATTCCGTAAAGAAATGTTATAGAGAACACCTTATAAAACTGTTAAAGCAATTTCCTAAATCAGAATTACAAGGTCCCATGCAGATAGCTGGTTGCATACATTCATTCATGAGGTCAATAGATGGAAGATAATAAAATGGCGAGAGAAAGAGGGGAAAACATAAAACTTTAAAGTCATATAGGAGACAAATCTGTAAAACCATTATCTAGCATATGCCATTATAAAAATGTGCATGGTTTCATTTAGCAGGAACGCAGTGTGTATTTCAGATGACTTCCAGTTTTTTTTTTATTATGACTTTGTACTTAGTTCCTACTGATTTAGGTCTCTGATAAAGGGAAACACATTAAAAGAAAGGTTGTAAGTGAAGTACATATGTTCTATTATGTATATGAGGAAGTTTGTCTTAGTCTGATGAGGGTAAGGAACGTGATCAGCATTCCATCAAGTGTAAAGATCCTTCAGCTTCACAAACATTTTTTACCCTGAACAATACACAGTAATAGATGGCTAATATAACCACTTCCCAGCCACTTTATATAAATATACGGCAGCTAGCCGTGTGTCAGGCTGCAGTATTGGTGTATTTTTTTGCTTCTTTTACAGTCCCCATTCCTAGAACACTTAAAACATTTTTGCTATATGCCCAGAGGTGTAACCAACAGTCTATGGTCCAGGGACCCTTATTATGATCTGATAAGTTTGGTCTCGAGTCTGCTAGTAGCATGTCATAGTGGAATCCTGCATTCAGTAACCTTTATTTTTGCCCAACTGTTCCACTGTATCAAATTAGATTCTCTGAGCAACACCTGCATTATTCATGAAATGAGCACTTTATCCTTCATGCTAGTTGAAATGAAGATACACCAATTGCCAAATGAAACAATGCACCAGGAAGCAAGCAGCCAGCAGTTATGGATTTTGTTTCATACTTAGCTGGAGCGTATTGGAGACTTGCTGATTTTGGGTTGTGGGAAAGCCCCTGGCCCTCCATCTCAGCTAGCTGTACTAATTCATAGCGACGGGGCTGATCTCTGGAGTGAGAGATGAAAGGCACATCTGCCAACTCCAGTTAATCAGGGCAGAGTAGCCCCAGTAGAAGTGGAACCCACTTGTCTTAAATGTGCGTTGGGACGTTCTCAATAGGTGAATGAAGCATCCTTTGGGCTTTTAGCTGTAGTCACGTATTTCTTATGAGATGCATGTCGTTCGTCGAATTGACATTTTGCATGACACTTCACCACTATGACCATACAAACTTGGCCAGGCATGAAAACAGTATTTGTCCCTAGTTTTACTATTGATGCTTTGCCACTGTTTCCCTTTTTACAGTATGTTGGAAATTTTCAATTAAGTTTCAAAAGAAAAACGAAATACTTTAAAGACACCAAAAATATCCTAGCATTTCCTTAGTCTTTTTTTGTATTTGTCTTATATTACAATAAAACCATAGAAATATATGAACAGCCTTCTTTGTATGTCTGAAGATATCAGCCACATGACCACTCCTCCTCCACCTTCTCCTTCTCTTCCTCATTGTCTTGTGCCTGGCAGTGAAGGCTCCCAGTAATGAGTGCCATTTTCGGTGCTCACTTACTGAGCTTTCACAAGGCTCTATTGTATGTAGACTGCACATCTCCTGTTTACACAGGGCCATGCCTGGCCAACATTCTGCCTATGTAAAAGGTCTTTAGAGAACTGTCAAAGCAGGAGCTTCCCCACCTAGTCTTTGGTTGGACAAAAAGATTTTTGAGCTCCTCTGCTTGGATTACCCCTATTCTCTGCAGTATTCCCCCAACCAGAGATGGTATGGAGGAGTCCTTGCATTTTCTAAAAGGTTTTTACAACTGTTTGTTAGTCAATAGAAATTTTGTTTGTTTTTGAAACGGTGAGAACAAAATTATGACCTGTTTACATTAACTTATAGGCTTAGTGTTAAATGGACTTCCAGTGTAAGTCTATGGGGTTTGGCTAGGTCACAGACAGGAAAGGAGTGTGCAGCTGCACCGTCTTATTTCTGCTCGAGCTACTAATCCTTAAGGGTTTAAGTGCGATTAAATCCAATGTTTTAATTACAACCTTAGGTATGGGAAAATGCAATGTTTCAACCCCAAGGGACTTTTTCAAACATGGGGTGAAGACATTGCATTATTCTGCTGATGCAGTTAAAGTTTAAATGTATTCGGACTATGGATGCTTTTGAATGGCAGGTACTTTTTAAGGATTCCTCTATATGGTTTTTCATTGAGGGGTTTTCCCATGGATAATTCTCTTTTCTTAATTTAGTCTGGACGCTGCACAACCAAATTACCATACTTCCCTGCACAAATCTTCCACCAAAGCCACTTCAACTTAGTTCCCATAGAGGTGAAGAGAGAGAGAGTGTATTATAACATCCATCTAAGTTATCAGTGCAGAAGAAAGATCTTCACTAGAGATGAGCGAACCTGGAGCATGCTCGAGTCGATCCGAACCCGAACTTTCGGCATTTGATTAGAGGTGGCTGCTGAAGTTGGATAAAGCCCTAAGGCTATGTGGAAATCATGGATATAGTCATTGGCTGTATCCATGTTTTCCAGACAACCTTAGAGATTTATCCAAGTTCAGCAGATCGACCCGAACCCAGTTCGCTCATCTCTAATCTTCACTGTGGCAGAGAAGGAACTGTATATGGTAGCTCAGTAAAGGATATAGGGAATCGAGCTCTGGCCTCATGGTAGACTTCCCTGTTTATCTGCATTATTTGGTATGTACTGTATATTAACAAAAGTTTTCCATACAAATTAATTTTTCCACCTTTTCTTCATGAAAGGTGGTATTGTCATTAACTCCTACCTGTCTTGCCCTAATAAATTTTCACTGACAACAAGGAAACATTGTAACATGCAGAAGCGTGCCAAAGACAACACAGTGTGCAAAGTATAACACAAACCCTTCAAAAGTTAGAAATGTGAACTACCACAGAGTGAAACGTAAGAGCAAACCCATTGACTTGTCATGTATATACAACATAGATTGACGTGGTATTAACAAGAAACACACATACAAAGGTTTATAGTGGATATGTCAGGTCTTTTATACTGCCTCTTGTGAGGTCAGCATAGGATAGAAGGGGGAACACTGAGCTTAGACTTAATCATTAGACTAAATGCAGACATGTAGTGCTATTCTTGTCATCAAAATGACAGACACAATCGGACCTCAGCAAATCTATTCTAATATAAGTCAGGAGGTTCACTGAGCACATTGACACCAGTTGTACAATGGATAAGTAAGGATTTTTAAAGTGACAGTGACACTTTTTAAAGGCAAACTATCACAAGGTTTGTTCTAGTTAAACTGCTTAGAAAACCCTAAAAGAGATTACTGAGCACCAAAATACTTGAGTGCCCATTACTCAAGTCAAGTATTTTTCAATACTTGTGTACTCAATTTGAGTAAAGAGCCCCTCTCAAATCAATGGGTGACTCAAGTATTTAACCAGATGCCCCTCATTTGGCAAAGCAGAGGGTACCTGGTTAATCTAAAAGTGGCAGTCTGGTCCCCCAGGGGGTTAAGTTAATCCCCTTTGGGCCAGACTATGCTCTGTTGGGGGAGTTATACTTATGATCATGGGCTCGACTCACGTCTTCTCTCGTCAGCACTGGCTCCAGTAGTTTTTGCTCAGCCAATTGGCTGCTGCTGGAGCTAATGCTGAAGAGAGAAGGCATGCGCTGAGCCCAATGCCACCCACGTTCACACAGCACAGTCTAGCTGTTAGGGGTTAACTGCCATGCAACAAGACTGTGCCCAAAATGCTGTGATGAGCACACTGTGCCCACTCCAGTAGGTGTAGTGCACTTAACACAGCTGATGGGCCCAGTCTGGCCCCCAGGGGGCTAAGTGGGGATGCTTTTCTGTACCTACTTCACCCACTGGGGACCAGACTTTGCCCAATATGCTGTGCAGAGCTTACTGTGCTCAATCTTTCAGCACTAGAATATTGGTGGCTAAAAATAAAAAAATAAAATGAATATATAATATATATATCGTGTGTGTGTGTACACAATCTGACTTCAAGCTTTAGCTGTAGTATTAGCTGTAAGTACTATATTGTCAATCCAAATTTTTTAAATGATGAAATACAGACTGAAAATCAGACTGAGGTGAGGGCTTGACAGAAGGAGAGATCCAGTACTCTTCTTTGGATAGCTGCCAAAACCTTAGTGTAAACTATGCAGACTTGTACACCCTCTTTTCCCAGTGCCTCCCCAAATCTACAGTGAAACTTATTAGTAGAGCAGTACAGATTATAGATGCCCATTGTTACTCTCTCAGGTTTTGAAACAGTGTATCTTATTCATGAAACAGTGGGTGAATGTGCTGACGGCAAATAAGCAGACTCCTGTTTCTTGCCATACAAAAGTGACTGGTTGTACAGTTCACAATGACTTTTTCTGCATCTCAAGGTAGTTTAAGTGACTGAAAACAAGAGTTCTGTTGATGGTTCAACTTAGTACAACTTATATGTTGCTGCCATCTTCTCACATTACAGACTGGCCAAATATAAAATGTTTATGAATTCCACTTTACCTATCTCCAAGTCAGGCACAATTCATATATGGTATCTATTCATCCATATGTTTGTTATAAATATATATACCACCAGCTACCAGAATAATAAAACCACCTGATATAGTGCAGGCCCCCTTTTGCCACCAAAACCTGCAATGGAGCCAATGATTTTTTTTTTTTAACTTTGTCACTGATCTGCACATTGATTGTTGGAGAATTCATACAATGTATAATTGATTAACCATGTTTGGATGGTTCTTATGTGAAAGGGGTATTTTAATCTTGTAGGTCTCATCAAGGTGAATATTTTTGAAAATACATTCATTTAGCAAACTCTAGCCTCCTCATATGCCTGCTCTTTCCCTCCCATTGTTGGCAACCACCGCTCTGCTTTAAAAGCAGTAGTCTACTAGTGTGTGTATATCTATACTGTACGTTTTGGCATACAAACACTAACCTAAATGTTGTCAGATCAGTGAGCCGTAAGATCACACCTTGAAAAGCCTATGCACTTGTCAGGCAAGGAGAGAGAAAATATATATTTTTAGGCCGGGTTCACACTACGTATAACACTGTCCATTCTTCATTATTTTCATTTCTGGTGAATTTGGATGTGGGCGCATCTGTGTACGCCCACATCTCAATTCACTGCTGCACATAACTGAGCGTGTGGCCGGGGCCGCACCCTCCATTGTGTGAATTGACATGTTCTGTGCGGCCGCAGAAAACTGACATGTCAGTTTTTTGTGCGACCGGATGGAATCCCGGCCGGAGCGTATACTATGTGTATACACTCCGGCCGGAATTTCATTCATTCACATACAACGTATGTTTTGTATAAATCACGGCTGTTGTTGCATACATTATATGGGCAACCCACTAATTTCAATGTACTTTGTAATAATTATTAACCCCCTATAATGGCACTATGGGGGAAACGCTTGGCATTTGACTCCTAGTGGCTAAAGAAGTTGGATGCAGCTCTAGGGGTGCTAGGGAAACATGGATGCAACCTATGGCTGTATCAATGTTTTCCAGGACTTTCTAGGACTGCACCCAACTTCTCCAGCCATCGGGATTTAAATGCATAGCGCTCAGGTTCAGTCAAACCCAAATGTTCAGCAAGTTCGCTCATCATTACTGCAGACTACTGATAGTTGGGAGTATCACTACTAGGATAACTTGCCATCATCTTATCCATAGGACAACCCTTTCAAGACCTATCAACATGTAGGAATTATTAAGATGATTAAATAGATTTTGAGGGAGATTTATCAAACAGGTGTACAGTAGAATTGTCTTAGTTGCCCCTACTTTAACCCAGTTTGATAAATCTCCCCCATAGTCCAAACTGAATTCAGTCCAAATTTCAGAAAAAAATGGGAGTGTGTAGACGATAATGCAGAATCATGAATACAGACATCAATGAAACAATTCTCTAGTTAAAATCTATTGTTAAGAAAAGGTTGCTAGATCTTGTGTTATTGTAAATGATTGTTTCCACTTCTTACAAATGTACTGTATTCTATGCAATATTGTAAAGGGTCAAAAGAAGATAGATGAAGAATCCTTTGTATTAAACTTTTTTTTTTGTATGTGTATGTAGGTGGCATCCAAAGCTGGAGTCTATGAAGTGCTCAATCAACTAGGCTTCAGTGAATTTGAGAATGTGAAAGACCAGCCTTTGTCTCGGCTGCGTTATCGTTGGCAACAGCAAAACTCCAACTTGCTTCCCTTCCGAGGAGAGTTTATTTAGGACTGCTCTATCCTTACTTGCTAGATCTCTCGTTATTTGGATCCCTCGAAAATGGCCTTTAAAAGGCAAGCAAAAACTTGTGGTGTTTTTTATGTGGTCACAGAAATCCCTAAAGAGTACATTGGAAGTGACCATAAAGAAGTACTGTCATTGACCCTACTGTATAATGTAAAAGAGACTAAATAACCACACATTCCATCTATTTCTTTTTTTTTTTTTATTATTATTATTTCCGATGAGTAAAAATAATTTCTTTTCCTACAACCAGTATATTCAGTGGGTTGACGTGCGTGGAAAGGCTATATTTGGCCGTGTGGTTTATATATGCTCAGGAGCTCTCTCTATACGACTGCCACTTTGTTAATATTCATAAGGAATAAAATGATGAGTTTTCCAATGTAAGCAGCAAATGTCTACCAGATATAACACAAATGCTGCCAAACTGTGCATGAAATGGACAGACTAGATGTGTACAAAATTTTGCTGTTTTTATTGTTTAATATGTGATTTAAGATTCTTTTAGAAAAATATACTAATAAAAAATCTAAAAAAAAAAATGCCTAAAAATAAATAGGGTGTAGCATGCCTTATTTGAAAGGACCTGATGTACAGCAAAAAAAAAAAAAAAAGTAGTATGCTACTGTGTGAGCCATAAAAATCTGTGGTGTTAAGTAAAAAAAATTATTGTAGGAGTAGTATTGTAATTGGCTAAAGAAAAAAAAACAGTTATAGCAAAGCGCAACCTTTAAGAGAATGTTACATAAAAGGGATTATCCAGCATTAGAAAAAAAAAAACACATCTGCTATCTTGCCAAATTGGCACCACCTTTGTCCCTAGGTTATGTATGGTATTGCAATTTAGCTCCATTCACTGAGCTACAATACCACACTCAAATTGAGGACAAGAGTGATGCTGTTTCTGAAAGACAGCATCCATGTTTTTCTAAACCTAGATAACCCCTTTAACTTATGTTACATCAGATGACACATGTAACATCTTAGCAAAACATTTCTTAAATGTTGACCTGTGGAAATACATTTTTGAAAAGACTAAAAGAAATATAGTTGTATAATTTTTTTTTCTTTTTTAAATACATTTTTAATGCAGTAATCATGCTGCCTAATCAGAAAATGAATTAAACATCTTTCCCACAAATAGAGATCAAGTATGAAGGGGACTGTGTGTTATGCATGCAACAAGCATAGGGCTTAGTGTTTAACGCTGCCCCCTGTAGTCAAGGAAGAGTATTGGAGTTCTCAATTCATTGTGTGCACCGCTAACTTAAGGGCACTAGATTTTTTTTTTTTTTTTTTTTTTACAAAGAAGCTGCCTTAAAAAAATTAGAATATGGTAAATCTACCTGCCTGCTCCCTCGTGGCTGCTGTTCTAGTGGTACCAGGTTCCTGCTCTAACAACCACTTACTGGGGTGGGTTATTGCTGCAGCCACTGGCTGAGTAGGCATTTCTGGAAGTGTTGATCGTTGAGAACTGTGTATGACCAGAAGAGCAGCATAATGGGCAGGGGAGTATACCTTATTTTTTATTTTTAAGCCAGCCTTTGACAAAGGAATCCAACCTCTCAACAACCATTTTAATGATGAGGTCATGCTTATATGTTTATAGATTTTCTTGGTACAAAATCAATATGTGAGAAATTAAATATAAGATACCACAAGCTTTCCCTTTTAAATGAGATTTTACCTCTTAAGGTAGCTTCACACACACCGTATCACAGTGGATTTTATGCTGCAGGTCCGCAGCAGATCTGCAGCAGATTTGATCTAAATAATTGAACACCGCATCAAATCTGCACCATCAAATCTGTTGCGGATCCTGTACGTGTGTATGCACCCTAAAGAAGAATTTGACAAACCATTCATCCTAAATCATGTCCCTGTATTTCTTCCATCTATATTTTTGATCTATCTTTGATTTAAACAAGGTTCGCTCTGATTTTATGTAATAATTTAAATATCCATATTTTGGTTGATAATTGTTTGTTTTATTGTTTTTTATGATTCCATTGAGTAATGTCTCAATTTATTTCTGTGTTGTTTATAATGTATGACAAGCTTTTCTTACCCCATTTGTAGAAAGGTTTCCAAAAAACTTTTTATCAGCACTGCCGAAATAATAAAAAGAGAAAATATCAACTCATACAGATGTATTGGAAAGTCTGCTTTTTAAATACAACCTCTGATACATTTCTGAATTGCTAAATCCACTTAATAGTAGAATATGTCTAGAGTCAACAAGATTACACAGATGTGCAGACCTAGAGTACATTTCGGGTTTGTCCAAACCCGAACTCTTGGTATTTGATTACCAGTGAGTGAAGAAGTTTGATGCAGCCTAAGGCTGGGTTCACACTACGTGTATTTCAGTCAGTATTGTGGGCCATATAACGGTAAATAACTGCCATTATTTCAATACAACAGCCGTTGTTTTAAAATAACAGCAAATATTTGCCATTAAATGGCGGCCATCCACTCAATGTCAACATTGTGTGAACAGATCCTGTGTTTTCAATCCACTCCTGGTTTTGGTTGCAATATGAGGACCACAATACTGACTGAAATATATACGTAGTGTGAACCCAGCCCTAGGGAGTCATGTTGCCATGTGATAGTGGACCTTATTTTTTAGGGAAGAATATCTTCATAATAACTCTACTGTACAGAAGCTTTGATGAAGTTGTGGGGACTTTGTATGCTTAATGCAACATGTTTAAAGTCTAGTTGTCACGAAGCCTGGACCATCCATGGAGACTAACATGGCGGGCCGGTAATGCACAGGACCCCAATTAGATCAAAATGTGGGTCGCTTGCAGTACCTACCTAACATAGTCACCTTTCTTGATACCAAAAATTCCACTGGCAAATGGATTTCAGTTCGAGCCAGGTCCAGACTTCATTCCTTCTAGCTAAAGCAGTTGATGAAACACTATGATTTTGACAATTTGTCTCCTGTCCAGCTGCATGATCACAAATTGCAGAAGCCCAAACAATGTATTTATGAGGATACAAAAAAATAAATTATATATATATATATATATATATATATATATATATATATACACACACACACACAATCTCTTATCTCTCTCTCTCTCTCTCTCTCTCTCTCTCTCTCTGTATACATTATATATATATATATATATATATATATATATATATATATATATATATATACATATATACAACCAATCCAAGGGCCATATATCTTCTAAGCTGAGCCAGGAGAAAAAAAATCTGAGGACTGCTTGTTAGTGCCACTGTTAATTTGTAATCCAGGAATTTTACCACAAGACAAAATGGGGCAATGCAGAAGAATTATATACGCCAAATTAGCTTCATCCTAACACTGTATCAAGTGGCCGTGCTATGTAGGCATCCAATGACTGAATGCAGGTTGCAGATATTCAGTGCATCATTTGGATCTAACCACTTCATAAATGAGGCTGAATTTATCCTTTGCTTGTTTTGTGCAATTTTATTTCCATTGGATCTAAGTAGATATGTCAGAGAATATTGCTAATATATGGCATCCAGTGGAGCATAATTGTGTTTGTTTTCCTTCAGCTTCAGTATGGAAAAGCTTAGTAGGCTTCTAAGCGCAAACTTGTATACTTTTTTTTATAACATTAAAGTGAATCTGTAGCCTATAAAATTGATATAAAACCTCTGGAATTGTTATATACATGGTAATAATGGGATATAGAATACACCATATTGTTATGCATTCATGTTTTTATTTCTTTACAAATGCAGCTATTTTGGTCATCCAAATGTCAGAGACATGGCCTATAGTCTTCAATGCCCTAGGCACGCTACATCTGTGTGTTCACAAACTTAGCCCTCCCTTTCATTCGTAATTAGGCAAGGCATCACAAGATCCCATGTGGTGAGAGTCACAGGTAATCACGCGGCATCAGAGGCTTATAAAGGGCACTGTAGAACCTAGGCCCCTCCTGTTTGACACTTGGGCAGCAAAAATAGCTTTTTAGAAGTAAACACACACATGTATGCAAGTTAGTTTCTGTATCTTTTCATTAACAGGTATGTAACCGTGTCAAAGTTTTGTTAATTTTAGAGAAGTAAGTTGTTAGACATTGAATTGACTTTGTTTTTCATGTTTATAATGCAAGGAAAATCAAAGAATATGAAATCTATTTATTATGCAATTTTTATTAGTTTTGTAATAAAGTATAAAGCGTTTTACCTCCTATGTATAGTTGTGCAGCTCTAATCCAGTTTTGATCAGCATGCTTCTTAAAGGCACATGTGTATTATTTGTTATATATAACATAGATATACAGTACTGTTACAAGGTGTCTATACATTTATATTTGTAATACTAATTTTGGCATCTACATTTTTACCTTTTTGCTATTATGGAAATGGGGAGTTCAGATTTAGGATTCTTCTGCAACTTTCACCCAATTCCATGTAGAAGTTTATTTTTGTAGTTTGTTCTAGAATTTTTAAGAAATATTAGTTTGCTCTTACATATATTTTCCTACATGCTTAACCTGACTGTATTTTATGAGCAAGAAAAAAAAGATGTGCTGATAAAGATGAATCTTTGTATAGAATTCTGTATTTTTACTGTATTATCAAAATCTATTCCATTTGCTGTGATAGATTGCGCTAATAAATCTAAGCCTTTGTTAAGTTCTTTATAGGGCCCAGGAAAGTATCATTGTACAGTTATGTGGAATATGTTAGTAATTTATAAATAAAAAAGGATGAAATAATAGCTGTCTATGCCATTATTGAAAACCCGACAAGGGGGCATTCAGTTCACTGCAACTTATTGCTTAATTTCTTACAAAAGATACTCATTGCTTGCCAAAACTTAAAGTGTAACTGTCATTTCAGGGTCATTTTTCTGAAAACATTAAATATCAACAGTACAAGCGATTTTAAGAAACTCTGTAATAGGTTTTATGTAATAAAAGAGTTTCCTTCTGGACTGAAAAAGCAATCTCCCAGCCTCCCCCCTCACATTAAATGAAGCAGGATTTCTGTCTCCATTATGCGGCTATGGAGAGGGGAGGGGCTGTTAGGAGTGACTGAGCACGGAGGATTTCTGCACAGCACAACACCCTGCAATCTTCTCTCAGTATGTTCATAGATAAGCACTGACCTTTCTGACACCTGAATTTAGCGTTTTAGGTGCCCAGAGAGTCTAGAAACAGCTGACCTTCATGTCACCTCTTCGTGCTCCCTCATCTCCCTCGGCCTCTCCCCCTTCATAGGCTTACAATGGAGAGAGCAGAACCCGTCTTCACTGGCTTCTCTGTAATGAAGACGTGTTTGCCTGATAATGCACAGATAAGAAGTCAGGGCGGAGGCTGGGAGATTGCTTCTTGAGTACAGAAGGAGGCTTTTTTGGCTGATAAAACCTATTACAGAGTTTCTTAAAATCGCTTATACTACTGATTTCTGCAATAAAAAAAACATGACAGTAACGCTTTAAAATATACAATAGATCCGATTTTTTTTTTTTACCTACTGAATAACATACTATAAAAAAAAAGGTAAAAGTTGTGGCAATTATTTATTTTGTTATTATTATTTGTTTTGGATACTCACCTCACCACACATAACAAAGAATAAAATATGTCAGGCTAACTTGGAAATTGAAATTCATGTAGTTGTAGCTTTTGTAACTAGAGGAAACGTGTCTAAACCTTTTGTAAAGTGCCTAGATGCCTTCAAAGAGAGAGGTTGTTAGCCTATCCAAATTTAGTTTGATAACCTACATAGAGAATGTTCACAAATAACAGATTTTTTTGCACATGCTGCAGAAACAATCTCATTTAGATGGATGGGATAGATTTTGCACAATGACGAAATATATACATAATTTGAGGAGATTAGAAACATTTTTTGGGGGGTGAAAAGTGAACTAAGAGTTGTGACCTCCATTTTGAAAGATTGGTCTTAAGTCAAAAGTTTTGGATTCCTTGAATCACTAAATTCTATTTTTGAATTCAGAACCATTTGGATTGGTGCCAAATCCAATTCGATCATCTCTAATGTCAAAAGTGTAGCCAGGTAGTCTAAGGTAGCTTCAAATAGCAATATGATCTGGAGCAATGGACATGGCTGCATGCTACAGTTTCACAAGAATGCAATATGGTGGACTCCATAGAGGCATTACTCAGTTGTTAGAGAATAATAATCATAATATTTATTTGTATATCGCCAACAGATTCTGCAGCATTGAGCAAACTTGCCAAAAGTTCAGGTTCGTACCGGAACGATCAGCGTTTGAATCCAGCTGCCATGCGAACCCAAGTTCACTTATCTCTAGTTAAGGCACATTACAACCAAGAGCCTCTCATTTAGGCATATAGTACCGGAGTTACTAAGTAAATACTAAATGACACCTTCACCAAAATCTAGTTTTGAGCTAGAGATTAAGTTTTTTCTAACTTCCATGGAGAATGCCCAAATAATGCACAACACAATTTTATGTCTCCCTTCCACATACTATAAAAATTATTGACCAGTCCTTTGGGTGATGATGTATTGTTTAAACTAACAAAAAGATTCCTCATTGGTTATGTCAGCTCATTCTAAATAGCAATAATGGGCCTATAAAACAAAATAGTTTGTTTCTACAACACATGGTAACCTAATACAAAAAGCCTATAAATAAAGAATATTAAAGAATGACTTTTAGTTTGCCATTACTATTTTATATTTAATTTATTTTTGCTATATTGGCTGTTTTTAAGCTTAGTAAATGTTGAAAGCTAAAAAAAAAAATACAAACAGGAAGTTTACTTGTTTTATACAGTACTTCTATCCTTTCCTCATCTCAACTATGTTCACACACAGCGGGTATTTTACACACGATATCTCACACAGTGTAAACTAGGCAGTCTTAAAGAGGACCTTTCACCCCCCATGCCGGGGTGACAGGCTCCTGACCCCCTGTTAGATCCCCCTATACTCACGTGATCCCGCCGGGTCCCGCTTCCTTAGCCGGTCGGGTCACGGAGATATCAGCGCCCGAAGCCCGGTGCGCGCGCTGAGAGATGAGTCCGATGCCAATAGAGAATGATGGATCATCGGACTTCTCATTTATTTTAGGCTTCGGGCGCTGATATCTCCGTGACCCGACCGGCTCAGGAAGCGGGACCCGGCGGGATCACGTGAGTATAGGGGGATCTAACAGGGGGTCGGGAGCCTGTCACCCCGGCACGGGGGGTGAAAGGTGTCCTTTAAGGTCCCCATACACCTAATACTTTTGTAGGCTATACAACCACTCGCAGCGGCTTTGGCCATTGGTATAAGGTGTATGGAGCTCTCCCAACTGTCCACCAACAGATGAAAAATCACTGCCTGACCCCTTTGTTCTGGGAGAGTGTTGGAAGTATTTTTAGTGTTTTAAAGCTAAACTCGAGCCAAAATGATAGATGCAGTGCAGGCAGGGGGGAGAGGGGGGTGTAGAAACATAATAAAGAAGCTCTACCTCCCAAATTTACTATTGTGTTTTCCACAGCATTTAATACTCCTGTAAATCACAATTTAGTAAAAGAAAAATGGTATGACCGCATCTCCAGCTCGGGCTCATATTCCGATCCATGTCAAGAAAAATGCTCAAGTTCAGTTTAAAATAAAGAAACTTTTTGCATCTTTATTTTTTTTCATCAATAATTTGCACACAGAGATACCACCTCCAACTAACACCAATTCATGGCTAAGTGTACATAACACATCCGAAACGCATTTTTGTTAGTTAGGGGGTTTGTATTGCTATGTGCAAGTTATCGGTAAAAGATAAAAAAAATTAAGCTGCAAAATGTTTCTTCATTTTACACTGTACTTAAATCATAATTAAGACTTCATCTTTTATTTTAACTTGCCAAAAAGGGGCAGTTCATCACTTTTCTAGTCGGCTTTATGAAACAAAAGCATCAGAAAATGGTGCAGAAATCTTTTACATGATCTACCAGTTACAAAAAAAAAGTATGAACAACACCTAGACAAATAACATAATGGCAAGATCACACAGGTAGCGTCAAAATAACTTTAGCCACAATAGTTAATACATTACTACTGACTGGGCCGGATTAAAGAGAGGGTACCAAGGGCCTGCATCCTCCAGAGAGCGTCCACCATTTAGGGTTCTCCACCAGCCTGAACCTAGAAGAAGTGTACAGGAGCCACCATTAAATCAGTCCCATGCCTGGAACTTCCCAGTGCTTGTGAGTCTTCTGGTGCAACTGTACATAGCAGACTTAGGGGCTTCCTCTAAGCAGGGACACCGCTATAGTTGAGCTTGCAGGGTTAGGAGGCCATCTGACTTAGTTCAGAACAAAAGAATGGAAGAATGTGCATAACTACTCACATTGCCTGCTGCACATCCTCCAGTCCATGCAAGTTTATTTAGATGTCGGGCCAGAGAGGAGGGGAAGGTGAGGAATTCAGCCTTCAGAGATCAAACAGCACATGGTGACCAGTAAGTCTCTGCAGCTCAGTGGTGGCGCTGCCCGGGACTTTGCCAGGAAGCTGCTGATCTGCCGGGGGCAGAGGAAGGGAGGAGAAGAGACCTGCGACTGACTGGGGAGTGTGTGGTTAGGTGAGTTGTGAGTTTTTTATTTTTATCAGAGGGGAACAACACTGTGGGCTATATATATGGGGGATATAGAAAATAAATCCTGGCACTCACAAGTAATGCTTTTTTTATTTAAGTGAGTAAAGCAGGTACATGAGAGGACGCGTTTCGGCCTATTGCCTTCATCAGCTCAAATAACAGTGGTATCTAGCTGTCTTATATACACAAAGTGGCGAGTACAGTAGGAGTTAACCAATCTGTGACGTCACAGTAGAATGTAGACAATGTCACATGTATAATGAATGAACACATAGTAAACAGATGACGCGCCTGCAAGAAAAACATATACCGGAGAGTGTGGTGATCAGGGGAGGGTAGTGTACATCATCTGGAATCCCGTGGATAGATGGGAGTGGGGCGATGTCCCAGCGACGATCCGTGTGCTCTGACTGAGCGAAGGGGTTACAGTCCAAGTAAGGCAAAGAGCGCTGGTCCTGCACATGGGCTGTCTGAATAATCCTTGTGTAGTGTCAGCGGCTGCAAGAGGGTATCCTGGAGGCAGCCGGGAGTGCCGGGATTTATCTTCTATATCGACTGGGACCTTCTCCTACCACGAGCACCACCCTATTATCTGGAGTGCCGTCCTCTACTCTACTACATTGTCCTTTTGGATCGTGCACCTGGATCTGACTACCAAAGTCGACCCCCTTATCATATGATGACGCCGATACAGCCAGAATACTATCCCAACCAACAGTCTCCAGAGATTTTCTCCAGATCCCTGCAAGTGAATACAGGAAGAGAGATCTAGAGAGGGAATCCAGAAAACTCACCTCCATTGAATTGCATGCAGCCACCTTGACTGAATATCATCAAGGCAAGATTCCAAGAGGCCTCAGGGTCCCCTTAAGACCCACAGATGATGAAACCTACTGCCTCAACTTTGAACATATTTTAAACAAATGTTCTATGGACATTATCTTGCTTACAATTGATAGACTGCATAAAGAAATAGTAGCCACTAAAGACAAAGTACAGTCAGCTGAACGCCAACTGAAGGACGCCCTCACACAAGAGGATTTCAAAGCACTCAAGGATAATCTGGATAAACAACTGGAAACCTATCGTAAAGAAACAGAGGAAGTGAAGAGAACCAAATTCCTGAGAGACACAGAGGATTACCTCAAAAAAAGCGTATACAGATGGAGAGATCCCACGGGGGGCGCCCGTCCTTACCACGCATGGGGTGGATACCGCTCATCAGGCTCCAGCAGCGATGCATCTGGAACCAGCCAAACCCGATATCCTTTTCCCAGGCGCAACAGGGGCAACCGCACAAGAAGACGAGGAGGGCGGGCAGGCACCACCGTAGGCGTCCCTATGAGAACCTGGTCCCAGGTAACGAACAATCTATAGAATTGAATATTTCTTCCAAACCATTGGACAATACCCAGAAGGGACTTCTCCAAAAATGCCTATCCTTTGGACTTTTTAATACATTTCAGCTTGATCTTGAACTACAGAGACTGTACCGTAATATAAGACTTAAAACACATTTTGCTGAATTTTTGATGTCTCAGACCACACTAACACCACTGATGCAGATACTGACGCACCCCTATCACCCAAAATTCTAGGTTTGAAGCCCCAGAGCAAATATAACCCACCTCACAACAAACATCCAGTAGAGACGTTTATACATTTAGTCCAGAAGGACATTGAACAAATCACACACACCTGGATTACCTCAGGGGTGCATCTCAAAGGGAACATCACCAATATAGAACGCAAAGCACTTAGCGACCTGATAGTTGATACAAGCATAACAATTAAGCCAGCTGACAAAGGGGGCGCCATTGTCATAATGGATACCCCCACATACAGAAGAGAGATCTTACGACAATTGTCTGATACCACCACATACAGGGTTTTGCCTGGGAACCCCCTACCTGGGATTCAATCCAAAATACGTGACACACTTGACAGACATAGTTCAAGGGGCACGATAGATGCCAAAATGACCAACTTTCTGACCAAAGACTTTCCAGTCACTCCAGTGATTTATGTGCTTCCTAAAGTACATAAAACTTTGGATAATCCCCCGGGGAGACCAATTGTGGCCTCTATAGACTCAGTGCTGAGTCCACTGTCTATCTGTATAGAAAAAGCCCTGACACCACTAGTCAGACGTACTGCCTCATTCCTGCTAGATACCTCACAATTTCTTACCATCATAAGAGGGGTGACCAACATTACTGATGAAACATGGTTAGTTACCATAGATGTTGTGAGCCTATATACATCTATTGAACACGACAAAGGCCTGAACACTACCCGGTGGCTATTACGTGACAGTGACTACACACTAGCCCAGCAGGACTTTTTTCTGGACCTACTAGAGATCATGTTATACGAAAACTATTTTATGTTTGTAGGTTCCTATTACCTGCAGTGCCATGGATCGGCGATGGGCGTGAACGTAGCCCCCCCGTATGCCAATGCATATATGGCAGATTTATAGACAACATATTCTGCATCTGGGTAGGCTCACGGGATTCCCTTGAATCATTCTTCACATTCCTCAATTCCGTATGGCATGAACTCCAATTCACAATGACCTGTAGCAAAAATACGGTGGACTACCTGGACACACGAGTGACGGCTAACAACACAGGGGGGCTTACCACTGACCTGTTCCGGAAGAACACTGATCGGAACAGCTTACTACATTTCAGTAGTGCACACCCCCTTAGTGTAAAACAGGCAATACCCAAATCCCAATTCCAAAGAGTCAGACGCATTGTTACAGACAGCGAGACGCTAGAAAAAAGGCTCGATGAAATGGAAAAAAAGTTTGTGGAAAGGGGTTACCCCAGTCACCTACTACAGCAAGCCAGACAAAGTCCACTGTCCAGGTCCACTGCCACGACTGAAAGACTTATCCCGTTTGTACGACAATATCACCCACTGAGCCCTAAGATTGACAATGTAATCAAGAGACATTGGCCTGTACTGTGTAAGTCCTACCCAGACATCCAGGAATTCCAGTCACCTTCTCTTATCTGTAATAAAAAGGCACCCAACCTGTACAACAGCCTAGTGAGGGCAGAAAGCAGACAAGACCCCGATCCAGCCACACAACGGGTCTTACATCCCACAAGACAGGGGACCTATCCATGTCTGCATTGTGCCCAATGCAATAACATTATCAGGGGAAATGAGATCAGACACCCACACACAGGCAAGGCCCACAAAATCAGGGGTTTCTTCACTTGCGAGTCCAAGAATGTTGTGTATTGCATCAAGTGCCCCTGCAGTCTTTTGTATGTGGGTGAAACTATTCAGTTAGTACGCGACAGAATCAGTAAGCATAAGTCGACAATACGTTGCCAAAATCTCTTACTACCCTTGCCACATCACTTTAAAGAGAAGGGACACAATGTATCACAGCTCAAATTCCAGGTACTAGAAAAAGTGACCTTGCCCACGAGAGGGGGTAACCTAAAAAAAACTCCTTAAAAAACGTGAGGCATACTGGATACACACACTCCAGAACTTGACTCCCAAAGGACTGAATAGGGAGTATGAATTGTCCAGTATATTGACCTAACTGTTTAGTATACTCTTGACTCTATCCCCTACAGACTGCATCGGCACCAGGAGGCACATCTTCTTTGGGATAGTTGACTACCTCCACCATATGAGGTACGGTAGCTATACTCACGTGTCATAGTACATTTATAGCCCTTCTCATACCCATGCTACAATGTAGAGTTGCTGTTTTCTGTTACATTGTATATTATGTATATTTATGCATATTTTATGCATTATGCATATATACTCACTTGTACATATTTGGTGTCACTTTATTTGATGTCCCGCCCTGTAGCTGTTCACCTGTGGAAAGCTCAGACTCTTCTGCCGCAATGGTGTCATGTCCTCATCCCTGCACCGCGGCTCCATGAACTCTTTACCGACTACTCAGAGACTTTATGCAACTTTACTAGTCCGGTCTGATACAATGTATTTACTCAAATGCTGCCTCCAGGATACCCTCTTGCAGCCGCTGACACTACACAAGGATTACTCAGACAGCGCATGCGCAGGACCAGCGCTCTTTGCCTTACTTGGACTGTGAGCCCTTTGCTCAGTCAGAGCACACGGATCGTCGCTGGGACATCGCCCCACTCCCATCTATCCACGGGATTCCAGATTATGTACACTACCCTCCCCTGATCACCACACTCTCTGGTATATGTTTTTCTTGCAGGCGCGTGATCTGTTTACTATGTGTTCATTCATTATACATGTGACATTGTTTACATTCTACGTCACTGTGACGTCACCGATTGGTTAACTCCTACTGTATTTGGCGCCACTTTGTGTATATAAGACAGCTAGATACCACTGTTATTTGAGCTGATAAAGGCCATAGGCCAAAACGCGTCCTCTCATGTACCTGCTTTACTCACTTAAATAAAAAAAAGCATTACTTAATTGTGAGTGCCGGGATTTATCTTCTATATTGACTGGGACCTTCTCCTACCACGAGCACCACCCTATTGTCTGGAGTGCCGTCCTCTACTCTACTATATATATGGGGGAGGCACAACACTGGAAGGTTATATATATATAAATGGAGGAGGCACAACACTGGGGGCTATATATATATATGGAGGAGGCACAACACTGGGGGCTATATGGGAGAGGCACAACACTGGGGGGGGCTATATATATGCGGGAGGCACAACACTGGGGGCTATATGTATGGGGGAGGCACAACACTGGGGCTATATGTATAGGGGAGGCACAACACTGGGGGCTATCTATATGGGGGAGGAACTACAACACTGGGGGCTATATATGGGGGGCTATATGTATGGAGGAGGCACAACACTGGGGGCCATATGTATGGAGGAGGCACCACACTGGGGGCTGTATGTATGGGGGAGGCACAGCACTAGGGGCTATATGTATGGGGGAGGCACAGCACTGGGGCTATATATATATATATATATATATATATATATATATATATATATATATGGGGAGGCACAGTACTGGGGGGCTATATACACTCACCGGCCACTTTATTAGGTACACCATGCTAGTAATGGGTTGGACCCCCTTTTGCCTTCAGAACTGCCTCAATTCTTCGTGGCATAGATTCAACAAGGTGCTGGAAGCATTCCTCAGAGATTTTGGTCCATATTGACATGATGGCATCACACAGTTGCCGCAGATTTGTCGGCTGCACATCCATGATGCAAATCTCCCGTTCCACCACATCCCAAAGATGCTCTATTGGATTGAGATCTGGTGACTGTGGAGGCCATTTGAGTACAGTGAACTCATTGTCATGTCCAAGAAACCAGTCTGAGATGATTCTAGCTTTATGACATGGCACATTATCCTGCTGAAAGTAGCCATCAGATGTTGGGTACATTGTGGTCATAAAGGGATGGACATGGTCAGCAACAATTCTCAGGTAGGCTGTGGCGTTGCAACGATGCTCAATTGGTACCAAGGGGCCCAAAGAGTGCCAAGAAAATATTCCCCACACCATGACACCACCACCACCAGCCTGAACCGTTGATACAAGGCAGGATGGATCCATGCTTTCATGTTGTTGACGCCAAATTCTGACCCTACCATCCGAATGTCGCAGCAGAAATCGAGACTCATCAGACCAGGAAACTTTTTTCCAATCTTCTACTGTCCAATTTCGATGAGCTTGTGCAAATTGTAGCCTCAGTTTCCTGTTCTTAGCTGAAAGGAGTGGCACCCGGTGTGGTCTTCTGCTGCTGTAGCCCATCTGCCTCAAAGTTGGAGGTACTGTGCGTTCAGAGATGCTCTTCTGCCTACCTTGGTTGTAACGGTTGGCTATTTGAGTCACTGTTGCCTTTCTATCAGCTCGAACCAGTCTGCCCATTCTCCTCTGACCTCTGGCATCAACAAGGCATTTCCGCCCACAGAACTGCCGCTCACTGGATGTTTTTTCTTTTTCGGACCCTTCTCTGTAAACCCTAGAGATGGTTGTGGGTGAAAATCCCAGTAGATCAGCAGTTTCTGAAATACTCAGACCAGCCCTTCTGACACCAACAACCATGCCACGTTCAAAGGCACTCAAATCACCTTTCTTCCCCATACTGATGCTCTGTTTGAACTGCAGGAGATTGTCTTGACCATGTCTACATGCCTAAATGCACTGAGTTGCTGCCATGTGATTGGCTGATTAGAAATTAAGTGGTAACGTGCAGTTGGACAGGTGTACCTAATAAAGTGGCCGGTGAGTGTATATGGAAAGGCACAACACTGGGGACTATATATATGGCGGAGACACAACACTGGGGGCTCTATATTTGGGGGAGGCACAACGCTGGGGGCTATATAAATGGGGGAGGCACAACACTGGGGGCCATTTGTAAGGGGAACAACACGGGGCCATCTATAAGGGGGGGCAAACTATAAAGAGGACAACACAGAGGAGGCATCTATAAGGGGAACTACACTGGGGATGTGTATATAATAGGGCATGCGCAGAGAGGGGGCATGTACTATAGTGGACTACACTTAGGGGGACAACAAGGGGGGGCATCTATAAGGGGAACTACACGGGGGGGATCTACTATAGCAGACTACACAGAGGGGGCCATATACTATAGGGCAGGGATAGGGAACCTTGGCTCTCTAGCTGTTGTAAAACTACAGCTTAAGCTTTACTGTCTACTCATGATGGGAGTTGTAGTTTTGCAACTACTGGAGAGCCAAGGTTCCATACCCCTGATATAGGTAATGCTTAGAGGGTGTCATCTACTATAAAGGGATTACACAGAGGGGGGCTCTCTACTATGGTAGATGCACATGGGGACATCTATGTGGAAGACTGAACCAAAGGACTATCTACAAGGTGTCTATATATATATATATATATATATATATATATATATATATACACACACACACACACGCATATGCTACAAATAGTCAAGGCTAACCACTAAAAGAGGGTGTAAAGAAAGGACCAATACAGATGCGCAGTTTGTAGAGAGATGAGGATGATGCCAGAGTGAAGAGCCTAATATGTCTGTTTGGCAGATTCTATGGATTTGTGGCTCAGAGAAGTTCTTATAATGGCCCTGGGCAGATGGAGAAAAAAATGAAAAGATGAAGGGAAGAACTCTGTTCAGAGAAGATGTCCCCTGTAAGTCACTAAATACATTTGCACTGTAATTTATATGTAGTATCGAGCCTGTGTAGAGCTGGGTGTGTTGGTTGGGTAGTGGTTGGTTGAGGTGTGTGTGTGTTGACATATAATCCACATAGCCCCCAATACAATAATAAAGGTTTGGGGGGGGGGGGGAATTAAAAAGCACACATATTTACCATGGCCTGAGGACAGGGATGGTGCTGTGCCTATATATGTATTTGCAATATATGGAAAGTAGAATTAGCAGCTAAACAAAAAATGGATGTAAAACTACACAATTATATGGATATTGAGTAATAAAAACTTTAATGGCTTTAATGATAGATTAACCCTACCATGCTTGAGTCCAAAAAAAAAAAAATAATAATATTGTATTTTCGTGGTCACTTTCATGTTCACTAGGGTCACAAATAGGGTCACAACAAAGAAAAGGAGGGTCTCAGAATGGCATGCAGTGATGTTTTTTTTACTCATTTTATCACTTTTTATTTGGATAGACTTGAACTGCAATACCAAACACAGACCATGAGCAAAAGTAGCACTATTTCTAGACAATGTGCAGATCTAACCAAATATGGATAATTTCTAGATGGATTTAGTGAACTTTTAACATATGTTAAATATTATTTTTAAGTCCTAAAACAACAATCTGATGGAAACATTAACATGAGTCCATGGCTTTTGCTTATCCTGTGGACAGTCACTCAGCTACATAGTTACATAGTTCACACCTCAAAGTCACTTGGAAAATGAGTGGGTATTAAAGATTGTGGTGGGTATCCTTAACTGTGTTTACTTGTACAGGGGATCTGAAATAGCGGGATAGAAAACCACTTCCTCGTCTAGGACATTTGCCAAAAAGTCTGGAGAATGATCCATGAGAAGCCTTCAAGAAATATCACTTAAAGACAATGTTTTGTGATTCTATAGAGAGTAATGCTATTATATTTAAAGATCAAGAACATTTTGTGGTAGAAGATTACATAGTGAATGGGGCTATACAAAGGTGCTAAATGCCTGACTATACATGACTCTCCCAGAAGTACATAGATCTTTGGCTGCTTGCATATGACTGGTGCAGCTAAGGGCTAATATAGGGTAAGATTTTAAGTGGAACTGCTCTATAAGAGAATATCTCAGTACTACTGAGGGTGACTAGTTTTAAGCATGGGTCCACCATCACATGCTTATGTCCGAATAAGGCATTTTAACTGGATTGAGGGCACATTCACACTATTCTATAGCCGAAGCCCCCACCGCTGCCCGGCATGGATCCCACCACCTGGCCGCAGAGATGACAAGAGAGCCTAATGTGCTCTCCTGTCATCTTATCTACTACTCACCTACTCCCCACGCTGACCGGCTTCACGCCCTCACCGGAAGTGGCCTGGACTACGCTGCTGGGAGAAGTTAGCGTAGTCCTGGCCACTTCTGGTGAAGATTAAGCCGATCAGTGCGGGGAGTAGGTCAGTAGTAGATGAGATGACAGGAGAGAACATCATGCTCTCCTGTCATCTCTGCGGCCGGGCGGCGGGGGGTGATCCGTGCCGCGATCCAGACTACGACATGTTCTTTTTTTTGCTGTGCAGGTCACGACACGGATCATGTGAATGGCCACATTCACTTCAATGGGCCCTAAAATTCTCTGTGGTTGCGCATCCGCGACCATGGAAATTTCACAGGATGTGTGAATAAGGCCTTATGTTTGGGAGATAACCCCTTTAAAGGGAATTTTTCAACTCTTTATAATGCTTATCAGGGAGGCATTGCTAAGCATGCATGCTTCCTCCCTCCCTATCCCTGCTTCAGCTTTCAGCACTGGGCCCTATGCATCAATCACTGGTAATATAGAAGGAGAGATGCGCTCCAGATTGCAGAAGCTTGCAGATTACCGATACAAGGTGCAGGACCCCTACCCAATAGGTAACGTTTACCCAGGGTAGTTGTGCTGGACAGGCACAACACTGTTAGACTATCTTCATTGAGGGGGCCTGGACTTTCGCCCACCGCAGCTTCACCTGATTACTCCACTCGGAAGAATACACTTGGCAGGCTCAAACAAATACAGGTATCTTAGAGTGCAGACCAGTCAGCAATAAAGCACAAGGTAGGACATAAGATGAATATAAACACGGTTTATTTAAGACAAATAAACGTGTTTTATGGCCTATTCGGCTATGACATTCAAAGACGTTCCATGAGAAGTGGCAGGACCAGCAATAAAATGCACTGATTTGTCTTAAAATAAACGATGTTCCTATACATCTTATATCCTACCTTGGGCTTTGTTGCTGACCAGTCTGCCCTCTAAGATACCTGTATTCGTTAGAACCTGCCAACTGTTCATCAACCAGTCAAGGCAGGATGGGTGGGGGAGGAGGCGGCATGCATACTGAGGATTATCAAGTAAATACACAAGGCTTAACCAAACAGTTGATGCTATACTTTAGGAGACATTATGCAAGCAATATTATCTTTTTTGGGCTACTGATATTTCTAGTAGCATCCTATTATCCTTAGGTTGTCATTTAAGGAACATAAAACGATCATGCTTACATTTCCTTACACAACCGAATGATGGCAAGGAAAGATTTATTTTCTCACTGTGAGGATCTGATTCCCTTAAAATAGTATGTTTGCACATGACCTGGCAGCACCATTCTCTCTAATCTTTTCTGAGTCAGCAGGCAGTGTGAGCATTCCTGGCATGCCTGTGGACAGTGGAATCAAAATTTACTGTCCCTTTTGGACCTTTGCCATAGAAAAGCAAGTGAATGTTTTAGAGCCAATGTGCACATGGTGAGCACAAATGATAGCCTTTCCCTGATATAATGGCATTTGGCCTTTGCAAAATTCAGATTTCACAAATCCCAGAATAGATGTAATTATATTCTTTCCAAATCTTACAGGTCAAAGGCATTTACAATATTTGTACTTTGTATGCCTCTGCATTGAATATACCACATGATAAAGGCTAAAATGAGACTCTTTTGGCCTCCACTGAGTAATGGGGGCTTATAGCTAAATCTATGGTATATGCCAGGAGTTTTTCCAGCTCATATGGGTCAAAGGGGTAGTGACTCTCCTTAAGGAATCTTAGAAAGAAAGGATATGTCTGCAGATGGGAAATCTTTTCTTTTGGAGAGATTGTTTGGCTTGGCATAAAATCCCCAGTCAATGTTCTAAGGCTCCTTGACTGAGCGAGACTTGACTTGAAGAGGTGTGAGAGCTATTTTGCATGTCCTTTTTTCATCTCATATGGTAATGTATCTTCCAAACGCCATGTCAAAGAGACCTTATCCTAAAAGTATCAGTCTACATTGCAAATGCACACATTTTAGAAAGTCATAACGAATAATAATTGATTCGTCCAAAATAATAAATAAGAGGTCAAAGCGGTATAGAGACAAGAGTCACTTCATTCTTTAAAAGCATTCAGGACTTATCTATGATGAAATAATCCATAGCTAGCAATAAAGAGGTTGCCATGTCTGGACAAACTTCTGTATTTAAAAGCCATCCCAGCAAATTCTTTTTTTGTTGATCATCTATTATACTAGGGGAATCTGTAAATGAGTTAATGTCAGATTCCCTTCTGCTCTATGGAAGTGAATGGTTAATGATAGTATACATGGTAGTCTAGGGAAATGAGAGGGTTAATTCCAGTATCCCTGATGATCTAGGGTAGTGAAGAAGTTGATGTATGAATACCTGGTGGCTTTTATCAATAAAAAGGTTAAAGTAAGGATCCCTGGCAGTGGGAGGTAGTAAGAGGACTATTCCTACATACATTGGGTCTGGTGGTTACTTCAGGCTGTAGCTTCCTGTATCTGATGTTTCTGTGACTTCTGATGTATTCTCTGGTTGGAGTTCTAGTTTCCTTTGTTCTCCACTTGTCCCAGGCAACCCTTAACTTGGTTTGCCATTTTTAATATGATCTTTTTCAAAGCATTGCAGTGTATATAACAGATTATTTACTTATAGAAGAAGTTATCTCAGCCCTAATCTGTCTGATGATGCAGCTCTTTCTTCGTTCGGTGCCCATCCTTGTATGCAGCCAGGCATCTGATCTGTCCATACAGTACATGGGTGCCGGTGGAGGAGCATGGGATGATACATCACTTTTGTATACTACAACAAGATGCAGACACCATGATCTTGTCGTCATGCCGCATAAGGGTATGTTCACACTGAGTAAATACGGCAGATCTCTCCGCTGTGCTCAGTGTGCCCCTGTGAGTGAATGAGAGGGCACGCACTCCTCCGCTGTCGCCGCTCTCCGCTGTCACTTCTTTAGGCAGAGAGCGGCAGCTGCAGAGGAGCGCACACTCTCCCATAGAAGGGCTATGGGACACTAAGACAGGCAGAGTTCCGCCTGTTTTACTCAGTGTGGACATACCCCAACAGAGGAATAGCCAAGAAGGGATCCACCAACCAGTGCTTCATTTTTCAATTGTATCAGTTTAGTAAGGACACTGATACAATTGAATTCAAGAATAAGCAGATGCCTCTTCTCATAAGCATCCTGAGCCAGCTTTTGTTTTAACATCTAATTTGGAAGAACTGACCATATGCCACCTATATGTGGACCTTTTTGTCAATTGTGTTATTCCTGTGCTGCAGCCACCACCACAGGAATAACACTCCTTTTGTTTGTGGTGGTGGCTGCAGCAGGGTCAAAATGGTCCATCCAGCAACGATATGTAAAGCAGAATCCAAGGCTATCAAAATTCGAGGCTATTTCGACATGCGCAGTACAGCAGAGATAGGATACTGCTGTACTGTGCATGCCCACCAAAACGAAAACATTAGAGCGGCTACTCAGAGCCAGGACCGCTTCTGGATGATGATTCTATGACACAGGGCTGTGAATCACGTCCATAGAGGTGTAATTACAGTGAAACCCAGCCTCGGGAACATGACTACTTGGACCTGAAGAAACTCCCAAATGACTAGATGACATCAATTGTTCCTACTTATATGGCCCTACTGCACAGGAGACACCAAGGAGGAAGGTATGTGTCTTACCTTCCTTGTCTGCACCATTTCGGTGCAGTTAGTCTTTTGCGCCACAGTCCAGTGAGACCATTAGGAGCACTGGGGCACCCGTTAGGAGCACTGCCCACCCCCATAGCGCCAATCCGCCCCTATCTAATGATAATGAATAGAGTGGGACGGATGGGGGTGGGCAGTGCTCTGCAACAGCACGGATGAGGAAGGTAAGAGAGCTATATCAGCAGGTTAGATTTGTCTCACCTACTGACAGTTCCCCTTTATATTTTTTCAACTATTTATCCACTAGAAGGAAAGTAAGTTAAATTTGTCAGACAGCCTTTCTACTCTTTAAGTGTTGGAGATAACAGCAGGTCAGAGACAAACCTTAGGAAGCAGCTGATACCAACTATAGAGAGAGAAGTGCTCCCAAAAGGTAGTTTGCAGGAAAACTTATTTTGTCTGTCTACAAATGTGGAGAAATCTAGAGCTCACAAAGCAAACTGCAGAAGTTGTAAAACAAAACTTTAAAGTATAGACCTATAGAGAATTTCCAACCTCAGGTGGTTATCCATACACTTACCTGCCACATCACAGTCCTGATACTGAAAAGTGTGAAGACCCAGTATGGTGGTGCTTGGGTCTGAGGAGGAGCCTGAGAGTGAGGAAGGTAAAGATTGACATTCTGACAATCTGTTGGATTATTCCAATAAATTACAACTGATTAAAAACAAATGTCACCATAGTGGTATGTTGGATAATTGGCTCTTTTGGCCAAACCAACCATATTATAAACTGTCACTGTAAGGCTGGGTTCACACTACGTATATTTCAGTCAGTATTGTGGTCCTCATATTGCAACCAAAACCAGGAGTGGATTAAAAACACAGAAAGGATCTGTTCAATGTTAAAATTGAGTGGATGGCTGCCATTTAATGGCAAATATTTGCTGTTATTTTAAAACAACGGCTGTTATATTGAAATAATGGCAGTTATTTACTGTTATATGGCGGCCATCCACTCAATTTCACCATTATATGAACAGAGCCTTTCTGTGCTTTCAATCCACTCCTGGTTTTGGTTGCAATATGAGGACCACAATACTGGCTGAAATATACGTAGTGTGAACCCAGCCTATGCTAGCAATGACAGTTATAATAAGGTAACTCCACTAATTTCACTGTATTCTACTAAATTCACCCCACGTCAGCTGCACTGAGAATATGCTGGATCCAATGCTCAAATTCCCACAACATTTTTTATGTACCATTTCATGATCCAGCTGTTCAGTGGTGAACAGTGTGGGAAACTGATGTGTAGCTTGTGGAAAATGCTATGATATAAAACACTGAGGTCATGTTAAATGAACTGATACGTAATGCAGGACAGTATCATGGATGAAATGTTATAGTTACCCACATATGAGATACAGTTTACGCATACCCACTGCTGCCAGGCAGCTCTTTATACTGAGATATTCTCATTTGTAGCTTAGTAACATTATGAACTTAATAGTTAGTGCTTATTTTAATGAAATTATACTGAGGGTAAAGAAGAAATGGGTTTTAAATATAAAGAATTGGTGGAATTTAGCAGCAGATTTTAATCTTCACGTTACTGAAAAAGGAATCCAGAAGAAATCCACATCTACCGAGGGTGTCTACCTAATGAGGGGCAATACCTACCTACTGGGGACATTTATCTAATGAGCAGGATTTATCTACCTTCTGGCTGCATCTACCTAATAATAGAGGGAATTACGTACTATGTAAAAATAACGTCCGTATTTTATAACAATGGCCGTTATCTTGAATTGTATCTTGTTTTCACAGCTACGGCCATTGTTATGAAATACTGTAGTTGATTTTACATAGTGTGAACCTGGCATTAAACTGTACATATACATTAAATTATCTACCTACTGGGGGTGTCTACCAGAGATCAGCAAAGTAAATCCTACTAGGGGTATCTGCTAGAGATGACATTTTATATAATTTTTGCTAAATTTGTTAATCACAAAAAAGTAAAAAAAAAAAAAAAGTTAATTAACTTGTCCGCACTCCCCCATTGTCCTCTTGTATATCTGTAACTGCATTCATCCCAATCAGGCAATCAATGACTCAGGGACAGCGCGATGGCCAGTGATTGGCTAGGTGGGAGCAAGGACAGGTGAATAAACCATTTTAGGGGGGGGGGATTTTGTTGATGAATTTAGCAAACATTTGCTCTGTCATCTCTAGTAGACACCCCCCAGTAGGATTTGCTTTGCTACTCTGTAGTAGACACCCCCAGTAGGTAGATAATTTCCTCCTAGATGCCCAAGTAAGTATAGGTAGGTAATTTATTTTATTCAAAATTTACAGTTTTGGTTTATAAAAAAAATCAATATAGATAAGGCTATGAAAGTCCTTAAAGAGCATATGCTTTGCGCATATTATGGTGCCAAAACACCCTAATGTTTATTGAGACACAAGAGTGACAGCCCACACAGCCACTCATTGGCCACGTTGCTGCCTCTCAGTCAATCATTGCCTGAGTGGGCTGGAGGCAGCTGAAGACACGGAAGAGGACAGTTTGGCCAATTGTAGAATGATATCTTACTCAGCTAATCAATGACTGACTGAGAAAGGACAGCGCTCTTGTGTCTCGAGAGTGACAGCCCACTCAACCAATCACTGGCCTCCTTATGTTGGAGGCAGCTGAAGACATAAAAGAGGACAACAGGGGAGCATGGACAAGTAAGTATAGATTTGCTAAGGTTTGGTTCGCGAAGTTCACGGATCTTGTGTTAAAATTTTTGGAATATTGCTAACCGAATTTTAAAACGATTTGCTTATCTGTAACCTACTGTACATTTGTATAAGTACAAATGTACACTTTTATGTTTATTTGGGTTATTCTAAACATTTTGCCTTCTATCCAGCTATAACCTAATAAGGGATAATTCGCACACATATCTTCAGCATATTCACAATGACAGCAAAGTTCCTATTTAGGAGAATCATCATCATGATAGTCAAACTTTGTTTATATTCTTAGATCTGAGATAGTGATGCTCTGCGTCTGCACATTTCTATCCTACTCCAGTGTTCAACTTTGTAGTTTCATAAATAAACTGATTACTGATCTGCATCCAAGTTGTCCTTCCCATGAAAGGGGGTTATGATGATAAATATACAGAAATGATGTTAATATTCTATAAAGGGACATACAGTATAAAAGGATATATAAAAGCATCAACACTGCTTTCTGCTTGAGAAAGCATGGGGTTGTTAAATCTGAGAAAGTTGTTCTGGATGGCCAGGAGTTTTATAACTAGCATTTCTACTGATGGAGCTGCTTTTGGGTCATATAGTAGAGGTTTACAGATTTTGAAGGAATTTATGTGATTTAAAAAAACATCTCCAAATTTTACTAGTGGTCATGCTACTGGCTGTAGTGATATCTCCAAGGTGGAGGTTTTTCTTTTGCAACAGATCACTCCTCTAGATAATATACAGTATCTAGATTCTATTATGTCTATCTTCCTAAATACAGCAATAGAAAAATGTTATCCAATTGAATTTTTTTTTCTAAAATCTATCAGATGCCTTAATGTTTATTCTGTGTGTCAAAGTAAGAAAACAGAATGATAGGATGATATTGAAAAAAAATATTTTAAATATATTTAGATTAGGGATGAGCGAATCGAACCATAACGAACCAGATTCGTTACGAACTTTACAAAAAGTTTGGTTTGCTACCGAACTTTGAGAAAGTCCGTAACGAATCTGGTTAAAATAACAATAACAAATAAAATCACAGAATAGACCAGGATACAAGGGATTATTACTCTTATAATCCCTTGTATTCTGGTTTTCTGTGAAAATCAAGATGTGTGACGTCACCCCTGTTAGCAGAGGTGTAGCTAGGCTCTCCTGCACCCGGGGCAAAGATTCAATTTGGCGCCCCCCCCCTTGTGTGCGCAGTAAGCACAGGGGGGGGGCATGTTGTCCCTTCACTGCTGGTATATAATATATATTTTTTTTTTTCTTAAATGAAGTTTAGATAAGCGATTGTTCAGATGAGCGATTCGCTCATCTCTACTGGCAGCACTAGTGTGGTGTTCACAATATGGGATACATAATGTCATATTTACTGTGTACCTGGAATGTTTTTATGAAGAATGATTATCAGGCAGCTCTGGGCTCCATCACTATTTTTTAAAGTACTTCCATTTTTCCCATTTAAAATTTGGTCCCTAAGTACCTTAATGGAGGTGCCGTTGTCTCCGCTCCCTGCTGTCTGTACCTGAGGAGGCGCCGTTGTTTCCGCTCCCTGCTGTCTGTACCTGTGAATTAGGAGGCGAAGCTTCCTGATCTATTTCCAGTGTGACACCCAGTGTAATGTGATTCTATGGTGGCGTCTCCTAATGCACAGGTACGCTCAGCAGTAGAGTTGATCGAAACTAGGGAAATCCTAGGTTCAATCAGACTCGAACATTCACAAACCTGCCGCATTTGATTGCTGATGCCTTCTAGGTCCGTATGGAAGGAAGAGACAGCCCTATTACCTAGGCTGAATCCCAGAATTCCAGGCAGTACTCGGGCACTCTCCTCCTTCCCCACGGACCAGGCAGGCATCAGCAATCAAATGAGGCAGGTTTGTGAATGTTCGAGTTCGATCAACCTAGGATTTCCCGAGGTTCGATCAACTCCACTTAGCAGCGGAGACAGCAGTACTACAGCAGCAATACCTCCAGAAAGGTATTCCATCACGAAATTCAAAATAGAAATAATTTAGAAAAAAGACTCTTGTATCATGGTCGCTGTATATACTGATACAGGTGCTTTATAGATTGGTGTAGGGAACCTTGGCTCCCCAGCTGTTGCAAAACTACTACTCCCATCATTCATGGTCAGTCAAAGCTAAAACTTTGGTTGTCCAGACATGATGGGAGTTGTAGTTCTGCAACAACTGGAGAGCCAAGGTTCCCTACCCCGGCAGATAGTAGGGGAGGTTTATATAAATGTGATATATATTTGGAGAGGGCAGTTATTAAGGGGTTAAATATATAATAATGTTCAACCAGACCAGACTCCAAAATAGACACTGGACACTCTCTTGTGTGTCTTCCCCCATCCCAGACTGGTGTCACCTGTACCCCCTTGCCCCCCTCCCCACTCCAGACTTGGCACCCTTCATCCCCCTCCCCAGACTGAGCACCCCTGATTGTACTCCCCTTTCCACACACCTGTATTTTTTTTTCTTCCTCCTCCATAGTGCACAGTGTACATACAGAACCTGCGGTGACATCAAAGTTACATGTCAAGGTCCTTCACCATCTACACAGTAACTTTGCTGTACTGTCTCCTGGCTGGTGTTTAGCCCTGATTTGCGCAAAATCTCGGTAAAAATGCAGCGATTTTGCGCAAATTATAGGTAAACAGCAGCCAGGAGACGGTACAGTATGGGAAATACTGTAGCCCACAATGGGAAGAACATTGTCTCTGCAGTGCAGCAGAGAGGGTTGAGTCATACACCTTGTATGGCACATGTGATAAACCTCATAGTGCACAGGTTTCTTCGAACATTTCCTGCCAATTGTTGATCGCTTTTGAGGACGCGACTCTGTTTGTGAGCAGACATGACTATGGATTCAACAACATCATCCCACTCGTCCGTGTTCTGGAAAGTGCGCTGAACAACATCATCAGCGAGGATTCCCAGGCCACCACTCCAAGGCTGAACATCCTCCTCCTCCTCCGTCAATTGTCTGTTCTCAACCATACTAGCCTGGGTGCAATCAGGTACTGCCACTTCCTCCTCCTCAAATAGTCTGTTCTCAACCATACTGGGCTGGGTGCAATCAAGTGGTGCCGCCTCCTCCAATATTCTCTTCTAAACCATACTGGGCTGGGTGCAATCGAGTGCTGCTGCCTCCTCCTCCTCCGTCAATTGTCTGTTCTCAACCATACTGGGTCCAATACAGAACTATTATTGGTGCTGTTTCCACTGTCAAATGTCTGTTTTCCACCCTACTGGGTCCAAGGAACTTTGTGTCCTATGTCCCGTGTAATCACTTACACCTTGGCTAATTTTTTTTTCACTATTTTTGCACTTTTCATTGTAATAGCAACTGCAACTAAACAAAACTATACCCTATTAGACTTCCACTATTGTAGCTGCAATTATTCATCAGTTATAGCAAGTTTTGTTTTACGTTCGATTCGTAGGAATCCGAATTTCACGAAAGTTCGCCGGATTGAACCGAACCCAACTTTTTAAAAGTTCGCTCATCCCTAATTTAGATTACATATCATTAAAATAAAGTTGAAGTTTTGTAACCCTAAAAAATGGGCAAGCATTTGGAACTTAGTGTCTTTGATTAGAGGCAAATAGTGATGGTTAGACTGGGACTGAGCAGGTCTTGTGAGTGTTACTGGCATGCAGTACCTACCAAAGTGGTTTAAGGGAGCACCACTAGTGAACACAAGTGTAGTTAAGCCCAGTTTGTCTGCTTTGATCCCAAAGAACTATTGCCAAATTGTTACTCAAACAAGGTGTCATGTAGCTGCATTGGGGACATATAGCTTCAGATTAGTAAGAGTAAAATTGATTTATGAGAATCATAGTGGTGTCCCGCCTCTGCCACTGAATGGCTGAGCGTGCTTGTTACGTTACATCTCAGAACCCCGAAGCAGAAGCACAACAGGGACCGAGGCAGCAGAGTAGGGGCAGCAGTGTGGGAGCCAGGAAGGTAAGTGTATGTTATTTTCACTCACCCGCTCACTCCG
This sequence comes from Dendropsophus ebraccatus, assembly GCF_027789765.1. NCBI lineage: Eukaryota > Metazoa > Chordata > Amphibia > Anura > Hylidae > Dendropsophus > Dendropsophus ebraccatus. The sequence goes on from NC_091461.1 coordinate 61,948,147, forward strand.
CATTTTGCAGAAAGGGGTCCTTGCCAGACAACCCATTTAAATGGGTTATCCAGAAAGTAGAAAAGTTTTTACCTGTTCCCTTCCCTATGTGCTTCCTCCCTCTGGCCATTCTTCCCTCTGGAGATGGGGGTGTGTGCATTTTTAATAGCTGCATGATTTTACTGAAGCCACTGCGACATCGGGCAGCTATAGGATATTGCATGAGAGTGTTCTTTCACACGCACTGGCCATAACATGCATCTGCTCCCCTAGCATCGCGGAAGTAGAGGGAGGAAAGATGGAGTAGAGGGAGGTAGAGGGAAGAAATAGAGCACTGGACAGCAGAACAGGTAGGACCAGCTTTCTGGATAATCCCTCTGCTGTTAACGTCTTGAAGGGGTTATCCAGAATTTTAATTTTTTTACATATTGCTGGCCTGTTTGTATGGTAACATATTAAACATCTTATTCTGACCTCTTTGTGCTCCCCTGGTTTCCTATGTGCTTCCCCGATATCCATGTTTTCCAGGTGGTCCCCAGGCAGTATTCTCCATCTGCACGGAGCTGGCAGCCTGAGGGAGATGAGAGCAAATCATTTTTTCTTTGTACGAAGCAAAACGAGTCTGATTTGCGTATCTCTTGAGAGTGTCCATGCCTCAATAAGTTTTAGAATTTTCCGGAGCGCCTACAGAAAAGGCAGGTGGCATTATATATATATATATATATATATATATATATATATATATATATATATATAAAACATGAAACAGACCCTGGTTTTCTCCTTTAAAAACAACCATAATCAAGTCCTTTACAATATAGTTCATTCAACCACATGGTTCTAACCCATACATCCATCTGCTCACCATAACCCGCAGATGAAAGGAAGGCATTCCATAATAGAGATGTGATCCCAGCTGTGTAGTGTGAAGTAAACAGAGCTACCACATACATTCAGAGATAAATAAACTTCTGATCATGATATAATAGTATTGTCAGATAGTGGCAGGTTATTTAAGGTCTGGAGATCAATACATCCAGACAATATGGGATGCACAGCTTCCTACTATGCTTAGTAGTTCTAGTATTTTTGTAAATTGTTATTATTATTAAATATGTTCTGAGCAAAAAGAAAAAAGTGCACCCAAATGAATGTATGAATTGCACAGGTATATCACTGCAGTGTCCGAGTACGCAATCTACTTACTGGTGCAGAATATAGGTGTCAGGGGCCAGCTACGGCTATCGCGCTTGGCTCCTGACACTAATGCCAGCGAAGTGCCTGAGGGATGCGTCGATGTTTGGATAGTCCTTAAACTTTTTCATTTTTTTTCACTTTTTGTTATGTTACAGCCTTGTGCTAGAAAAAGTAAAGTTCTCCTCATCACCATTCTGCACTCAGTAACCTATAATGAAAAGGTGAAAATAGAATGTTATAAATCTTTGCTAATTTTTAAAAAAAACAAAACTAAAATACTGCATTGGCATAAATATTTAGACACAATTCCAGCCGCCAGTCTTCTTGGTTATGAGGCTGCAAGGTTTGCACTCCTAGATTTGGAGACTTTCTGCCATTCTTCTCTGAAGATCCTTTTAAGCTGCTCTGTCAGGTTGAGTTGAGATTTATCAAACTGGTGTAAAGTAGACATGTCTTAGTTACCGCTAGCAACCAATCAGATTCCACTTTTCATTCCTCACAGATTGTTTGAAAAATGAAAGGTGGAATATGATTGGTTGCTAGGGACAACTAAGGCTGGGTTCACACTGCGTTTTTGCAATCTGTTTAACATACTGTATAAGTTATATGGAAAAAAAATGGATGCAAAAAACAGATGTGTGTCATCCGTTTGGATCCGTTTTCCATTGACTTCCATTATAAAAAAAAAAACAAAAAAAAACCCATCAAAACGGATGTGCTTTTTTTAACGTACAGAAAAGTAGTGTCAAAGCATACCCAGACCTAGTGTCAACGCATAAAAGTGAAACTAGTATAAACTATCCATAAGAACCACTAACAGCTCAGCTTTCATTTTACCAGAGCTGGGTGCTATGGGTGGTTTGCAACAGTTTCAGTTTTGTTCAGTTTGATAAATCTAGGCCATGGATTCTATAATATGGACCAAAAGAAACTCAGTTTGGCACCATTTGGTGCCTTTGTAAAGTATGCTATTCACCCTAGAAACAATGGGGGAGATTTATCAAACATGGTGTAAAGTGAAACTGACTCAGTTGCCCCTAGCAACCAATCAGATTCCACCTTTCATTTTTCAAAGAGTTTGTAAGGAATGAAAGGTGGGATCTAATTGGTTGCTAGGGGCAACTGAGCCAGTTTCACTTTACACCATGTTTGATAAATCTCCCCCAATGCTTCTAGTACTTACTGTATGTAATACAGCATATGTTGAAGCAGGACAAAACTTTTTCTACATAAGAAATGTAAGCATAAGGTCCCTTTAAGAGTGACTTGGGTAACGTCCCTTTAAGAGCGACTCGGGTACCGTCCCTTTAAGAGCGACTGACTGACATCTGCCCCTTTACTGACTGACCTCTGCTACTTATAATGGTAAAGATCATTGCTCGGTTACCATGACAATCTTACTCATGTCAGTGAGACAAAATCGTTAAGGACCTTCCATATATTACATCTTCTATTCGCCAATAATGGACATGTGACTGTGTGAATGTTGTGATACATTGACTGACAAGAATTTCTATTGGCTGCTATATTTCAGCTATTTGCATATCTGCTGTGATTGGCTGTTAGCGTTTACAATGTGGACATTATTTCCAATGGGCCATTATTTTTATGTGAAATTAGGGGTCTTTAAACATAAATTTCTTAAAAATGACAAATCCAATCAAAACCAAAAATAGATAGCACATCTGTCACCGCCGAGGGCTTTGAAACGCAGTTTGAACAGAGTCTGTGTGCAAAGCGGTTCCGTCTGTATTATTCGCAGAAGAATGTCTGGAAGAAGAAGAAACGGAAGAAGAATACGGATTACAATATAGTGCTTTTTCAAGCACTAAAATAACGAAGTTGGAACTCAGTGGGCAGCATTGCATTAAATTTAATGAAATGCTGCTGCAGAAAAGAATGGACACTGATTTCATTGCAATCAGTGTCCATTCTTTTCCAAAAAACAACACTTTGGGAACATAGCCCTAGAGACACTCTAAAATCTATTAATGAATTGTATACTTTTTTTTTTTTTTTAGCCAGGGGGTATTTGTAAGATGGAACATGACTGTGTAATTTTGGTTGGTTTGATGCAGAGTAAATAGAAATACTCATTTACTGATGGCAACTGATTAGCTTCTTGTTGGCAAGCTGCACCTAAAACTTATATCAGTAAATTAGATTTAAAAAAAAAATGATGTTTAGTCAAGGAAAACACTCATTAGTATAGAAAAATAAAATGTTTTAAATCCTTCATCCAACTCTACATTAGACTCATGGAAAATTCATGCTACACCTTGAGCGACAAGTAACTAATCTCTACAATGATATCACAACATATGGATGTTATACGTTATTACATGAATCTCCTTTCAGTCTGGTTAGACAGTCTGATAGAAATCTTATTTACAGTAGTATATAAATAGGCTGGAGGTAGACAGTGCCCACCTGCATACATCTGCAAGATGAAATACAACCTTCATCATTCCTCTGGGCAAAGGAGAACCTCTGCCAACAATATCAGATACAGCATAACATACAGAAATGTTTAAATACTGTGTCAAAAGTGAAGTTTAAAGAGTTTGCTGTAGAAAAACCTATAGTGTTCTTATAGATCTTTACGACTGATGATTTAGTATTCTCTGCACCATAGAATGTTCTTCCATGAATGAAACTATAGTCTCTAAATTAAGAAAATCATGTTTAAAAAAATCTGGTTTATATCTTTATTGATTTTCCAAGATGTAGCTTTACTTGAAGCCTACATGACATTGCTCGATATAGTTGTGGTACACGATTAAGAACTAGTGTAAAAAACAGAGTAGATAGTGTAACAACTGGAGTCATGGATCTGCAGTACAACTGCTAGTTATGGAGCAAGCCGCACAGGAGAATGGAGTCTGCAAGGCACTGCTGCAGCAGGCAGCCCCAGGTCGCTATCACTGGCTTGGGTTGCTAGTGGCCGGTGAGGTGCAGCTGAAGACACATAGGAGCGGTGAGGCGTCCCTGGGAGCTGAAGAGGAGGTGGCATCAGGCCCGGGCTGGTGGGCTTTTGCGTCCGTAGGTGGAACTGAATAGGGAGAGCTGGACGGGTGACTGGAGCACCGGACACCACCGCAGCCTTAACAAATAGCATCCACCAGTCCTAAGGTTTTCCTGTGCAATGCCACATTGAAGGTTCCTTATGCCTTTTAAAGGCTTTATCCACAATCAGAAGTAGCACAGCTTCTTTCTTAAAAAACAGCACTGCGCCTATTTCCAGGTTATGTGTGGTATTACAATTTAGCCCCATTCACTTATGGAAATGAGCTGCAAAACCACAAACCAAACTGAGGACAAGAGTGGTGCTGTTTATGAAAGAAAGCAGCAATGCATTTCTAAGCCTGGAAGACCCCTTTAAGTGCAGAAACTTGGAAAACAGTTTTTTTTTTATTTTATTTCTGAACTTGAGTTTAGTCAAGTTTACCTAATAAAAATATTATACATATTTTTTCATGCTCAAGCACACTTTAGGATATTGTGTTGGGACCCATGTGTTTGGAAGGATAATGTTGAAACACATAGATTAGATACAAATAAGTTCATAGTCTTAAATTTTTATTTAAGGTCATATTAAAGAAACACATTTTATAAACTAATATACAATATAAAGATATTCATGTAGTTACTTTTCCAATGTATGTAAGGCAACATATTATGGAGTTTGGTTATACTTGGAATGTAGTTTGCCTAGAACCAAAACCAAAGATCTCACGCACAGTTGTGTAGGAGTTCTGGCATGGACAGTTCCTGAGGAAAAAAAAAGTGTCAATGATCATACAACTTTCCTATTTGTCTCTAGGAAGCAAAACATTGCCCCACCACGTATTTGTGAGAATTTAGTCTTGTGCCATTAAAAATAGGATTGTTTTGGCTTTAAGCATTTACTTTTATTACCCATGGGTCAATATGTACAGAAAGTGAGAAAACGCTCCAGATGACATGGTGTTTTACATTCCCCTCAATTCTGATATTTATGTTATTTGTCATATATATAATGCTAGAATTCATGTATTTTTCATTAGAAATCATAAAAAGCTATGAGAAAAACTTCCACCCAAACACTGACAACAACTGTCACATGGGAAATAGAAGATTAAATTCAATATTTAGATGGTCTAAGATGTTATTAAGAGTTAGGGCAGTATTAGATAGGCAAATGGCTTCCCAATATGAGCCCCAATATACTGTATGATGCACAAGTTGATGGATGCTTGTTTAAAGAGCCCTTTAAATGGCCTAAAAGTTTGTTGGCTGATTGCTGAGACCATAACATGGGGCAATTATAGGTCAGTTTGATGTATTTAACTTATATTGAGGTGTAACAAACAACTTATTGGTCACTGGTCCACTTTGACAGGTCAAGGCTTTTTACTAGATCAACACCATAATCATCACATGGTACTGTTAACCTAACAAAAACATAACCTCAGATTAAAGGAGAAGTCCAGGGATTATAAAAGCTGGCAGCAGGCAGGGGCAGGTGGGAATTGATTACAGGTGGGTGGCGGAACAGGCCACATGACCCCCACCGGAAGGCATTTTCTTTTGAGTTGTGATCACATCACAACTTGGGGGGGGGGGAACCTGTCCCAGCTGATGGACTGGCCGCTCAGCAAATCAGTGACTGGAGTGGCATGTCGCCCCAGTCACTGACTGACTAAGCAGTCAGTCAATCAGCTGGGTCGTGACATGTCAGCACTAACGGGGTCCCGCAGCTGGTCCTGCTGCTCACAGTGGGCATGAGGAGAGGTAAGCCCCTCTCTGCTGACGGCTTCTAATCTGCTGGATTTCTCATTTAAACTTAGCCACCAACAAATAAAAAGGCAATTAAACATAACTTTAAAAAAAAATTATCAATTACAGTAAAATAATAATTTGTAATGGTCTAAATATTTATTTAATGATGTTATGGATATTTTGTCATGTCTCAGTCAATCCTTAGCTACAGCAGTGACCAGCCTCAGTCGTTGAATGGCTGAGTGGCCAGTTTCTGCTGTAATGACTAAGAACCAAGAAAAAGCAATGATGAACTTGACAAGGGAGCCATTGGAATGGCAGCTGTGGGGGATTGGGGTAAATAAACATTACTTTTTTTTATGATTTACGCACCCCCAACTATGTGTAAAAAATGTGTTTTGCTCAGCTTTTTTTTTAAAAAACACAGGGCTATGGGCCCATTCATCACTTAGAAGATGCCTTAATTTTTAAAAGGGCACTCTGCAAGCTAAGTAAAAACATATTCTTAACATGTCCATGAACTTGATAGACTTGATTTGAATTGTACATTGTAAGCCCTTACCTCTCCTCCTTTTTGTCAGTCGAGTCTTTCTTTTATTCTAGTTTATTGTACTTGCTTTTGTCTGATGTTATTTATTCAATCCCTTATCATATGTACTATGGCCTTAAAGGGGTTATCCAGCGCTTCAAAAACATGGCCACTTTTGCTCCACTCATGTTGTTGTAGCACTGGATAACCCCTTTAAATTACGGGTTCATTATAATAAATAATAATAGACACATGCCTATAACTCTGTAGCTATGTAATGCTAAAAAGCAAAAGTAAAACAGCTGTAACAAACATGTAATGCATCCAGTTAAATATTTGATGCATTACATGTTTGTTACTAGTGTTTGATTAACCTGGCAGCCGAGATGAAGTCATGGTGTGAAGGTGCATGTTACTGAACTATATCCAACAAGAGCCAGCTGGCCCGAGGCATGAGGTCATGCTCTCAGACGTATTGACAAATGTACTTGGCCAGCTTCTCTGAAATTACACTGTCTAGAAAAGTACATACATGTACTTTGGTGACAAAGGTTTAGGAAAACAGGCTTGCCCAAAGCAAAATACAGATGGAACTACAGTACGTTTCTGTGGCAATGTTCTCACATAAAAATGTGTTACGTCAGTGAAAAAAATACACTTAGGATCAGTCACGAGAAAGCAAATTCATATTCTAATCTTGTATGTTATTCTATGACTCCAGCTTCATACCAGTTGTGGCCTGTCATTACAAGAGCCCCAATATGTTACATCATCTATAGATTACCAAAGCCAAACCTAGAGGAGCTTAGGTTTCGTTGTTGTTTTTTTTAGTTTTTTAATTTCTAACTTTTTTTTTAAATGAAAACCACACACTGTTTTTTTATTGGCACCAAGCCCAGTTTTGCAGCTAGCCAGTTCTCGCACACTGTACTGAATAATGGCCGATACGGTAATATTGGCCACAGGAACATGTCAAACAGCAAACGTTGTTTGACACGGCAAACAAAAGCTATGTCAGCAGCTTTTTATACATAATATGAATATGGCCTGACTCTGCAGTGACTATTTTTTAAAATCTGGCTGGTCTCATTTTATGTGCTTATAACTATATGAAACAATGTGAAAATTAAATTTATACAAGTGATTCCGAGATCTCGTGACAAGATGTTCTACCTGTTAGTAATAAATTTTGGTTGATACATTAAATGTTTTTGAAAAATGAAAACATCATAAAAAATTTTTAATTGAGCATTTTTCTAGGTTTGTAATTGCTTGTAACAAAGATAATCAGGTACAGCAAAAGGGGACAGTGTAGACTGTCAGATAAGGCAACGGGGACAGGGATGACTATTAGTTACAGCAACAGGGGACAGGGATTACTATTAGGTACAGCAACAGGAGTCAGGGGTGACTATTTGATACAACACTGAAACTCTGTGTGAACAGAGTCTAAAACAGAGGTCAGTAAGCAAGCATTGAAAAAGTGCAAGTCATGTTGTCATTAACTTTTCTACGGTATACAAAGCAAGTACCCTGCTAAAAAAGCTTATTTCCATTATGTGAACTTTGTGCTCAAATTTTTTGAAATGCACAATATAGGAATATTTCATTTATCTCTATATTTTTCATATCAAATCACTAGTAATTGTCTAGAAAAAATGTATTTGTTGAAAGGCCTTAATCCCCAAGCTAAAGATATTCAACGATAATGGACCAGACAAATTTTCAGTGATATTTGTCTGGAGATATATTTACTTGACATGCACATTGTCCTGGGAGACTAGAGATAGTAAAAGAATTTCAAGTAAATAAGACTCCACATGTTTAACAAGCAGTCCTGTAGCCTGAGCACTCGTACATATTTTTGTCAGTAGTTATTACAGCATACCTCAATGCACTTCAAATAAGAATACAATATTATACATAACCAACCTTTCTAGTTATGTCCCAAGCCTTTTGGAAATTAATCTTTTGAGATATTATTTACAGACAAAAGCTTGCCCCTAATAGAAATACTTTTTATTCCTAATCATTTTTAGTTTTTAAGTAGTTAACAGTAATGTAAAACTGTTACAAGCATGAGAGTATAAACATATAGCTAACACACATCTAAATAGTGTAAATAATAAAGATTGACGTCTCTCTAAAGATGCAGTGACATAAGTGGTGCTCCCATTTAGATCAATTTAAACTAGTTTCTGCTCAGTTTACATCCCAGGAGGGGGTGGATAGATTTATTTAAATACACTTATGATATCAGAAAATTGTAACATGTAACATTACTAATATAATGTTATTACCAATAGTACTGGCTTCAGCGTGCTTTAACATGATGCATGTTCACACATTACGGGAAGTTGAAAATAAGAAAACTGGTTCTCATTCTCTCTGAAGAAGTCATGGCTGGATCTTGTCTCTGAGTTCTAGCCATGCTTCCCTGAGTGACATCACTATCTCTGACCAGCCTATCCAGCGTACATAACCATCTTCCTGTCATATACACCTATACGTATATATTGATGAGGTGTGCTTATAGCATGCTGCCTAATAGTGAATGATGTTACAAAAAGAGAAGACAGAGAGTAAATGCAGCAGGTGCAACAACTTCAGTGGTATTGCAATAATGTGCAGTGAAATTAGATGTTAGATAACAGCTTAGGGTGGACAACTGGCATGAGTGCTGTGGAAGGGAAGTAGACAGGGTGGGAGGACTATGATGGGGAGCTGAGGGAAAGCAATGCATTATAGGACAACTGCTTAACTAGGAAGTACAACCAGAAGCTACAGAATGAAGACACCAAAAATTATTTTTTTGTGGTTTCAGAACTGGGGCAAACAGGTAAGAAATGTAACATGCTTCTGCAGTATTTTTTTTTCCCAAGAACATACCAAAAAGTTGCCATAGATGTTGCCAATTGATTTACTCTTGTTCCACCTAGTTGATTGTTTGCTATGTTATTTACATAAGACATGTACAGTATTAACAGTCAGGAGTCAATATAACCCAAGTGATAAAACGCTGACACAAATTTGAAAAAGACCATCGCTACAATCTTATGATAACAAGTCAACGAACTTAAGTCTATTGGCCCTTAATAAATTCTTTGGCATCAAACTGATGTTCTGTTTAAACCTTTTAAAAAAGCAAGAACATGAATACTTTATTAGTGGTTTCCTATTATTTTGTGTAATTACAGTAAGTACAAACTGCTAAATTAATATAATATGATATATCAGATATATGCTAGATTAGGTAAACATACTAGATGTGCAACTTGCGTGGTTGCATAGGGGCCCTGTAGGTAAGGGAGGGTAGGGCAAATATTACTGCTTTCTACTATCTATTTGAATAGCTATAGGGGCTAAACAGAATTAGAAAAACATGACTGTTTTCATAAATAGCACCATCTTTATCTACAGCTTGTCTATGGTATTGCAGCTGAGATCCATTCAACTTTGTTATACTAAATACATCTCATAAATGAGTATAATGATGCTGCCCTTTATTTTAATGACTCATAATTAGTGATAAGTTACAACCCGTCTAGGCAATTAGTTACAATTTCATGAGTTTGCTAGAAAACTAAGAAGGAGCTGCTGGTGTATGTTGTTGGAGTGGCCTATATATTACTCCTGTACAGGGGCTCACAGCTGTGTCCTCTCTTGACATTAAAAAGCAATGCCTGTTGAAATGTGATTTAAATCATTTCCAATGTATTTGCAAAGTTAGAAAAAAATTGTGCGGACTGGTTAAAATTACAGAGAGTTCGAAAGCAGTCACCTGGAGGAAAATAGGGAATAAAGTAATATTTCTGTTCAAATGCTGAAGTGTTTTCCTACTGGGAACACTGAAGCTATTATTCGCAGTCAAGGTAATGAATGCAGACTGATTCTGTTTTTACTTCCCCCCCCCCCCTCCCTTTCCAATTTTCCGGCAAAGTACAGTCTCACATGTGACAAATTTGGGAGACCCCTTCTGTCCAGAGGAGGGACAGAGGGAACCCAGGGTGTGTCTGTGCTACAATGTTACAGATGATGTCAGTATTTGCATCCTCTGGCTGGAGTTGCAATGCACTCTGACTATCCAGACCTCCCTCCCTTTTCCACTCTCTTTTTCTCCTCCTCCCTTCTTTCTTTTGCCTTCCTAAATGGATGGGGCTTCTCCTGGATAGGCACAGTTTACAAGGGTCCAAAAAGACTGTATCAAAGCTGCTCTAAGTTTCTCCCCCAGCACTCCAGAGTGTGCCTCTCCTGATCTGTCAATCTGCAGCACTGCAACAGGAGAAGAACAGATTGTTAAACGCCTGGCTGGCTGGAGAAAATCCTGCAAGCTACTTCTCTTTCTCTCTTACTCCCTCTCTCTCTCTGAATCTGTAAATGTTCTTCTAACTGATCCAAATAGAGAATTTCTAAAGAAGAAAAAGTCCAGTCAAGCTCCTTATTTACTGGATACCGTATGCTTGTTTTTACTTAGGAAACTATACTAACTCTTCTGCAAGCTTTATCCAATGGATTTTCTTTACATGTATGGGATTGTGTCTTGCTTTTTTACATCTTTCTGCTGGCTGGCTGTGGATTCATTTATTTTAAAAGGTAGGATTTCAAAATGTTTGCATTGCAATTTTTGTTTGGCCCAAATCTGTTTAGCCTTATGGACAATAAGCAAATGCCATGCTAATACAATGAATGGTATATGAAATGCATTCTAGAGATCCAAATTGAATTTTTTAAAGCAGATTTCTATGAAACTGGGTAAATGCTAATGAGGTTCACCTTATGCTATGACTGACTGCATACACAAGCAGGAGGGTTTTAGTGAACATGCTGGATTCTTAATATTCAACCTTATTTTGCTGTCTTTGCGGAAATACTGGGAACTTTTGACTTATTTAGAATTTGACTTTGTTCTGTTATTTATAACTTCTGTATAAATGCATATGAATTAGTTTGTTTTATTGTTGGCCCTTGTGAATGCTACCACTTTATAGAGGTATTATTTATTACTCTGCATTTAGTAAATTCAGTCTGTTACTCCTGTGTTAGATACAGTATCCAATTTACCTTTTTCTTTGTTACTTGTAAACTAATATATAGGTGTGTTTGTTTTGACAGGTGTCAATAAACTTGCTCCATGCAGATGGGGCTGCAAGTCAAGGCTTTGCTTATTCCCCCCTGGCGGGGAAAGTGTAATAAGAGTATGTAGCTGGGAAAGCTGTAAAATGTTTCTTAGAATACAGGCTAGTTTAACAGCAGTGTTGAGCGTTTTGTGAATGTGTTGCACCATGCAACCCCTGCTCTACAGTATTTTAAAATGCCCAATATGTTACCAGCAAACAAGAGCAATGTGTTCCTTTAAAGTATGTCAAAGCAAATGTGCTTGATGGCCTGGTGAAGTCCAAGAAGGTCTACAAATGGAGAATATGTGTTCTTGAGAACCATTAGTACTACTTAAACCCATGTCCAATGTATTTCTAAAGACTTATAAAACTCTTTATTCCCAATAGAAGACCTCTCCGGAAAGCTAAGTGAATATGGTGTGGTTGTCCCATTCAGTACAGATCGTCTAGGACGCTATATTTCCCACGTGGTGTCAGCAGCAGGAAGTAGGATGACCTTAAAGCACCCTGGGCAGAGGTTTGCCCGAAGTATTCCTGATCCACCAACAACTCAGTCAGATGATAGGTCCTTGTTCTTCAATGTCACAGTCTTTGGCAAGCAGCTGCATCTGCGTTTGAAGCCCAATAGAAAACTGGTTTCTCATGAGGCTACTGTTCAGTGGCAGGAGGATTTCCAGGAGATTTCCCATGACTCAATCCATGCTGATTGTGTATATACAGGAGATATTACGGATATGCGTGGAGCAACTGTGGCTATCAGCAACTGTGATGGACTGGTAAGTCAATGATCATTTCAATTTTGTTTCCCCCTACTTTCTCTATATGTTTCTGGGATATGGTACCCGAACAAGCCAACATATTCTGAAGCCCCATTATTTGTTAGGAAGGAAAAGACAACTGTCTCAGTTTTAGACACTGGATAAAAATAGTATGCATTCATCCATCCAAATAGTTTTTGGACCTCTTTCTAAAGTGTCTGCATTAGCCTGATCTTCCAATTCAAGAATAGAATTCCCTTTCATTTTAACTTTTCACCAGTAAATCCAGCCATAAATACTGTAGTAGTAATGTTCTTTGATGGGTCATTCTGAAACATCATACCACACTCAACAACTCCAGGGACATTATATGCAGCTAACTGAACTTTATCTGTTGTCGGCTCAGCTGGTGCCAAAAATACATTGACTTGTTATGTGTATCTCTGAAAGAGTTATGGAGGCTTACATGACATGTCCAATGTATATAACATTCTAGGATTTTCAGGTGCATTTCTGAAAATAGAGCATAACTACGTAGCACAACATTCTTGATAGTTGAAGAAACGGGACATGCAAAAATTCGTATTGTACTTCCACCTGTTTGCCTGGTGGGTATGTCTGAACTTCACATATTGTTCTTGGCAGATAAATGTTAGCATGCATAGTCTGAGGAGATGGGATGACTTGGAGTTTATATTCATTATTGTATTTGCTAGCCGTGCAGCAGATTTATGGACTGTTATTTAGCGTGGCCTCATTATGCAAATTAGCCATGTGTTGTTGTCTGTATGAATAAACTCCAGCGTCACAAGGATTTCAGCTGAGTAAGCCTTGAGTCATTAAATTATGCATAAAATGTGTATATGTTCACTATAATATGTTAGTCAATGAACAAACGGCATTTCCACTGAGCAATCCTCTATACCTAACCTACTGTCACATGGTATTCAACTGAAGACTATGACCTTCAAAGCAAAAAAAAATTAAAAAAAATTACCGAGATTGGACTTTGGAGTAAAGTGGCTCTTGCTGGTAATATTCTATGTCTGAATCTATTCCTCTTCTTATGGCTTTGAGTTTCATTACAAAGCTTCAGGGGGTGAGCCTGTATTCTCTATGAATTTGAACCAGCTTGGAGTCCCGCCTAGCGGTGACCTCTGACTGTAGATTGTACAATGCCTTAAAGACAAGGAGGGCTTTTTAATTAACCTGTTGAACCCCCTTTAAATTGACAATATCATAGAAGGAAAATTAGCTAAATTCCATTTGTCAGAATGTAGCAAGATATTGGTTTCCCACGCATTACACAGTAGGTGCTACAAACTAAAAAAATAGCAACAGGGAGGCAGTGACTAAAAGAATGTTACTTTTATATGCTGTCAAATGACTGCCTCAATGAACTGATTTATGCTTTCGATTCTCTCATGTTTTCTCACAGACTTTTCAGCAGAACATATTTTGCTCCAAGACATTTCGGAAGGGTAAAGCAGCACATAGATGAAGCAGCACATACTGTAGATGGACACTTAGATGTAAATAGTGCCTAGATTATCAATGTGTGTTAAAAAAGAATTTTTTTAGAAATACCCTTGTGAATATCCTGGATTTTTACAACAAAAGTTACTTAAAGAAAAAAAAAAACATGGAAACAGGTACGGTGGTAGTCAGTCAATTGTGGGTTGATCCTCTAGAGCTAAACATAACCCAGGTTTACTATTGCAAGTACAAGTGAATTAAGGTGTAATTTGTACCTCATTTATCATATGTTTTAGATATTTCTCAGCTTGATCTGAAAAGGCATTAAAAGAAGTGTGGCTTTGGTAAAGGGGCATGGCTTTACTGTGCCAACATGTTGGTACTCAATACTGGTTTAAAGTAAGGCAACTGTATAGTGCTTACCTAGCCACACTCCAGCAATAAGTATGGAGATGTCCGCATGTCCATTCTTGTGGCAAGCCGATGGGTTATTCTTGTGTCGTTATTAATTTTCTGTGGTTTTTGGTGGGGGCTGACACACTTAGATTTATATGGGGTGGTATCTGCATTCCTCACGTACCATGGTGGCTTCTGAAGTAGCATAATGGGGGCTGGGGTGAAAGGTGATTCAGTGGGCAGGGAGTTAGGAGTCTTAGCATTTTCAGTCCTTTGCCTACAGTTATTACCAGGGTTTGAGTTGTCTTTGTGGCGCCCACTGTATTTAGTTATGTGTATCCTGTCTTTTTTGTGTTGTATTTACTTCTCAGTGTTGCTTTTAGACCACTGGTATAAATTTTGGGGGGATGAACATGCAGACATGAAACTGCATGGGTTGCACTTGGCATAAGTGTGAGAAATGGCAGACCTGTGCTCTTGAGTTTTTGATGGATGAGGTGGAATCAGGTGTTGGGAGAGTTTCATCAGTATGACTGATTTGATAGGCCTTTTAATATTCTCAGGCTACATGTCAGTGGCAAAACTTTGGGGGTCCACCCATTCAGAGAGCATGAATGGGTATCATGTGAAATTGTCCCAAAGAAGACTTGCAAGACTTAAATAAGGCTAGGGTGAAGATGAACATGAACAGGGCAGTGTTCTGTTTTATATTCAGAATGGGAGCGTCAGTGGGCAGCACATTGATCTGAAGGACGGCAGGGCAATTTTTGGTTGGCCAATGGTGTTCTCCCTAGGCCCATTCACATATAGTTTTCGGGCTATGTTAGATTATGTTCAAAAAGGGGTACCTGCATTAAGACCACTGACTTTCCTAGACCACTCCTATATAGCTATATTGTTGCAGCAGTGTTATCTGCTCACAGTGTGACAGTATTATCCAGTCATAATATGGAGATGTGATATTGATGTTATTGAGTGGTGTTATGGGGATGTTATGGAGCAATGATGAGGTGGTGTTATCCAGTCACAATATCATGGTGATATTCACCATTATTATTTTTATTTGACAGTAGGGCTAATCCATCCATTGCTTATTCTGGTACCGTGCCGTTTTTTTCTGAATTGAGCCAAGTCTTGAAGAACACAGTCTACACCACTTACCAACAGGTCCAAGGTATGCGATAAACAGCAATAACTTGTAAATGTCACTAAGCAGCATTTACATTTATCAGTCAAGCCCTGATAATTTTATAGGCTAACTGATGATCATTGGTATAGTTCTATTGCTGATTTTCTCTTTTTTTTTTTATACTGACCAGCAATCATTACAACTGCTCAGAAAAAAGCGATTCATGACTATAATTGGTGAGTGCAAATATGCTTTTAGTGTGGCATACTAAGAATTAGTCTCTAGAACAACATAAACTTTGTAATGGTAATGTTATAATAGACAGTACTGGTCTAAAGGTCCTATTACATAGGATTATTATTTGCCAAATAGGCAAATATCGCGATATGTAATTGGCCCAGTGATCAGCCAAAGAACAAGCAAACACTCATTCGGAAGGCGATCAGGTCTTTTTGACCTGTCAGAAAATCATCGCCTACGCCCCACTATGTATAAAATGTGTGGCCGATGGCTGGATACAGCAAAGAGTGGCATGAATGATCCTATTTCATCGGTGTGTGGCCCTCCCCAATCCAATGCTCTTGCCATGCAATGGGCTATGTAAACAGGCACCAATATCATACACCACTTATGTGATCATAATACGTCTGCTTAGAGTTTCAGGCTGCCTAATAGGGCCCTAAGAGCTACAATAACCCAAGTCACCCACATGCAGCGATACAAGGGGAAGGCTAATCTGAAACCAGCGAAAATTTTGAATAAATGGAGAAAGAATTACTCCCTGAGGAAGAGACCTTTAAAATACTGTAAATGTTTCTAAGATTCCACATAATAGGAGTGGAAGCACTTGTCTTTTTGGCTTAGGAAGCATCTGTGTCCTCTCCTGACCTGTCTGTATTAGTAGATACTTGTATTACCCAAGATATAACAATTCTGGAACATCTTTCCTTATAACTGTTAGTTGTGTCATTTTTGCTATTCTTACTAGAAATATATAACCGTACAGTTACCGCCATACATTGTACTATGCAGCTTAACATAATCATAGGCTGGAGGAAGAAGAGGTGGCCATTAAGGGCTTATTCCCATGTCCTGTATTGTACGGATGCTATAGACAGGGAAGCCCTGTAATAGAGTTTTTCCCACCCGGCATGTATCAATATCATGCCGGGAGCGGGGAAACTTAATGTTCGCAGCACTGAAGTGGCCGCGTGTAAATGCTGGATAACACCTTTAAGTAGGCTGTGTTTTAATTTCTATCTCATAGTCACTAGTCCATGACTTATCCATGAAAGACCCTTCTCAGGTCATTCCCATAGCACCCCAAAACACTACCTTTCCAAATGCAGGAGTCTAGGAGAAGTGCACAGGTTTATATAAAGCTGATTGGGAGTATCACTTGTGCACCAAGGGTTAAGGTAGCAATACACCTTCAATACCTATAAGCCAAATGTTGGCTTGTCTGACTGTTATGTCTCCCGTCCTCCCAATACACATGAACATTTAACAAAGTTCCTGTGTTCTCTATAGGGAAGGTTTATCTTGCAGCCAGATAGTTTTGGCAGCGGCTTATCGCTCTGAGAACAGAGGGGTCAGGCAGCAAAATTGCATCTGATCCCTATCTTGATTGACATCATTTGTCATTGGAGTCTTAGGAGGTCTCTATACAATTTATACTGACTGCCGAAAATCAGTATAAAGTGTATAGGGATCTAAGTCTTTGCTGGAAAAATGGTTGGATAGTGACTACTGTTAATGTGTTGGGGCTAATAGGGGACTGACTGTGGCTTACACTTTTGTGTTTTAGCTGCCAATGAAGTTGTATATGTTGTGTATGCTGTCAGCCTGTGATTAGCTAACTATGGGTAGTCCACAGATGCTGTGAGAATTTAGTCATAATGCAAAGTGAAAATAAAAAAGTCTTTGTTCCAACCAGACCAGACTCTTCCTTCACTATGCGCAGAGACCTTATGGCTTGAAGACGTTTTGGGAAGGACCGAAACGTCACACTGCCATATGCCATATAGGATTTAGGGTCTCATAACTTGTATTCTTATATACTCTGGTTGGAACAAAGACTTTGTTTTTCACTTTGCATTATGAATAAAATTCATCTTCACTTGCTCAAAAGAAGTGTGCCGTGGTTTACCTAAATTTCTGCGATTAGTGGTTGAAGAACCAGTTGCCACTCAGCACCTACCAAGGTGAGAGCTGTGCAGTTCAGAATACTGTTTTTTTGCTATGAGAAGTTATGGTGCGTTTACACGAAACGATAATTGGCCTGATCGTACGATTAACGATGTTGGAGTGACAATTTTTTTTTCATGACGATCAGCGTTTAGACGGTACGATATATCGTACGGAAAAAATCGTTTTGCGATCGTTTTGCGATCACGCGCCCTTAGCCCGGCCCGCCCTTAGCCCACCCCCCCGCTTGCAGCCCGGCCCCCTGCTCATCCGCAGCCCGGCCCCACGGTCAACCGCAGCCCCCTGCGCCGCCCCGATCGCCACCCCCTCCGCTGCTCTGATCGCCACCCCCGCCGCCTCTCCGATTTGAAATTCCCGACTCCCCTCTTAAGCCAATCAATGCACTGAAGAGGGGAGTCGGGGATTTGGAAGACCTGCGACGCAGAGCAGGTAACGTATGCTCGTGGCGGGGCGATCGGAACGGCGGCGGGGGCGATCGGAGCGGCAGCGGGGGTGGCGATCAGGACGGCGATCAGAGCGGCGGCGGGGGTGGCAATCGAGCCGGCACAGGGGGCTGCGGATGAGAGGGCGGACGGACTATCGCGCGACGACTGTTTACACGGAATGATCGGCGAATTTTTTGCCAACGACGAACGATGATTTGATAACATGTTGAAAGATCAAAATGAACAATTTCTCGTTCGTCGTTTGATCGTTCGATGCGTTTACACGTACGATTATCGTTCGAATTTGATTGTTATCGCGAAAATTCGCCTGATAATCGTTCCGTGTAAACGTAGCATTAGTTAGCCCAGTATGGGTAATCTGTAGGGGGTGATCAGTGAATTACTTAAACCTAGTGGAAGCTGTGGTTGGGTCTGTTGTAGACGCTGATGGTATGTATGGTAGAAAGCCACAATGAGAAATGTTGCCCTGTAGGCCTTTTTTTGTAGATCTGTGGTATGAACTAGTGGTCCATGGGTAGCTGTCCCATGTTTGGACAGTCCTAGTAGCATTAGACCGGACTCAGTAAACACCAAAGTGGTGGTAAAGTAGGTTCCCACAGAATGCTGTAAATTGGTCTTTAGTGGTCTGGTGTGGTCAGTAGAAGGAGAAGGTCTGCTATTCAGCAATAATTTAGCAGAAAACTACACAATATCTAGTTCAGTGTCCTTGAGAAAAATGTTAAATGGTAGTGGTTGTTGCCAATTAGAAAGTAAAAGCTGACAGACGATTGTGGCCTTTTGTGAGGTACCACAGGTCAGGAAAGGCATCTTGTGAAAGAACAAGATCTATGACTTATTAGCATTGTTGACTCCACTGCCCAGTGAGTTTATACCCTTAAGAGAAATGTGACCTAAATGGGCATAAGACATAGAATGGTAAGATAGACGATACCTTAGGGAAGAAAGTAGATGGTACCTGCTAGAGTTCAGGGTGAAATTATAATGGGGGATGATAAAAATTAAATGTTACACCTTCCAGTGTTCATCTGGTTGGGGTTGTCTAATTAATCATGAATGAGGTACTATCTAACCAAAGGTCAGCAAACTGGTGCCTATTATTGGAAGCCTTGATAAGGAAATTAAACCTACGTTTAATGCATTAGATGTTTTCTTCTTACTTTACAACAGCTCTGCATTTATGCCACCACTCATATAGTAGGTAAAGAGTTGTTTGCAGTCACCTTTTCAAAAACACTTTAGGGAAGACTTGTTTCCTGTTTGAGCATTCCAGAACTGCTGTGCATACGGCAAGTGAGTAAAGAGTTAATGGCTTGCCAAGCCTGGTGTGAAAGAACTTAACAGGCCAGAGCAGTTCTTACCTTAACACCAAAGACCTTTGGGATTAATTGGAATCTTGACAGTGAGCCAAGTTTCATCACATAACATCATGGCCCAAACCTTCAATAACCCCCTTGTAGGTGCATAGACACAAATTCTGGTGGCCATATTTTCAAATTTTGTGAAAAATCTTTTCAAAAGAATGTTGTCTATACTAGCAGAAACACAGTGCTCTAAAATAATAGTAGTGTCCAGTTTTGCAATGAGATTAACAAAAATAAGTAATGATTGGTTGTCCTTACCAATAAAATCAGTATGTTCAGCATGTGTCCACTGCTGTGGCTATATGCACTCCCAGGTCAGCACAGCACATATACAACAAAATTTGTCAGCACCGTCTTCTGGTTGAAAGGAGCTTTAATGCACTTGTATATTATTATTATTATTATTATTATTATTATTATTATTATTATTATTATTATTATTATTATTATTATTATTATTCAAGATGCTGTAGATTCTGTAGTATGCTGTGAATGACACAATAAGTATAACCCAACACATTGAGTAATAACTTATTTTATTACAGTTGCAGACGAAAATCTGCATGATGTTCAACAAGTTTCAAGTAGATTCTAATTCTCAATGATAAGTGCTAAGGCACTTATTTTTATGCAGAAAATGAAAGATAGATCGGGCACTCACCATTCTGCAGCACAATCCGGTTTATTTCAATATATATTTTTAGGCTATGTTCACACTGCGTATGAATCCGTCCGTAGATCATACGCCGCCGTACATGTGCGGCTGAAACTACGGGCGTGGGAAAAATAGACATGCGGCCGGATGCGTACGAACCGCGAACATACCCCCATAGTACAGTTATGCTTCCCTAGCTTGTTTCGAAGCGATCTGAGGCAGGTCATTTATTTGGAAATCTTCGCCCAGCCCTGTAAACCACACAGAACCTTTTGGATTGAAAAATTAAGTTCAATTTGGCTGAAATAAGTACTTTGTACAGGACCGCATGGAAATCCACGGCCGTGAGTTTCAACATTTCCATCCTCAAACAATGGTCTTGTTCATTTTTCATGGCGCCGCATACGATCCGGCCGTAAGCTCATACGTAGTGTGCACTTTGCGGGCGTATATCGTATACTTTCAAGCGAATGCATCAACCTCAAAACGACGTGCGTATATTCGCGGTTCGCACTACAGACGGATTCATACGCAGTGTGAACATAGCCTTAAGATGCGGGGTAGGAAGGTGAAAGAGCAGCGTACCTGCTCCTTCACCTCCCCTCCCTGCATCCCATGAATATGTATTGAAATAAACCAGACTGTGCCACAGAATGGTGAGTGCCGGATCTATCTTTCTCATTTTCCTCATTGTATTTCTCATATTTAAGAGCATCCTGGGTAGATCGTGTGAACGCCACATACCATATGGGAATAAAAGTAGTAGAATTAGGAGAAAAGCAACGTGGTTAACTACAGCTGTTAAGAATGCAATAAATGATAAGAAACAAGCATTCAGACTTCTAAAACAAGAAGATAGTGGGGAAGCATTGAGCAACTATAGACAGAAGAATAAAATGTGTAAAAAAACAAATAAAAGAAGGAAAAATTGCAACAGAAAGAAGGATTGCCACAGAAAGTAAAACGAATCCCAAAATGTTCTTCACCTATATAAATAACAAAAGACTTTAAACTGAAAATGTTGGTCTCCTCAAAAAAAAAAAAAAAAATCTGGGTGTAATAGTGAAAGGGGAAGAAGAAAAGGACAATCTACTAAATACATTCTTCTCTACTTTATTCACAAAGGAGAATTCCATAATAGACGACATGACTAATGATAAAGTAAATCCTCCCATAAATCTCACCTGCCTAAAACAACAAGAAGTGGGGCGACGCCTTAAAAACATTCAAATCCATAAGTCACCGGGCCCAGAGGGTATCCATCCTAGAGTTTTACAAGAATTAAGTACTGTGATTTTAATTTTAAAGATTCTATAATGACAGGGATTGTTCCACAGGACTGGGCCATAGCTAATGTGGTACCAATATTCGAGAAGGGGTCAAAGAGTGATGCTGGAAACTATAGGCCCGTAAGTCTAACACCTATTGTGGGTAAAGTATTTGAGATGCTATACTGGAGTATGTTAATGAAAATAATCTTATAACACAGCTCCAGCATGGATTTATGAGGGATCGATCCTGCCAGACTAATCTGATCGGCTTCTATGGGGAGGACCTGGGGGAGGCTGTGGATGTTGTGTATCTGAACTTTTCAAAGGCATTTCATACTGTGCCGCATGAAAGGTTGGCCTATAAAATGAGGATGCTGGGACTAGGGGAAAACATATGCAAATGAATAAGTAATCGGTTGAGTGATAGAAAACAGAGGGTGTTCATTACAGATGAGCGAACCGGTTCGGCGGGTATGGGATCCGGTTCGGATTTTCCCAAAAATCCGAGTCCGATCGGATTCGGATTTTTGGAAATCCGCTCCGATTTTTTTTTTCTTGCTTTCTAAAATGGCCATTCTAGGAAGCAGGAAGTGTTCCGGGCAGGAAAAGCGCTTTCCCATGATGCCCGGAACACATCCAAAGAGCAGGGATCTTGTACTAGCCGACCCCCTGTGTGACGTCGGTATTGCTTTAAAAGTAGCGGTCACATGACTGCACCACGCAGTGTGTAGAGGGAGAGAGAGAGAGAGAGAGAGGAAGCAAGCTGCTGTTGTTGAGTACTACAGACTACTGAAAAGATATTGTGGGAAAAGAAAGATTAGGAAAGCGTAGAGGAGAAACATCTAGGGGGACATGTATCAAGGCAAAACTGCGTACTTTATTGCGGAAAGGGGCGATTTGCAAATATTTTATTCGCAAAACGGCCATTTGCGAATAAAATATTCGCAAATTGCCCCTTTTTGCCGGCTACGCCGGGGGGGGGGCGGGGAGGGGGTGTGGAGGGGGCGGAACGGGGGGAGCGGACTCAGAGTCTGCACGATTTATCATTTTTAACACTAAAAGATACGCCGAAAACCTATTCCACCTTTCAGGTGGCGTAGGTTTTCAGCTGTGCGCACTGACGCGAACGGGATTTATGTAGAGGCAGTCTGCCTCTACATAAATCTCCGTAGCGCCGGAGATGCGGGGACATTTATAAGTCTGGCGTAAAAAACGTCGGACTTAATAAATGTCCCCCCTAGTGATTGAGAAAGAAATATAGAGAGGGCGAAAATAGATAGATTAGGCATAGGACAGCAAAGGGTGCACGGAACCAAAACGTGCAGTACAGATATACAAGTCCTATACTTCTGATTGTTCAGGTGTATAGCATTGTATCTTTAAAAAAGTGCTATATACCCAGTTTCTATACTTGGATCCTTCTGGTTGAAAGTGTGAATATCACATCTGTCTTATCCTGAAAAACAAAAATGTGTCTTTGCATTATAATGTAAGCATTATATCTTAAAAAAAAGTCATATATATATAGACAATTTCTATACTTGTCCTATATATTACTAGTCTTATATACAGTGGTACCTTGGTTTAAGAGTAACTTGGTTTAAGAGCGTTTTGGTTTAAAAGCTCACAGTTTTTCAAAATTGTGACTTGGTTTAAGAGCATTGCTTTGGTTTAAGAGCTCCCTGTACTGGGTTGGAGCGCGAGTGGAGGAGGGGCATGGTCTGCATAGCGGGGTCTACAGCTCTGTACTCTGACCCAGGAAGTCTTACCTCACCTTCCAAATCATGGTAGATCCACTTCAGGCTGGGGCTTACATCAGGGGACAGGACTGTGGAGGTAATTTCTCCATAGCTGTAACCCTTCTCTCCCCGGACAGAGAGTGCTGCTATACAGTGCCCACATCAGCTCTGCTCATTCTTTCATGCTCCCTGCAGTCTATGTCCGCCCTTGTGTTTCCCATCCTCTCCAATACTGTACAGTAACTTATAATATCACATATTCAGCTGTTACTGAATGTTTGTTTAATCTGTTTTACATGTTATTCAGAATAATAAATCATTACTTTTGGGGTGTGGAACCAATTGTCTGCATACAGTGGCGGTCTTTGGCACCAAGCACACCAAGCGATCGCTTGGGGCCCCCAACATCCAGGGGGGCCCCCACGCCCCGCTCTTATGCTCAAGACCTCTGGACAGGGTCGCTGCCCCGCTCGCTGCTGCCATCTGAACTGTAACTATAAGCACTCGTAATGAGCGCACAGGGGGAGCACACAGGGGTCTGTTTAACTGGGGGAGCGCACAGCGGGGGTCTATATAAATGGGGGAGCACACAGGGGGGCTATAGACTACTGGGGCTTCACAGAGGGGTCTATATACTACTGATGGCAGCACACAGGGGGTCTATATACTACTTGGGGCAGCAGAATGGGGTCTATATACAACTTGGAGAGCACACAGGAGGTCTATATCCAAGTGGGAGAGCACACAGGGGGGCTATATACTACTGGGGGAGCACACAGGGGGTCTATACACTACTGGGGGAACATACAGGGGGTCTATATACTACTTGTGAGGCACACAGGAGGTCTATATACTTCTGGGGGAGCACAAAGGGGGCTATATATAACTGGGGAACACACAGGGGTCTATATACTACTGGGGAAAGCAAACAAGGGGTATATACTACTGGGGGCAGGACACAAGGGGTATATACTATTGAGGGCAGCATACAAGGAGTATATATTACTGGCGGTAGCGCACAAGGGGTATATACTACTGGGGGCAACACACAGCGGTCTATTGTTTTGGAACGCATGTCGAGGGGGGGGCCCCAGACATAACTTTGCTTGGGGCCCCAGAAATGCCAAGACCGCCCCTGTCTGCATATCAGTGATTTCTTATGGGAAAATTTGCTTTGGTTTAAGAGTGGATTTGGATTACAAGCACGGCCCCGGAACGAATTATGCTCGTAATCCAAGGCACCACTGTATTACAGAAAATACTGTTCTCATCAAGTGTAGAAATCATAATTTGAATATAAAGTCATTGCACAGTGGCAGCAGGAAACCTTACAAAGCGTATCAGGCAGAGGGCAGGGCAAAAAGTCTGGCTCAAGGGGCAGAAGAGGAAGTAGCGCAGGAAGAGGGTCCAGTGGCAGGCCTGAGCTTCCTTTGTCACACCAGGGTCGTGTCCACACGTCTAATTCCACAGTCCTGGAGTGGCTGGCTCACACTTCGACGTCCACAAGGATGAGTGGTGAGACAGCCAGGTATCTGTGGGTACCTCGAACACGACCCTGACTTGGCACGGGCACACAGCAATTCCCCCATGTCCTCCATCTGACATCCTCAGCAACATCCCGCTAACTTTTGACCCGCCGCCTGCAAGGGAACTGTTGGCGTCTATGAGCAGTGAACTGCTCTTTGATGACGATGAGCACGTGGGGGATGAGACAGGGGAAAATCAAGTGCAGGGCATAGCTGTGTCGGAGGCGATATCAGAGCAGGCCCATGTTAGACCTGGCAGGAGAGCAGTAGGCAGTAGACAAGAGAGGGCTGGGCAGGAGCCTGATGAGGATGATAGCATCATTCTGGAACAGGAGGATGCTACATCGGATGTTACATGGGATCCACGGCAGGATTTGGCTTATTTGGCGGATTCGTCAACCACAAATCCGTCCGCCAGTAGGCCCGCCACAACTAAAAAGCAGACAGCCAGCAGTAGTCAACTAACAAGTCGGAAGCGTAGCCGGGACAAGCAGATGACCAGTGGGGAACCCTACTCCACTGCAGGTCCTAGTATCGTCAGTGCCCGCCCATCCTCGCAGCCTGTCGGTACTAGACTCTACACCTCGCCTGTGTGGCAGTTTTTTTTAAAAGTGCCTGGAAGATACCTATTTGGTAATCTGTCGCCTGCGCGACAGGCGCATTAAAAGAGGCAAGAGTTGCCAGCGCCATGGCTGCCCATATGAATCGCCACCACCTTTCCACCTGGGAGAAACGGGGTGATGGTGGGTCACTGCAGGCCCAGGCAGACCCGTGGTCAACAGCAGCAGGAAGCAGCATTAGTCAGGGGGGCCTTTCACAGAGTCAGACCTCCTCTGTGAAAGGGAGTGTGGCTTCACTCCCTTATTCGGCTGGTGGCCCCTGTGTTGCTAGCAGTAGGCAGCCTGGCATCATGGAGTCCCTATACCGGAGGCAGACATATGCACCCAACAATCCAGCAGCAGTCACGGCTCTGCCGTTTAAAGTTGTCGACTCGGCACCTTTCCGTGAGCTGTCGACACTACTTTTCCAACACAGCTATCCTGGCCATGTACAGCTATGTTCGCGAAAAGGTTGCTGACTCGCTGAGCCATTCAGTGAGCAGACATGTACATTTAACCATAGACATCTGGAGCTGCAATTACGGGCAAGGGCAGTATATGTCCATTACTGCTCAGTGGGTAAATGTAATATGGCCGACGGACCCCCAGCAACTTGGCCAGGGAAGGGCGATGACACCACCCCGTTTTCACAGCAGGGTTTCTGTGTCTCAGTCCTCTTCCACCTCCTCCAGTAGGTCCAAAACCTCCTCAACCGCCAGTGTCCCTCCCTTGTACCACTTGGGTGTAGCACGGAGGAGTCACGCTGTGCTGCATCTAGCCTGCCTGGGTTAAAGGAGACACACAGGGGAAGAGCTGCACCGCCTGCTCGAGACAGAAATCCTCTCGTGGCTGACTCCACGCCATCTTAAAGTTGGGACGGTGGTGAGTGACAATGGGAGCAACATTCTCTCCGCGCTGCGTTGAGGAGGTATGAGGCACGCCCCGTGTATGGCACATGTTTTAAACCTAATAGTTACACACTTTCTAAAGTCTTCATCCCATATACAGACTGTGCTGTCAATGGCTCGAAAGCTGTGTAACCATTTCAGCCATTCAAGTCGCTATCACCACATCCTCCTTGACCTGCAGCGGAGGAATAGTCTTCCCAACCATCGTCTCATTTGCGATGTAGCCACGCGGTAGAACTCCACCCTCCACATGCTGGACCGGCTCTATGAGCAGAGAAAAGCCTTGACTTATTTCCTCTTGATGCAGGCGGACACGGCGACTCCCCTATGTAACCTGGAGCTCGGGCAGTGGCAGCTCATGCGTGACACCTGCTGCTTGCTACGACCCTTTAAGGAGGCCACCTTTCTGGTCAGTGGGCAAGACACAGGACTGAGCGCCATCATACCCATGCTTCATGTACTGGAGCTGATGTTGATGTGACTCAGTGGCGAGGGGGAAGAGGTCTTGCCACTGTCGCAGCCTGGGTCGCTGGAGAAAAGATTGGCAGAAGAGGAGGGAGAGGAAGTTGAGGAGAAGGAGGAGGAGGACCTGATCACACAGGAACTCTTAGGGGAGACGGGTGGAGGAGAAGGAGTTGAGCCTTCCTGCCAGACCAGAGGGGGGCCAGAGGAGGATATGCAGGGCTATGAGGAGGATGAGGAGGATGGAGGAAGTACCCATTGGCAGTATGCTGTGGAGATGGAGGCGGGGACTCCTTCCCACTCCCTGGTGGAAATGGCTAAGCACATGTTGATATGCTTTCGAGCTGACCCACGCTTGTAAAGGATTCGTCAACAGGACGAGTTCTGGCTGGCCACACTACTGGACCCACGGTATCGCAAGAAGCTGTGCGAATTCATTCACCCTTCCCAACGGGAGGAAAAAATGAATTATTATAAAGAGGAGCTGGGTGCACAGTTAGTGGCAACCTTTGGAACACGGCGCTCTCACTCACGCCATTCCCACCAGGGCCACACCAGCAGCGCTGCCTCCTTCACATCCTCCTCTAGCAGCTTGAGTGGCATGAGCAGCGGCACCAGTCTGAGCCTGATGTCCATGATGCACGCTTTCATGCAGCCACAGGCCGGGGTAACAGGGGCACCCGCACAGCAGCAGGACATGGCGGCACACCTCAAACAGCAAGTCCAGGTGTTTTTGGACTCTACGTTGCCACCTAACGTCCCCGAACCCCTGGACTACTGGTTGGGAAAATTAGATGTCTGGCCACAACTCGCTGAATTTGCTTTGGACATACTCTCCTGTCCGGCCAGCAGTGTGTCATCCGAGGGAGTTTTCAGCGCAGCAGGTCATATTGTCAGTCCTAGGAGAACCAGATTGTCCTGTGATAGTGAGTCTGACTTTCATCAAAATGAATGCCACATGGATAGATAAGGACTTTGTGAAACCTGCTCCTGATACCACAGAGTAGGATTTGGTCCTGTTGTCACCAAGATTTAGGACCTTTTCTGCATCTATTATGGCCTATATGTGAACTAGACCTTAATGGTCATTCCACCATTCCTGCTGCCCTGCTACCTCTTGCTTGTCCATGCACCTCATTATTCTGCTTCTGCTGCTCATGTCACCCCATTACAACTGCTACTCCTGCCCTCCATCTTGGCTACTGCTGGGCCTTCACTGGCCTCATAATTGGCTACTGCTGGGCCTCAACTGGCATCCATGTTGACTACTGCTGTGCCTTCCCTTGCCTCCTTGTTGGCTACTGCTGGGCCTTAACTGGCATCCATGTTGACTACTGCTGTGCCTGCCCTTGCCTCCTTGTTGGCTACTGCTGGGCCTTAACTGGCATCCATGTTGACTACGGCATTGCCTGCCCTTTCCTCCATGTTGACTACTGCTGGAACTTAACTGGCATCCATGTTGACTACTGCTGCTCCTGCCTGGCCTCCATGTTGGCTACTGCTGCTCCTGTTTGGCCTCCGTGTTGGCTACTGCTGCTCCTGCCTGGCCTCCATGTTGGCTACTGCTGATCCTGCCTGCCCTCCATGTTGACTACTGGTGCTCCTGCCTGGCCTCCATGTTGGCTACTGCTGCTCCTGCCTGGCCTCCATATTGGCTACTTTTGCTCCTGCCTGTCCTCCATGATGGCTCCTGCTGCTCCTGCCTGGCCTCCATGTTGGCTTCTGCTGATCCTGCCTGCCCTCCATGTTGACTACTGTTGCTCCTGCCTGGTCTCCATGTTGGCTACTGCTGCTCCTGCCTGTCCTCCATGTTGGCTACTGTTGCTCCTGCCTGTCCTCCATGATGGTTACTGCTGCTCCTGCCTGGCCTCCATGTTGGCTACTGCTGATCCTGCCTGCCCTCCATGTTGACTACTGTTGCTCCTGCCTGGCCTCCATGTTGGCTACTGCTGCTCCTGCCTGCCCTCCTTGTTGACTACTGCTGGTACTTAACTGGCATCCATGTTGACTACTGCTGCTCCTGCCTGGCCTCCATGTTGGCTACTGTTGCTCCTGCCTGGCCCCCATGTTGGCTACTGCTGCTCCTGCCTGGCCTCCATGCAGGGCCGGCCTTAGGGTAGATGGCGCCCTGTGCAAAACTTTCTTTTGGCGCCCCCCCCCTGTTGATATCCCCAATAGTAACATGGACTATCTATCTATCTCTCTTTGTATCTCTATATCTATCTATCTATCTAGATATCTACCTATCAATCTACAGTATCTATCTAGCTGGGTGACCTCTATCATACTGAGTACTATACAAGATGCTGGGAAAGCTGGGTGACCTCCATTATACTGCCTACTATACAAGATGCTAGGAAAGCTGGGTGACCTCTATCATACTGACTACAAGATGGTGGAAAGCTCCATCATACTGAGTGTAAGATACTAGGAAAGCTGGGTGACCTCCATATAGGATACTGTATCAGCACCACAGCAGACACGTTGCGGCTTCAGCACATACAGGATAAAATGACGCACAGACTCCCGCCATAACACAGAGAGCCCGTAAACTAGAAACGGTGCTGCGTGACCTCCATGTCTATCATCAGGCCTTGGAGATCGCCGCTCCTGGTGACCAATCAGCGAGCTCTCAGTATCGCCCCCTCCTGGCTCCTCGGGGAACCGTCCTGGCTACTCGGGACCTCAGCTCCTGGGAGCCGCCACCGCCGTACAGGTAGATGACTCTAAATGGAGAGTCACCGAGGGGTCACGAGTGACTGCGGCAAAGACTCCCTAGGTCAGAGGGGAATTAAAGGGATTATTGTATGAAAAGTTCTGGAACTCTCTAATAGTTGCAGTTCTTTCCAGTATCTCTGCTGTCTGTCAGGGAATAGAGTACACGTACTCGTAGCAAACCCTCAGCTGTGAGAAACATCAAAGGATTTCATTTAATTTGCTTAAAAATAAAACAGCACCGCTCCAGGTTGTTTGTGGTATTGCAGCTCAGCCCCAGAGAAGAGACTGGAGGGAGCTGCAATATCTGGTGTCACCTGTGCACAGGGGTGGCGCTGTGTGCTGGAGGAAAGCAGCCATGTTTCTCTAATGCTGTACTCCTAATGTCTGAGATTCCCAACCACATCAGTGTCCACATAACACTATGGAGGTCGGTAAGGTGGAGATACTGATGGGGATCTGGAAGGAGACAGGAGGAGGCACAGAGGAGGACATGGTGAGGGCAGGCCCGCTTCTGCCATGAGGCGGAATGAGTATTCCGCCTCAGGTGGCAGATTCTGCGCTCCTGCAGGGGGCGGCAGACAGCAGCCCTGCAGCCGCTTGCCTGTCCTGTCATCAGCGCTCACCACTGTACCCCGCCGGGCTCCCGCGCCGTCAGCCAGCATCTCCCTTTGCCCTTCAGCCTGTGGTGAGTGTCGGCGAGGGCTGCAGTCGGATCGGAGCGCGCGGGGGGGTATTCCTATAAGGGCTGCATTCCCATGTCGAGGAATGCCTGTAACCGGAGTCTCCCCCGCCCGGACAGCATCTGATAAGATGCTGAGAGCGGGGGAGAACTGTACTGATACGTGCGATGCTTTAATGAATCAGCCACGCGTGGTGCTGTCATTACAGCGCGGCACATATCAATAGAGTTCTCCCCCGCTCTCAGCATCTTATCAGATGCTGTCCGGGCGGGGGAGACTCCGGTTACAGGCATTCCTCGACACGGGAATGCAGCCCTTATAGGAATACCCCGCCCCCCCCCCCCCCCCGCTGCGCTCCCGCGCGCACCGATCCGACTGCAGCCCTCGCCGACACTCACCACAGGCTGAAGGGCAAAGGGAGATGCTGGCTGACGGGAGCCCGGCGGGGTACAGTGGTGAATGAGTGGTGGTGGTGGTGGGGGGGGGAGGGAGGGGGGGTCGCTAGTGTGGGGCGGCCGCCTGAGGTTTGCCTCAGGCGGCAGAGACCACAGAAACGGCCCTGGGTGAGGGGGACCCAGATAATGTCATGGCCACACTTCAAAGAGAGTGCACTCTGCAAGGAGAGAGGCCGTATTCGCGGTACGCGTGGGGCGGGGCTTATCGGCGGGAGGCGGGGCTTACCGGGACTTACCCGGAACTGACTTTAGGAGCGCCCCAAAACAACCACTGTGCTCGGAGGGTGAGCGGACAGCTAGGGGGGCGCTATGGCAGACAGATAGAACGTCTGTCTGCCAGAGCAGTTAGATGTGCAGCTGTCTGCCAGAGCGCCCCCCCAGCTGGCCAGGAGTGATGCGCCCTGTGCAACCGCACAGGTCGCACACCCCAAAGGCCGGCCCTGCCTCCATGTTGGCTACTGTTGCTCCTGCCTGTCCTCCATGATGGCTACTGCTGCTCCTGCCTGGCCTCCATGTTGGCTACTGCTGATCCTGCCTGCCCTCCATGTTGAATACTGTTGCTCCTGCCTGGCCTCCATGTTAGCTACTTTTGCTCCTGCCTGTCCTCCATGTTGGCTACTGCTTCTCCTGCCTGGCCTCCATGTTGGCTACTGCTGATCCTGCCTGCCCTCCATGTTGACTACTGTTGCTCCTGTCTGTCCTCCATGTTGGCTACTGCTGCTCCTGCCTGCCCTCCATGTTAACTACTGTTGCTCCTGCCTGGCCTGCATGTTGGCTCCTGCTGCTCCTGCCTGGCCTCCATGTTTGCTACTGCTGCTCCTGCCTATCCTCCATGTTGACTACTGCTGCTCCTGTACTGGCCTCAAATGACTATTGCTGGACCTCCACTGGCCTCCAATGACTACTGCTGCTCCTTCACTGCATTTGTGACCTTTTTTCTGCATAGACCCTGTAATGGTGAGTTTCCTGCATAGACCCTGTAATGGTGAATATTGAAGTCTAAAAAAAAAAATTGACTTTGAGATATCAAAAAGATAATGATGTTACTGACATCGAGAGCCCTACATTCAACCAAATACACTACCCCCGTATCATATAGATGCTTTAAACTATGAAATCCGAAGAAATCCGAAATTCGGTCGAACCGAACTCTTGAAAAGTTTGCTCATCTATAATGGACATTGATGGAACATATTCAGATTGGGTTTTAGTTACTAGTGGGATACCGCAGTGGTCAGTGTTGTGTCCACTTCTTTTTAATATTTTTATTAATGACCTTGTAGAGAGGCTACAGAATAGAATCTCAATTTTTGCAGATGATACTAAACTGGGTAAAGTAATCAGCACAGAGGAGGATAATATAACACAGAGGGATTTGAAGAAGCTGGAGGCTTGGGCGGAGAAATGGCAAATTAAGTTTAATGTGGATAAATGTAAGGTTATGCATTTGGGCCATAGAAATAATAAGTACAGTTATGCGCTAAATAAAAAAACACTGGGTAAAACTGCTTTTGAAAGGGACCTGGGGTTATTTGTGGACAGTAAACTTAACTTTAGTGATCAGTGCCAGGCAGCAGCTGCCAAGGTTAATAAAATAATGGGAAGCATCAAAAGAGGCATAGATGCTAAAGATAAGAACATAGTTTTGCCTTTTAATAAATCACTGATCAGACCACATATGGAATACTGTGTATAGTTTTGGGCACCGGTATATAAGAAGGAACGCAGCTGAACAGGAGCGGGTGGAGAGAAGGGCAACAAAGGTCATTAAGGGAATGGGTGGGTTACAGTACCACGACAGATTATCAAACTTAAGGGTTATTTACGCTAGAAAAAAGACGTCTTAGGGTCGATCTGATCACAATGTACAAATATATGAATGGCCAGTACAGAGATCTTTGTAGTGATCTTTTTACTCCTAGGTCTGTAACTATGACAAAGGGGCATCCTCTCCTCCCAGAGGAAAGAAGATTTCATCATCAGCATCGATGCGGATTCTTTACTGTACAAGCAGTGGGACTATGGAACTCTCTGCCACATGAGGTTGTCGTGACTGATTCATTAAATAAGTCCAAGGGAGGCATTGATGCTTTTCTTGAAAAATATAAAATTACAAGTTATGGGCACTAGATTTCTGGAGATACGTTGATCCAGGGATTATTATGATTGCCATTGGAGTCGGAAAGGAATTTTCTCCCTGTGATGGGGCAATTTTCATCTGCCTCATAGGGGGTTTTGCCTTCCCCTGGATTAAAACAGTAGGGTTTCTGTAGGTTGAACTTGATGAACTCTTGTCTTCTTTCAATCTTACTATGTTACTATATTGGAGCACCACCTTTAGCAACTATTATCAAGCCTTGTATACAGTTGTCTACCTGCCTCAGAGCCCAGGTGCGTGAGATTTGTCTGGAGTGCTCCCCCACCCATACTATTTGTTCACACTATTATTTTTATGTTTTTGAACAACTTTAGTTTATTTTTTCAAACAACTATTCAGTTAGCCAGGGATATCAAGTACATCTGTTACTGAGTATGTGTATGTATATGATCAATTGACTGATGCTATATTTGACTAGTCATTGCTTCATCTTTTTAGTTATTTATTGCTGTTAAGATACCACTTTTTGTTATGTATTAAAATGAGTCATATGAAATGTGGTTTAATATTTATTAAGAGAACTTATCTGTTATAATTGTCTTCTATGGGGACTTAGAAACATGCATCCCTCCTATAAATTTAAATAAAAATTAAAAATCCCCCACCCCTCAATTAGGGCAATATGTGGAGTTGTCTGGACTGTTAAAGGAGAGGTCCAGCCAAAATTTTGAATAAAGTATTGTATTGCCCCCCAAAAGTTACACAAATTGTCAAAATACACTTATTAGGGTCAGTTTACGAAGTAAAATTGGCGGAACCCTCCGCTGCAGAATCCCACCTGCTTTAGTGTGACACTGTTTCTCTATGGGAGGTCTCACACGCCTGGGCTCTCCGCTCAAAGAATTGACATGTCAATACTTTGATCAGAGAGTGACAAAAGCTCTGCGCGAGCCCTCCCATACAGAAACAGTGTTATACTGAGGCAGACGGGATTCCAGGGAGGAGAGTTCCGCCACTGAATTCCGATGACTTTAATCCGTGTGAACTGACCCTTTTGGGAAATGCACATAAAATCCTTTTTTCCCTGCACTTACTACTGAATCAAGAACTCTCAATAACTGAAATCACATGAATGTATGGAAAGGTATGACAAAACTTTATTAAATCTACCACAAAACAACACCAAAAACAAGACCTGGGAGGTGGGAGACCCCCACTACTGGGACATGTAATAATATAAAGTGCATGTGCATATAAGGAATAAACGTTTTGTAAACTCATCAGCATAAATGCAAGATTGCACAATGTTATAGGTCCCAGTCTGCTGGCCTCCCACCTCACTCCAACGCTGTTTTGCTTCCGCTTCGTCAGGGAGGGACACACTGTGCGTTGGCTACTGGAGAGGATGATGGCAGGACTAGGCACTGGACCCTAGAGTGTGTGACTGGGGCAACTATGTGTCCAGCAGCTGCTGATGCCCCTGGCACAGTTGTGGTGTTGGTATAATACTATTGCCTGTCTCACAGTGGGGGAGTGTTCCCTTCTGCCCTGGGGGGATGCTTAGTATCCCTCAGTATACTACCTCTATCACCCTGCTGCAGGAGGCTTCCCCGCCAGTTTCCTCCAGCTTGGGGACACCTAACCCGGCGTGCCCACTTCCCGCCCGGCAGGACCTGCTTGGCTGTCTCACAGGTGATGGCAAATTCAAACAAGCCAGCACTCAGCACCGTGTTTACATGGCTTCTGCCGATGTCTCTCTCTCCCCTGCCGGGACTCCTCACATACCCCTGCTGGTACTCTGCTGGGCATGGAGTCACCACCGCTTAAAATTCCGTAGTATGAACGGCCCCTGAGTGTACATTGTAAATGTCTATTGGAATTATAGAGCATATTGACAAAGGTCACTGACCCTACATTTTAGGTTTTAGGGTTTTCTTTTGAATGTACTCCCTAGCTGAGCACAAATGCCAAGCATTTATGTGTACAAATCCTTAAGGTATTAGTATTGGCTTATCTCAACCCATTAGAATCTGGCTTTCACTATTTGCTTGGATACAAAAGAGTAAGTGACACGTTCTTCGTATTTAGAGCCAAATGCTACAGGCAGAATATCAACTGTTTCTACATATTAGATAAACTTTTTACACGGGTGCAGCCACTATAACAACAGAGAAGCTGCTCTTACTGGGTGTTATCTGCCCACACACTATCCAACAAATATTTTGATACCTGTTTCCGGTTATTTGTGTATTATAAAGTTCACCACTTATCACTAATCCTTACTGCTAGACCCTGTATTCCTTAAAGTGACTCTTCACCCACAATCTGCCCACCCCAAACCGCTTGTACCTTCGAATAGCTGCTTTTAATCCAAGATCTGTCCTGGGGTCCGTTCGGCATATGATGCAGTTATTGTCCTAATAAAACAACTTTTAAACTGGAACCCCTGTGCCCAACGCCCGTGGCTTAGAATGTGTATGCATTAGGCTGGCACAACCCCTCTGTCCCTCCTTCCCGCCCTCCTTATCATTAGGAATGTTCCAGGCAGATTGTCTCCTATTCCTCAGCTGTGTGAATACTTAGCATGGGCTGGATCGTTAAGACACCTGTGCAATGTTCGGACAGGAAAAAATGTTTCAGTGGCATTCCAAATAAGGAAAAGGGTGGGGAGGAGGGACGGAGGGGTGGTGCAAAGTTAGGGCACAGATACTCTAAGCCACGGCTGTTGGGCATGGGGCTGCAAGTTTAAAAGTTGTTTTTTAGGACAATAACTGCATCACCTGCCGAACGGACCCCAGGACAGATCTTGGATTAAAAGCAGCTATCTGAAAGTACAAGTGGTTTGGGGGGGTCACACTGTGGGTACAGTGTCGCTTTAAGGTCCTATTACACAAAACGATTATCGGCTGTATTCCATTGTGTGAGCTGTCTTCTGTCTTTCGTACTGCCGTATTCCATTGTGTGAAGTGACAGGTTCTCTGCGGCCGCAGAAAACTAACATGTCAGTTTTTCGTGCAGCAAATTGCAACAACGGCCGTGATTTATACAAACATACGTTGTGTGAACATGGCCTTAGTGTGCATTTCTTATACAGTTTATGTGAAACATATACCTTAAATGCAGACAAAAGGTACATGTTAAACATATAGGGGGAGATTTATTAAACATGGCGTTAATTGCAACTGGCTCAGTTGCCCCTAGCAACCAATCAGATTCCACTTTTCATTCCTCACAGGCTCTTTGGAAAATGTAAGATGGAATCTGATTGGTTGCTAGAGGCAACTGGGCCAGTTTCACTTTACACCATGTTTGATTAATTTCCACCATAGTTACAGGCTTATACTGTATATGTACAGTGTATCTATATCATAAAAATCAAAGTCTGTCTGTCTGTCTGTCCTTCTGTCTGTCTGTCTGTCTGTCCTCTATAGACTTCCAAACGCCTGAACCGTTTGACCCCAAATTTGGCACACAGATACATTGGGTGCCCGGGAAGGTTATTGCGAAGGTCCCGTCCCCGCCAGATGTACAGGAGGGGAGGGGGAGGGGAAAGAGCGGCGCCCCATAGAGATGAATGGGAAAATCTCCTCACTGCAAACACAGGTGATATAATTAGCTGCAGCAGACAGGGCAGTTGGAGCCTTAGCAACCAATAGGATTACTGCTTTCATTGTCACAGGGAGCAATGGTTGCTAGGGAAGCTGCCTCACAACATCCACAGTAATAACTGGTAGACCCCCTACTCCAACTATACATTACATGTATATACAGGACCCCCTACTCCAACTATACATTACATGTATATACAGGACTTCCTACTCCAACTATACATTACATGTATATACAGGACCCCCTACTCCATGTATACAGTACATGTATATACAGGACCCCCTACTCCATCCATACAGTACATGTATATACAGGACCCCCTACTCCATCTATACAGTATATGTATATACAGGGCCCCCTACTCCATCTATACAGTACATGTATATACAGGACCCCCTACTCCATCTATACAGTAAATGTATACACAGGGCACAACAGGTATACCAAACTATGACTGGATAACACTGTCATACCAGACCTGACCAATACCACCCTACTGTGACTGGATAACACTGTCATATAAGACCTGACCAATACCGCCATACTGTGAATGGATAACACCGTCACACCAGACCTGACCAATACCGCTATACTGTGCTGGATAACACTGTCATACCAGACCTGACCAATACCGCCATACTGTGACTGGATAACACTGCCATACCAGACCTGACCAATACCGCCATACTGTGCTGGATAACACTGCCATACCAGACCTTACCAATACCGGAAAACTGACTGGGTAACACCTCCATCCCAGACCTGACCAATACCGCCATACTGTGACTGGATAACACCATCATATGAGACCTGACCAATACTGCCATACTGTGACTGGATAACACCGCTATACCAGACCTGACCAATACCACCATACCGTGACTGGATAACACCGCCACACCAGACCTGACCAATACCGCCATACTGTGACTGGATAACACCGCCATACCAGACATGACCAATACCGACACACTGTGACTGAATAACACTGCCATACGGGTAAATACAACCCTGCAGGTATACAGGACAATACAGGTATACAGGACCCCAAAACTATACACTACAGGTGCACGGGACCTCCACAAAACTATATACTACAGGTATACAGGACCCCAAACTTTACACTACAGGTATACAGGACCCCAAAACTATATACTACAGGTATACAGGACCTCCACCAACTATATACTTCAAGTATACAGGACCTCCACCAACTATATACTACAGGTATACAGGACCCCAAACTATACACTACAGGTATACAGGACCCCAAAACTATACACTACAGGTATACAGGAACTCCACCAACTATATACTACAGGTATATAGGACCCCCAAACTATACACTACAGGTATACAGGACCTCAAAACTATACACTACAGGTATACAGGACCTACACCAACTTTATAATACAGGTATACAGCACCTTCACCAACTCTATACTACAAGTATACAGGACCCCAAATATACTACAGGTATACAGGAACTCCACCAGCTATATGCTACAGGTATATAGGACCCCAAACTATACACTACAGGTATACAGGACCTCCACCAACTCTATACTATAGTTATACAGGACCCTCAAACTATTTACTACAGGTATACAGGACCCCCGAACTATATACTACAGGTATACAAGACCTCCACCAATTATACACTACAGGTATCCAGGACCCTCAAACTATAAACTACAGGTATACAAGACCTCCACCAACTATACATTACAGGTATACAGCACCAACTATATACTACAGGTATACAGGACCCCCGAACTATACAGTACAGGTATACAGGACCTTCACCAACTGTACACTGCAGGTATACAGGACCTCCCTCAACTATACACTACAGGTATACAGGAACCCCCCCCCAACTATACACTATAGGTATACAGCCCCCCCAACTATGCACTACAGATATGCGAGACCCCTAAAAACTATACATTGTGGATATACAGAACCCCTCCAACTATGCACTACAGGTATACACTAATTCCACTGATTAACTCAGATGAAACAATACCTTTAGCTTGGCCCCCTGGGCACCTTAGAAGAAATATAATTAACACACTGACACTTTATACCCGGGCAGCGCCGGGTACATTTTCTAGTATAGGATAATTCTTCCCTCCTGTAAAGTCTTTTCCTTGTAAATAAAGTCAAATTCAATCATTTTTTTTAATCATTGACAGTAATGTTTTTTACAAAAAAAGGCATGAGTAGCAGCAGGAGCTGTCGGCTGCTCGTATCCATGGCTTCTGTTCTATGTTACTAGAGGGAAAGCCTTGTGTCCTTTCACTGGTTGCATAGCACAAGAGCCATGATAACCATGGATAATGGATAAGAGCAGCTGACACCTCCTGTGCTGGGTTGCACATGGTGCCTGCCGCAACCAACAAAGGAACCACAACCAACCACAACTCTCATATTTTCAAATTTAAAATCTTAGCTGTGATTGGTTGCTATAGATTTGTTTTAGATTTTTCGTGAAGCATTGATGGTGGAGGAAAAAACGAAAGGGAGTAATTTGTAAGGGTAGGGGGCAGATGCTCCTGGAAGTGGATGTATAGAATGGACACTGCCCTGGGGACCAATAATACTTGATGGGCATGATGATACTGAAACGGGGGAAAAGGATGGAGCAGGATGGCGTAATATTGCAGGGGGGGAGATATGATACTTCCTGAGGAAAGATGATTCTGAGGAAGAGTAATAATGGAGTGGGATACTGGAGACAGCTGTTTTAGGGGGGTGATAGGAGGGGAGAGATGGTGACAGGAGGGGAAATTTGTCATCTGGAGGAAAAAGAGATTATTCCCAGAAAACAGAATATCTGGGGAGGGGGGTAGGTGACACCACAGAAAGATATTGGAGATATTGAGGATGAGGGAAAGATGATACCTAAGGGGCATTAGACATGGGCAAGGATACCAAAGGGAAGAAAGTAGACGCTACCTGCTAGAGAGCAAGGTGACATTATATTTTGAAAATATTTTGAAAATTGTATTTCTATCCCTCTATGCTGGTTATACATGTGGCAGGGGTGTCTAACGAAATCAGTTCATGATTGTCAATCTAAAGTTGTTCATACATAGGCAAGTAGTGAGCTGAGAATGCTGTGGAGATTTTATTGATCTTCTTTGATCAAATATTTCTACTTTCTTATGATAAAAGCAAAGGAAACAATATACTCTACTAAGCACAGCAGTGCCTGACCATAAAACAGGGCAATAGATAGGGACTGGTGTGACTGGAGCCCCAATTGCTGGATGATGTAACAGTGACAATATTAAGCCAATAGGGACAGAAAGAAAGAAGGCAGTCTTGCACCATGAGTCATAATTGAATGTTTGCCCCACGTAAGGTAACTACTCTGTATGAATGATCTCAGATTTCAAGTTGTCTCACTGACTGAGACTTCACCCTATGTATAGCAACATGAAATAACTTGAAAGAACTGTGCTATCTAAAAGGCCCATGCTCTGTAAATAAGATCCTGAGGGCAACAATTCATATTTAAACTGAGTACTATTTTCTGTCTTTCGTAGACATATAATTTACCCCCCGAAAATATTTTAAAGACACATTTGTCATATGATACATTATTATCCAATTCTTAAGTATCCTTAATATTCTGAATGTAAAATGTAAACTAAATGGTCAAATTGATGAAGAATATTCTCTTAGCATTTACTAGTTCTGCTGATAATAATAATGATAAAAAGTTGATGAACATGGTAGCTTAACATAGCATGGAGATCCCATTATGTTATCCGGTTCTCTGGAACATCCAGGCTTCTACACTTCTTTTAGTTAATTGTTCTTACTTAGGGTGCGTTTACACAGAAAGATTTATCTGACAGATTTTGGAAGCCAAAACCAGGAATGGATTTGAAAAAAGAATAGATGCCAGTCTTTCCTTTATGACCTGATCCCTGTTTATAGTCTGTTCCTGGTCTTGGCTTTAAAGATCTGTCAGATAAATCTGTCTGTGTAAACACACCATTTGTCTTGTAAATGCTGCCAGCAGAACCCAGATGGTCAAATGGAGCTTAAACTTTGCCATGCACATAAAATTGCCATTAACTAAGTTTTGATGATCTCTTCCAACACTATAAACACACATGTTCAATTAATCAGCATACATATTCTAGTAGGGAGATGGGGAATTAGTTGGTATCTCTGGCAACAGCTTATGGGGGAAGAATAGATCAGACATGTTCAAATACAACTTTCTCAAGCCTTCCCCAATGGGGGAACCATCACACTGCCTCCATACACCCTAGATGA
The DNA here is from genome assembly GCF_027789765.1 of Dendropsophus ebraccatus. Classification (NCBI taxonomy): domain Eukaryota; kingdom Metazoa; phylum Chordata; class Amphibia; order Anura; family Hylidae; genus Dendropsophus; species Dendropsophus ebraccatus. The sequence continues at coordinate 61,988,517 of NC_091461.1, forward strand.
TCAGCCCCTCAGTCCACAACCTGCCTTTATCTTCACAGGCCTCAATCAGAATGTAGACCCCTATAGACTTTCATCAGTTTGTTGTTATTAATAAAAATTATGCCAAAACCATGGCAGAATAAACTGGCAAATCACAGTGAGCCATGCATGGTAGAAAATTATCAACTAAATTTTACTAATCATTCCAAACAGTTTTTTTGGCTGCAGCTATACCAAAAAATTGCAGAGTGGCTGATATCTGCCATTGGCCATTGTGAACAATTGTTCACATGTAAAAGGATTGTCTGTGGACCTTTATTTTACATGTATGGACAGTTTGAGTGTGATAGAAAATTGGTTCTAACTATTAGTGTGAAATTGACCCTAAACAATCATATCCAGTGCAGTAAATAACAGTGCATATATGATGTATGTTGCACTTGACATTTTTCTGAAGTAGGTTCCTTTTTTACTTACTTTTACTTTTATCTGTCTTCTCAGATGATTTTCTATGCAAAGGAGAGGGGAGAGATAGATTCAGCAGGCATTCTAGTGGTATAAAAAGAAGATGACCCTTGCCACTGTAGTGTTTGGGAAAGTGATAAGGTAACACTTAATTTTTGTTTTGACGTATTGTTAACTAGTCTTTTATAAGTGTTTTTTTTTTTTTTTGCATAGGTGGTATCACTTGTTTGTTATCTTGGAGGTTTTAGGAAAATGTTAAACTAAAGGTGGCCATGCACCTTCAATAATTGACAGACGAACAACTGTTCATCCATTAGTTTATTCTCCCGTCTGAACCCCATCCTTCCCATACACAGGAATGTTCAGCATAGCCAAACAATCCTGCGAACTCTATGAGGATGGGAAAGTTAAGTGTCAGCCAGAGAGCTCTGGCACAGCTTATCTCTTGTACAACAAAGGGGTTGGGCAGTGATTTTCTTTAATGCCTGACTACTATCTCCACCTACATCATCTGTCATGGTCATTTGAAAGAACCCAATCCATCTTATACTGATGGCGGAATCCACCATGACAAAAGTATAGGGTGTATGGGGACCTGAAGGGAATTGCAGTTAGATTACAGTAATTTCATAAATCATATAGCTTTCACATTTCTGTGAAAATTACATAAGACTTTCATGAGTGATAGGTCAGCGAGAAGATAATTCTAGCTAGTTACATAACATAATACCATATGAAGGCATTTGGCTCTAAACTACCTGGAAAATAGAGAAAAGAAGAGAAATAGTTGGGATGGCATGTGTTGTGTTGGGTAGTAGTCATTGAGGAGCACATACATGATCATGATGGTATCCACATGTGGGAATGAGGATGTCATTAATAGACTTTTCCCAGGGATGAATCTGATTTCATTTATGTATAAGTTGATTCTCTTGTAATAGTAATTTATTTTGTTCTTTTATAATTATTTCCAGAAAAGAATATGATTTACTGAGACACACACACACATACATAAAACCGTTTACTGAAAATGGCCTTATACAATATACTAAAAGAGACAGTAAAATAGTGCTAGGTCAGAAAGGCTCCATTACAACTGTATTGTGGCTTATTGGCGAGCAGTGTTCTCTTGAGGTCTAGGTTAATATGCTACCATCTGCTTAGGTAGTATTGTTTCTTTCCATCCTCAAAAACATCTTATAAATTAAAAGACTTCCTATGAAATTGGCCGTAGTATTTATGTTCTAAAACAGAGAAACTCCTGTTGATTATAAAGATGTTGATGCTATATAAGCAATAAGAAAAGAAGAAGAAGGAAGGAATAGTTCAGCAAACAACATGCTTTGTTAACATCTGCCTTAGAAGTTGAATTAATTTGGTTACAAGTTGCAGCAACATATTCTCCACAGTGTTCTGTGTTATTCGTGCCATATTTGTTTTTATCCATCTTTTTACTTGGTTACTCTTCCTTATTTTCTAAATGTATTTGACTATATATATAAAAAAGCTATTATCAACAACTGTACAGCATGCAAGAAGGATATTCCTTTGATGTACACTTGTATTCTAAGGTTCAAGGGCATAGAGATATATAAGTTACTTTTATATTATGTTTTAGCTATACTATATACAAGAGTGTAAACTCTTTAATTACTATTAACAGACAGGGCCCATTATAGTTTGGACTAACCTAAAACCATTCAAACCACTTACATAGTGTGGACCATTGCAGGTATCTTGTGGTATCTGATACAGGCGTCTTGTGGTATCTGATACATTATCTATGAATTATTTTATTCCTGTAAGCTTGAGGAAGGGGGGGGGATTGGATCTCTATGGAACCCGCTTGTTTTTTTAGTACATCCCACAGTTGCTGGACGGAATTGAGATTAACGGAATTTGGAGGTCAAGTCAACAGCTTACATTCTTTGTCAAGTTGCTCAAACCATCCCTGAACATTTTCTTGTGTTTTTAGGAAATAATGTAGTCATGAATGGGTGTACTTTTCTGCAACAAAGTTTAGGTAGGTGGTATCTATCGAAGCCATACCGTTGCCAACTTCCTGAGCAGAACATTGCCCAGAAAATCACACTGCCTTGACTGGCTTGGCTTTTTTCCATATCCAGGTACCAAGATATTTGGTTGTCTCAGACCTGGTTACCTTCTCTCTATCACAGCTAACATTAGCTTTTTTATCAATTTGTACTACTTCTGCAGAATCAGACCAAATAGGCTTACCTAAACTCCATACACCCATCACCAAACCATGGGCACTAACAGGGACATAGCTAGGCGTTCAGCCTAGGGGAGGACGAGTGATTCTAAATGGGCCCCCCACTGATTATGTTACCCATAGGGAACCTCAGCAGATGACACTGCTTTCAGTATACAAGAAGCAACCAACACCTATACTACCAATATTACCTATTCATATTTACAATTAACAAATAATATCTCAACACCATGACTACTACCATTACCAGCTGTTGCAAAACTACAACTAAGCTAAAGCTTCCATGGTAGTTCCATTCAATGAATAATATCCACTATATAAACAAAATATTACTAATAATACCAGTATACACAGTACAAATAATACTGTCACGCCATGACTACTACCCTCATCATACAGTGATTGGATAACATCGCTATACTGTTACTGAATAATATTCTCACACTGACTATAAGATGCTGGGAGAGCTGGGTGACCTCCATCATACTGAGAACAAAATGCTGGGATAGCTATGTGACCTCCATCATACTGACTACAAGATGCTGGGAAAGTTGGGTGATCTCCATTACACTGACTACAGGATGCAGGGAAAGCTGGGTGACCTCCAATACACTGAATACAAGATGCTGGGAAAGCTGGGTGACCTCCATTACAGTGACTACAAGATGCTGGGTGACCTGTGAACTATAGCACCCGCAATCGGTGCCAGGGCAGAACATACCCAGAACTGTTGGCAACTATGAGTACAGCCCCCCCGCTTACATCTCTGGCTGAGACGGGAACTGTCCAGAACAGGGAAGGTTTTCTATGGGGAGTCCCATAGAAAGCCTCTCCTTCTCTAGAGAGTTCCTTTCCATTGTGTGCACTGTCATGGTTGTGCGGCCGCTATTCATGCCTTTTGCAATCCTGGCCAGCGTTTATACTATGTGTATACACTCCGGCTGGGATTTCATTTATTGCCAATGGAAAGTATCTTTTGAATTAATCAAGGTTGTTGCTGCAAATTGCAAAAACAGCCATGATTAATTTAAAAAAATATGCTTTGTGAATGTGCCTAAAACAAATACATATTAATAGACATATAAAAATAAAATACAGGCTCCACTCTCTGCCCAGCTTGGGGGTACCCACTTTAGTATACTGCAACAAAATGGAAAACTGCCACTGAAAAAGACTTGGGGATATTGTTGCCCAGTAAATTAAACTTTAGTGACAAGCATCAGGCAACTACTGCTAAGGCAAATAATAGCGCTAACACATTCGTAACAATTGCGGACATAAAATTAGAAAGGGTACTCAAAAGAAAAAAAAATGCAGCAATGGCCCACTGCTAATGGCAAGAACATAGTTTTGACTCTATACAGGTTACTAGTAAGACCACACATGGAATATTGTGAGCTATTTTGGGCACTTGTATGTAAGAAACAAGAGGGAATATGGTTAATTATAGTCACAGATTATCAAACTTGAAGTTACTTTAAAAAAATAAATGTTAGAGGTGATGTGATCACAATATACAAGTACAGTGATCCTGTTAGAGGTGATCTGATCACAATATACAAATATGTGATTATGTGAATTAACTTTTTACACCTGGGCCTGTAACAATGGTAAGAAGGCATTCTCTAGGTCTAAAGGGAAGAAGGGTTCTTTACTAAGCAGTAGGACTTTGGCACTCTCTGCCTCAGATAGTTGGCTGATCCATTGAATAAGTTTAACTTGGACTTGGATACCTTCCTTAAAAAAAAAATACAAATTATAGTCACTAGATTTCAGTGGGAGGACTGATCATCCTGGGATTTAGTATAATTGCTCTATTTACTATCCAGTGGCAAAATTTTTTTCCCCGTATTAACCAATCACAGCTCAAGTTTAATTTTACAATGAGCAATTTAAGAAACAAAAAATGAGCTGTGATTGGTTGCTTTGAGCAAATCAGACCATCTTGTCCTGTAATAGATTGATAGCGTGCATTGAATTGGTGACCTTGTATCTATATCTTAACCTTACGGTACAGTGTTGTGTTATTACACAGTTTATAATGATTTATACTTTGTTGCTCCTTTAAATAGACTACGAAACATCAAGCGGACACATGGTCTGAAATCTGTAACAGAAAACTTAAGACACTGTGAGTCTTGGCTGTCTCCCTGTTAGCTAACAGCAGCTATTTAAAGCCCTGGAGCACTTCAGGCAATTTTCATTTTAATGTAGACCATCTGAAACGTGAGCGTGGTTCATATATGACTGCAGTTTGTGCTTCACAAAGTTTATAGTTCTGCGTAATGTGCCAAATGCAGGAATTTTACAGGTGTGTTATTATGGCAGTGCGTGAGACAAGTTGACAGAGATTTTAGGCATACGATTATAGAAGTATTATATTAGTCTGTAAATGTTTTTTTCTACAACAGCTTATAAATAAGAAAAACATGTCATTCTAAGGCTATGTTCCCACACAAGTACATAGACTGCTTTTTAGGCAGTAAAACAACAGCATGTTACCAATTTAATTCAATAGTAGAAATGTTTTTTTTCTTCACACACTGCTTAAAGAGGTACTCCAGGCTATGTGTATTTTCAGTGTATGGCCGGGGAGGGGGTGGATATAGATGCCGCAGGTCACTTACCTCCCCGGTTCCAGCGCCGGGTCCCGGATCGCGCCACCCCATTCTCCCAGCCCGCAGCCGCTTCCTGGTCTGAGCTGTGACTTGAGACGTCACGTCTTAAGCCACAACTCAAACCAGGAAGCAGCTGCGGGATGGGAGAACGGGGCAGCACGATCCGAGACCCGTTGCTGGAACCGGGGAGGTCATACACTGAAAATAGACATAGCCTGGAGTATCCCTTTAATTCTAAATTGAGTCTGTCAGCTCTATATCATCCTCAGAGACATGGACAGAGAGCTTACATCTGTTTCTTAGCTCATAATATAAAGTCATGAAATCATGTTTTTCTTCTAAGCTCAAGCCTCAGCAATAGAGCATTATTATCTGATCCTGGCAAAAAAATTTGTTTGGTAGCCCTGACCATGTTCCAAAGCTCACTACTTTAAAAGAAAACTCTGCTTAGAAGGAAAACATTATTTTATAACTTTGCAAATAGCTATCAGCTAATAGACAGGTATTAGCTATCTACATGTCTGTAGTTCAGAGCCTGATTCAGAGCTAAAAGATTCTTAATTATTTTCTGGCATTGCTATAGTGAAAAGCTGGGCTTACAATGTCCCTGGCTCAGCAATAAGCAATGTTGTCTTGCAGTGCTGGGACCCTGAGTTTAAATCCAGCCATGGCAACATCTGCATGGTGCCTGTATGTTCTCCTGGCGCTTGCTTGGGTTTCTTTCAGCTACTCCCTCAACAATTTCCCCCAACACTGCAAAAATATACTGAGGTTAAACTGCAAAGCCCAAGAAGGATGGGGATAGGTGTAATAATCTCTGTGCAAAACTGTGGAAAAATTCAGCTTTCTATACATTAATAAAATTCATTTACAGGCCACACTCTATTTTGAAGAAAATCCACAAAACCACAATCCTGTGTATGTACACATGTTCAGTAATGAAATATTATTGAAAACAGGAAAATTAGTCATGAAAGATGTATTACAAGGATGGTATAGATAAAGGTAGGGTCAAAATCTTTATGTCTTTGGTATTGTGGTAGCAGTATTGTTAGCAGAATTTGCTTCACAGTGGGACTATAATCGTATCTTCCCATTCTTGGAAGCCAAACACAGATTGACAACTTCTAAGTTGCAGTGATTTCCAAGGAGATACTCTTAGTATCAGGTAGAAAACTCTGTATGTAGTGATAAGTGTTTAGATTTTTCTGAAAAAACTAATCACAGACATATTTTGTTTCAGGCTGGGATGATAAGAACAGACAGCAGTGAGTTCTTTATTGAGCCTTTAGAAAGAGGACGACAGGAAGATGAAGAGAATGGTCGTGCGCATGTTGTCTATAGGAGATCTGCTGTTCAGCATGCTAAAACTGTAAATCAAGGGGAGATGCATAATGAAGGTAATGAAGTAACTACATGCTCCCTTTCACATACCTCCAATAATTTCTCTGTGTTTATACATGGTTAATTGTAAGCAGGGGCGGACACAGACTGCCCCTGTGCAAAAAATGTGTTTGGGCCCCCATAACCCATTCGTTTCTCCACCTTTCTGCCTTGAAGGCGCACACATATGTACGCCACTTATGAAGCTCTAAGAGAATGCTGGGAGTTGTAGTTTCAATCCATTGAGTTTTCTGCTTATTTGTACTTCAAATCTCGGCATATCCTGAGGACTTCAGACTGAAGTAAAAGCTGGGAGTTGTAGTTTTTGGAGCTGTTGTACTTGGAGGGTCCTGGATGCATTATACACTGGATGCTGTGTGGGGGATGAGAGTATATAGCTCAGAGTGTGGGAGTGACCCCAAAACAGCACTAATAGGGGATAGAACAAATCACTTAATCACTGTTGGGGCACAGGTGGGATACATGTACTGTATGTGGCTGTACAGGTGGGAGACATGTACTGTATGTGGCTGTACAGGTGGGATACATGTACTATATGTGGCTGTACAGGTGGGATACATGTATTGTATGTGGCTGCACAGCTGGGATACATGTTCTGTATGTGGCTGCACAGGTGGGATACATGTATTGTATGTGGCTGCACATACATCCCTGCAGGATCCCTCCAGCCCCTGTCATCACATGCTCTCTCTCCTCTCCTCCTCATACAATGTATGCCAGACAGTGGAGTACAGAAGGGGGTGTCATCAGCAGTAGGAGAGGAGGAGAGAGGAGAACCAGACCCGACCGGGCACAGCATCCAGTCACTAAGTGGGCCCCACAGGAGCATGGGGCCCGCACTTCCAGAGTGCTTATACCGCCTGGGGGGCCCACTACAGACATGTGCCATGCTGAGCTGACACTTTAGAGTCTTAGCCTGGCGGGCTACTCTATTGGCCTGGGCCCCTGTGCAGCTAAACAGGCTGCACAAGTGATAGGTCCGCCTCTGATTTTAATGATGCTGTTAGGTAGGCATACCAATGCCTAATACAAGTGCCAATCTAGCAGATTGACAGTCATTTAATTAGTCTGTTACATGACTCAATGATTGGGCAGCCTTCACTTACATCACTGTGGGCTGCACATCCCCTGTCCACAAAGAGAGATGTACACTCTATGATAAAATTAGCTTGGAGCAGGTGCGTGCCACTCTCTTTTCCTCTTTGTTCTGTGAGCGATTGCTTTTGCTTGCTGGTTGCCGTGTTTTTTACATGGAGCAGTAATCGTCCAGCTCTCCCTGTGTTAAATTGTCTTCTGACCTTGAAATACTAGTCCATATCAGTAGATCTATCTTGGTTAAAGGGATAAATAACAACTGTGTATCCAGGGTATTATTGGTAGGCACCCTAACCCCCATGACCACCCCCCATCAATCAGCTCAATGAAGGGTCTTTGGTGCCTTCTTGAGCACTGTTGCCCCTTCATTATTTAACTGGAGACGGTTTATTTGTACATGACTTTGACTGGTAATGCAGGTCAGTCTTTTTCCTAAGGTAAGCCATCCATAAATACTTGGAAATCCTGCTTTTAAGGCTATGCTCCTACTATGTCTTTTTTTGGGCTTTTTATAGGCCATATTTTAGGGCGGCCATCATTTTGTGGTCAAATAATGTCTGTTACTTCATAAGTTTTTTGGACAATAACGCCCTTCATTTTGAAATAACAGCTGTTATTTGGCCTCAAAATGACGGCCCTCCTAAAAGATGTCTGTTAAACGGCCAAAAAAGACATAGTGGGAATATAACCTAATAGTAAGAACTATCATTGTTCCAGTGTTGGCCCATCAGTTATAATTAATATTTATTTTTAAGATAAATAGATACCATTCTATTCTTGGGTTTCTGGATATAGAGTACATACATGTGCATCTTCAGTGGGGAAAATAAGTATTTGATACACTGCCAATTTTACAAGTTTTCTCAATTACAAAGAAGGAAGAGGTCTGTATTTTTTTATCATAGGTACACTTCAATAACAAGTGTGAGGGACAAAATCTATTTTTAAAAAAATTCAGAAAATAGCATTGATTTCTAATAATTAAAATGCATTTTATTGCATGAAATAAGTATGTGATCACAACCAACCATGAACAATTGTGGTTCTCACAGACCTGTAAATTTTTCTTTAACAGCCATTTTTTTGGACTGGCTTAATTTTGAGCCCAAGTAACGTCAGTTATTTTAAACTAATGTCCATTATTTAGTTTATAATGATGATGGTCCAAAAAGACATCTGTCACCTGTTCACACACTTAATCAACCATACTCCAACCTCTTCGCCATGGCTAAAACCAAAGAGTTGTCTAAGGACAATTGTAGACCTGCACAAGGATGGGATGGGCTACAGGACAGTAGGCAAGTAGCTTGGTGAGAAGGCAACAACTGTTGGTGCAATTAGGGAGTGGAAGAAACACAAGACAAATGTTAATTTGCATTAGTCTGGGGCTCCATGCAAGATCTAGCTTTTTGGGGTAAGGTTTATTCTGAAAAAAGTCAGGAATCAACCCAGAACTACTCGGGAGGACCCAGTCAATGACCTGAAGAGAGCTAGAACCACAGTCTCAAAGATTTTTCGAGAGTTACACGCTACATCATCATGAATTTAAATCCTGCAGGATACCCAAGGCCCCCCTGCTCACACCAACACATGTGCAAGCTATTTAAAGTTTTCCAGTGACCATCTGAATGATCCAGAGGAGGCATGGGACAAGGTCATGTGGTCAGATGAGACCAAAATAGAACTTTTTGGTATCAACTCCACTGTTACAAGGAATACCAGCCATGAAGCATGAAGCTCAATACCAACCATGACGCATGGGGTGGAAACATCATACTTTGAGGGTGCTTTTTGGACAACTGCACTGTTTTGAAGAGAAGATGGAGCCATGTATTGTGAGATTTTGGCCAACAATGAAGATCAGTAGTGGCTGGGTCTTCCGGCATGACAATGACCCGAAACACACAGCCATGACAACTAAGGAGTGGCTCCGTAAGAAGCATTTCAACGTCCTGGAGTGGACTAGACAGTCTCCAGATCTGAACCCAATAGAGAATCTTTGGAGGGAGCTGAAACTCAATGCTGCCCAGTGACAGTCCTGAAACCTGAAAGATCTGGGGAAGGTCTGTATGGAGGAGTGGGACAAAATCCCAGGTGCAGTGTGTGCAAACCTGGTCAGGAACTACAGGAAATGTCTGACTTCTGTACTTGTAAACAAAGGTTTCTGTACCGGTATATCATTCTGTTTTTCTAGTGTATCAAATACTTATTTCACGGTATAAAATGCAATAAAATAACTTGAAAATCAGACACTTTGATTGCTGTTACACATACAGATTACAGATTACAATATAAACAATACACAAGGGGTCAGTAATGAAAATTATGTGTAAATCTTTGTGTCATATCTAATGCAACTGTACATTTGTTGCTGCAATCCAGTACAATATGTTTGTTTCATACCCTTATTGTACCCTGTGAAATTGTCATCTTTTTTATTTCTAGTGTCAAAGAGTGAAGTTGGTGATCTCCCTTTTGCACTGGATGTAATACAGGAGAGGTTGTGGGACAGTGAACGCAAGAAACGTCATGCAAAGAAGGATGACTATAACATAGAGGTGCTCCTTGCAGTGGATGACTCTGTTGTACGCTTCCATGGAAAAGAGCATGTGCAGAACTATGTCCTTACCCTTATGAACATAGTAAGGTTTTTGAATTTTTTTTTTGCTTTTGATATTTTTGATTTGGCTCTGTAGAAGACTTTGATTTGTTATATACAAGTTGTCCTATATATGTTTATGAAGTTTAAAGTGAATGTACCACTTAGCTTACTTAATCTTTTTTAACTGGTCGGTGCCGGCACGTTCATCACAGTGGTTCGCTTCGGGCTGCTTAATGCACTGAATGAAATCTGGCCATGCCACTGAGGGGAGAGGATATTGGTAAATTGGATGTGCCAGGCCCACCTCCAGTGCATAGAGTGGGCTGAAATGAACACAAAGAAATTGGTGCAGGTTGCAGGAACTGGGCGGCATTTTCCAATATGGTCTGCACCACCGTGATGTACGTGCTAGCACCAACCAAGCTACACTGTGCACCACCTATTCAACACATAGGGGGACATTTATTAAGTCCGGCGTTTTTTGCACAGCTCTGACACTACTCAGATTTATTTGAGGCGCACTGCCTCTACATAAATCCTGAGCGCACTGAGGGAAACCTATGCTAGCTCTGAGTTGGCATAGATTTCCTTATCATTTTTCCGTGCGCGAAATCATAAATTCAGCGGACCTAGAGTCCGCCCCCCCGTTCGGACCTAGAGTCCGCCCCCCCCTACATGCATCTGAAACCACATCACCAATAGCTACACAATGTTGACAGTAGTCCAGATTTGCGCCTTCTTCTTCTATTACAGGGCGCATACACTGTGTATTGTAAAACACAATACATTTCTATCGGTGCAACACTTACTACAGCAGCGCTATAAGTGTAAACAGGCTGCCATGTACCACTTTAAGCAGTTGCATTTTGAGGCAGTAAAAATAATGCTAGAAATGGAGACTGTTCTACATGTTGCCATATCTTGGAGTTATATATCCACAACTAAAGCTGACATTATGTAATAATAGCTTTTATAGGTAAAGCTCTAATTAAAGGGGTTATCCTGTGCGACAAAACATGGCCAATTTCTTTTAGAGACAACACGACTCTTGTCTCCAGTTATGGTCCTGTTTGCAATTAAGCTTCATTCACTTCAATGAAACTGAGCAGAAAAGCCCCACCCAAACTGGAGACAACAGTGGGGCTGTCTCTGGGAGAAAGAGGCCACTTTTTTTAGCGCTGGATAACCTCTTTAAAGTGACTCTGTACCCACAATCTGTTCCCCCCCAAACCACTTGTACTTTCGGATAGCTGCTTTTAATCCAAGATCTGTCCTGGGGTCCGTTCGGCAGGTGATGCAGTTATTGTCCTAAAAAACAACTTTTAAACTTGCAGTCCTGTGTCAAACTGCCATGGCCTTGAGTGTCTTTGCATTAGGCTGGCACAACCTCTCTGTCCCTCCTCCCCACCCTCTTCATCATTAGGAATGCCATTGCCCATGTGCCCATGTGCAGTATTCACACAGCTGATGAATAGGAGAACACCTGCCTGGAGCATTCCTAATGATGAGGAGGGCGGGGAGGAGGGACAGAGAGGTTGTGCCAGCCTAATGCTCAGACACTCTAGGCCACGCCAGTTTGACACAGGGCTGCAAGGCTGAACGGATCCCAGTACAGATCTTGGATTAAAAGCAGCTATCTGAAGGTACAAGCAGTTTGGGGTAGGCAGATTGTGGGTACAGAGTCACTTTAAATTTCCAAGTTAAAGAGTATGTACCAGCTAGTACATCCTCTTTAACCTAAACCCACTTTCAAATACCTGATACAGTATTGAGGTGTTTTCTGTGTGCCTAGATAGACATAGATGTGAAATAATATGTGCATGAACGGGTCTTTTGTATTACTTTACATTAGGTACGGAGGACGACTCCACGAGAAGGGAGGGGGGAGGGAATGGGGAGTTGGTTTTGTTTTTGTTTGTTAGGTTGTGTCAGCTATTTGACAATTACTGAGATGTGGCAGCCTGACCTTCTGTCATCTAGTAAAAGGGCAACATATTCCGCCGCTGCCCTCTTGGGACTTCAACGTCTGTTCCTGGTCACCTAAGGGATTGATGTCAATGCTTTGTACTGATTCGGACTGCATGTGGGAAATTATGTGACTTTGTATATGTCCCTTTCTTTCTTGTAACACAAAAAAGTTATTTACTAAAATAATAAATATATATTCAAATACCTGATACAGTGCCCATAGTCTGCTTGTGTGTCTTGGATTTTTATACGACACACAGACATTTTTTTGTCATTGATCTTTATGGAATTCATGAGCCATAAAGAATGTAGCAAGTTTTAAGTATGGTATACTTTGCAGATACAGTAATGTCTCCTACAAGCTTTTCTTACAAAGGCACCATACAGAAGTATGTAGAATGTCTAGAGATCAGTAATACAGACCAATAGGGAGTCTGAGTGCTACAATAGGCCATGTTCACACAAAGTAAGTTAAGTATTAATCACGGTAGTGATTAATACTTAACTTACATTGTGCTGCAGCTAGAGGAAATCCCGGCCAGAGTGTGTACACAGTATATAGAGTACTTCGGCCGGAATCACTAGCGGCCGCACAAAAAACTGACATTTCCGTCAGTTTATCAGAAATGAAGACCATCCGGCTGGTACTGCAGTACCGGCCAGGATGGTCTCAAACACAGGCCTTTCTGTGACCTGGCAGGGTCACAGAACAGCTGATATTTTACAAACTGTGAACATGGCCATATAGTGTATGTACAAATGTCAAGTACATGCACTCTTATCCTAGCAGACACCTACTGTAAGTTCTACTCCATGATATCCTAAACCCAATGCCTTTCCTTGACATATGCTTATCTGCTTAATTTAAAACGTACACATATATTCTTTCTTCTTGCTTGTTCATAGTACCACAATTGTGGACTATTATGGATGTCCTGAATTGTCAATGTGGTAATTGAGGCAGCTTTAAATTACAAATTTTAAAACAAAAAATGATATTTTTGCAATGCAGTCATTAATCTTTTCATATGCTTGCACTGGTCCAGTTCCCACATTTTTTATAGTTTAACTGGAAATGCCAATTGTAGCATTGATGCTTAGAATTCTAGATGTAATACTTATCTGGGCACCAGATGTTGCCTGTAGAAAAATTCTTTCCGTTCCATTGTCCTTCCTGCGTTTCAAATTTTTTCCTTCTTTTTATACTTTTTTATTGCTTGTAATCTTAGATCATGCATGCTCTGAGCATGCTGCCATGTCCAGGAGTAAAAAAAGAAAAACAACTTATTGTGTTCAAAGGTATATTTTGTAGGCATCTTGATATTGCCTGTAATTGTCTGCACCCTTAACTAGCCATGCCATCAAGTTGTACTTGTACGTATTACTAACGTTGTTCAGGCATCAGATTTGAGTAACAATTCCAGGAATGCACCAATAATGGCTTTTTGAGAGCTTTGAAGCAAAGCTGAAAGTCAATCTAAGTTATCTGCATAAAAATAGGAATCGCCTCTAATGCATGATAAGGAATGTTATGACAAAGCGTATATACAGGTGTCAGAATTGGCCCACATTGCTATTCCCATACAGGTCCCAATGAAGAAGTTTCTGTTTGACAGCCAGAGTGAGGACTTGGATCGTGACTTTCATGCGCACTTTGTTCTTTATAATATTACTGGTTTATGGACCATAGCCCCACCGACACTGGGGCAGATGAGTTCAAAACTAGTTCAAAGGAAAAAGGGAGTAGTTGCCCAGAGGGCCCTGCGATCAATGTAATAAGTTAGCTATACAGTTGTTATTAAATATTCTAATTTAAGTAACGTATTGCTCCGTCCTGCTGCTTAGCCGCTTCTGGGTTTTGGGGCCATGACATTGCAGGCCTGCACAGCCAATTAGAAGCTGCGGCTGGAAAGGCCTGCAACATCAGGACCCCAGAACCCATAAGCGGACGAACAGCGGGACGGAGCAGCGGGATAGCTGGAGCCAAGCAATTAAATTAAAGCATCCCCAGACATACATAAAAAATGCTTTTTGCCCAGAGTACCCCTTTAAAGCAGATGTAGCTGGTTATATATGTAATCGTAAAAGATGTAGTAACTACCCGATATATAAAGATGTTTAGTAAAATAATACATTTAATAGCTTAGTTCATTAAGTGATATATAAAGCCCATAGAACCTTACAGATATCCGAAGTGCACAACCTTTGGTGGTAATACTTGGTCTAGACAACATGATTCAGGCCAATAATCATTTAGTGTAATAGCACATGTTGAACAATGTGGTTGTGGTCTGATTGTGGTCTTTTAACATGTTGAAAGATCACGATCACGATCACAAGATCACGAGCTGCACAAACAATCTAAAAGCAAAGCACAGGCAGTGAACAAGGGGAAAGCACGTGCTGAGCTGACAGATTGGCGCTTGCTTCCCCCAGATTATCTGGCCCTAATACATCCTTGAGAATGTATGGCAGAGATCTATCCTGAAGTATCTATTCTTTCAGAATACATGGCATCACTGATTAGGACAGATATATAATCATAAAAGGATTCCCACAGACAAAAGTTATAGACTCATGTATTGACTTGGTAAACCAAAGTACGCAGGAAGAGAGAATTATAGAATTGTTGAAAACCCTTAAACTTTAAAATTTGAAATACACTACCAATTTCTGAAAAACCTCACTGAAGAAACCTGTATTTTGTGGTCTGAAAACCCATGGGGAGAAGAGGGCAAGATAGAGTTCGCGTAGAGAAATTCCTGCCAGCTGTGATAAATCAAGTTATAATCATGGCCACACAACTAACACTAGGGCTGGGTTGACACTGCGTTACCTTTCCCCTTTAATGTATACATTGTATTAAAAAAAAGTATAAGTTAATGTATAGTAAGCTGTTGTATGCAACACTGCAGGACCTGAGCCCCATTGACTTAAATTATTTAAAAAAAAAAAGACTAAAATAAACACATTTCTTTTTTCATATAAACAAAAGCATGGTTAACTGTAACGGACAAAAAAATACTGTGAACCAAACTTAGTCCTTACACTTTTGGGGCATAGCTGAAATGATTAGAACTACCGATATTCTGTGACTGACTATTGTTACACTAGACTATATCATAGTTAAAAGAGTACCAAATTGGATAAAACAGTTACACTTTGAATGTAAAAGTCAGTTCCTCTAAGATATTAATGTTTTGCTGTAACCTGATGGCTATACGCCATGTATTGGGGGGGGGGGGGGGATTAATCCGTTTATGCAATGTAAGTGCAGTGCTATTTTTATAGTCACATTATTTTCTCTGATTTAAGATGATTAAAATCTTTAGAGCTGACCCACTTTTTGATATTCCGTCTGTCTCCTAAAACACAATAGGAAATCCACGGTCTTCCTAATGTGCTCGTAAGCAACTAGAATGATGTTTTTCAAGTTTTTCTATATTAAAGGGGTTATCCAGCATTAGAAAAACATGGCCACTTTCTTCCAGGGACAGCACCACTCTTGTCTCCAGTTCAGGTGAGGTTTGTAATTAAACTCTATTCACTTCCATGGAGTTATGAAAAAAAAAACACCCAAACTGGAGACAAGAGTGGTGCTGTCTCTGGAAGAAAGTGTACATGTTTTTGTACCGCTGGATAACCCCTTTAAAGTAATCAATATCTAAAATGTAGAATGTCAGTTAAAAAGCCATCAGAGTAAGAAGAAGCGGAAAAGCTACAGATTCTCAGCTACAATATTCCACAGTTTACAGCGAGACTGATCCTTGCATGGTAAATAATGAATGAGGCAAAGCCACACCTCTTTGACACGAGTCTCTAGCGGATTGAAGTGTTGTTTAGTTTTATAGAGGCATGGACTGTGACCATACAGGTACTGAGTATCCCCCTTTTTTTTGTACAGTACTTCAATTTTGACCCAATGGATTCACTTAAAAAACTGCAGTTGGCTTCACATTCTTCATCTACTCCATTCAGACACAATAAGAATTATTTGCAAGTGTGTAGGATTCCTTGGGATGCAATAAACTCTAAACCACAAAGCTGCTTATGTTTATCTATACTGTACATGAATCACAAATGCTAAGGGCAGAAATCTAAGTAAAATTCATTGAGCTCCATATCAAAACTACAAATAGGTTCCAACCTTGTTGACAGTTATCTGAAATGTATGAATGCAATTGAAGCATCCTTACTTTTACTTGTTATGGTCTTTCACAGACCTAGACTAAAGAAAGCCACCATTGTATTTTGCCTACTTCCCCGTGCCAGAGCTGCTCCAATGGCTATAGTTATATCAGTAATTAGGTGCAATCAAAAGACAGTACTCCCACATTTCACAGAGGTACAAATATAATGTAAATTATAGCTTAAATGTATGGTAGAATGAAGCTAACATAGATGTTATAAGCACAGTGCCCGGGCAGCCTCTTGTGGTTCATAATAAATTATTCAGAAATTCCCCCCTAAATGTTTTCTCCTACCCCATACTGCTCAGTTCTGCTCTATAACGTCCTGAATGCTGCTGCTGCTTCTGAGAGTGTGCTGTTGAGTAAGTGAAGTTCCAAGATTAACTTTTCTGTGCATGTGCATTGTATGGTAGAAATCATGGAAACTGAGCTTTAGGAACTAGCTCAGGGACATTAGAATTATTAGAGAAGTTGCCTGCTATGGAGAATACTGGTGAAAAATGCCACATACAAGTTATACTGTATAATGGAAACAAATAGTGTTACTAGTCGTGTACATACGACAGCTTGTCCTGAAAAAATACCTGAAACTACAGATATGTCTTAAAATAGCTAAGTGTGCTGAAGTGCATTTACAGGGGTACATATTACTTTGTGGAGGAACACAGTGTCTTTGTCATTTATAGAAAGTCCTTTCATCCCACACCAGCTTTAGTTGTTGGATCTTGCCATCTGGTCTTAATTGGTAGCACTTCACTTTACATTTGCTCATTGCTGGAGAAGCAAATTTCTAGGCATGCTCTGACCAATGTAATGTAATGGCCTACATGAATAAAACTTTCACATGTCATAAAGTGTGTCCTGACATCTCTTTAGGGGACAGCGTATAGGCTATGTTCACACAATGTATTTTTTATGATGACTTTTGTTTCCAATTGAAAAAAATGTGTTGCATTAAGGCCAATACAAACAACAGCCATTGTTCACACAGTGTATTGAACAATGGCAGTTGTTTTGAGTAGCAAATAACGGTCGTTGTTTATATGTTGTGTGAACATAGCCTCAAGGTGGTGCATAACAGGGAGCAAATAGGTCAATGAATGTACACGTAGATATGTTTTTTTGTTTTCTGTTGCCTTCAATTGTTATTTTTTTATGTTGTTTTTGGAAACGTTTTAAGTGAAATAGTAGAGGACTGCATTTGTGATAATATATAGTAATGTTCCCTTACATTTCAATTTGTATATATATTACTTATCTGACTCCAAAGACAAGCCTTGGAATCTTCTCATGAAAACAATCCCTTTTATAAATAATAGCAGACTTAGCAATTCATAAACATCCGATAATCAGCTGTTATAATAAAAGTCCCTGCAGTGGCCAATCATGTAATACGGGGAAGGGCTAGGTGATCTACCAGGACGGCCACTTTTTGTAAGCAGCTAAGCCTTCTGTTTACCTGGCATTCAGATAGTACATAAATAGAGGTGTTGTCTTTGTAAGACAGACCTACTTATATATAGTTGGATATGTTTTTGATAATATCAATACAGTTTGGAATCTGCAGCATGTAAAGGAGAAAGCTGAATTATGCATCACAAGACGGCAGGCAGGGGGTGGAACCCCCAAGGAATATTTGTGGAAAATAATTTTAATTAGACACAGAATAAATTAAATGTAAACAGTCAGTGTTGTTTTAGACAACTGTTCTTCTGGCCTATGTAATTTCTAACACATTCATCAGTCACTTAATTTACCAAAAATTATTTTTTACCCTAGGAACCAAAAGCCCTAGAGTCTTAGCCACTGGTTGCCTCACTTCCATGTAACCTGCCTATTGTTAGAGGAATTCTGTCTCTAGCAGCAGAGAGATTAAGACAGAGCAAGGTCCATGCTGTACCTCAAAGGCAAAGAAAGGCTTCCTTCTTATTGTCTTACATCCACGAGAATCTAGAAAGCTACACCTTGTGTAAATACTTGTGTTTATGCTATGATCACAGTGCTTGTCATCTTCATTATTATTTTGTTACTGTTACCCTTTCTGTTCTTATAGCACCTTGCAAAGCTAGTACATCAATAACCCCTTCTCCCTCCACAAGCTATCTATAGTAGTGTACTGTGTAAATCAACCTATTAAATTAATTGCAGTTTCTTCAGTGCTATGTGTTACAGCAAAAAATAGATTGATAATTAAAGGAAAAGCCTATGTGTGAGTCCTACTGGCAGTATAAAGTAATTATAATTCCTTTGAGAGAATAAGAAATAGCTGTACACCATGAAGCAGGCTTCTGGAACTCAGTAACAGCAGTGAGAGCAATTACAATTTCAATGGTATATTCACCTTTTAGAGCTCACTGTATACTGTATACCATGAATGTACAATCTTTATGGGGGGTTGAGTCACTGCTGGTCTTTTCCTGGTCCTAGTTTACAGTCTATATTATACTGAATAGCTACACAATATTTATTAATGTTATTGGAAACAATCAGCAAGCATGTCATCAGGCATATAGCTGGGCCAGTAAAATGTTGTGGGATTACTGTTCAGTGCCTGGTTACCATCCATACAATCAGGGGCAGATTAACTTTACCATAGGCCCTGGGCTGTTGACCAAGGTTGGGCCCACCCCACTTTAACTATGACAGCACTAGCGTAGTGTTCATAGTACAGGATAGATAATGTCATGGTGATCTGATTTGTGTGGTAAAATTGTGGTAAAAAAGCTGTGATTTTTTTTTTTCAAATCATGGTAGAATTGTAGCCAGGAGACAATACACCACTGAAAGTATAGGTCTTTTTGGGTGGTCATGGGCCCCACAGTAACTCAGGGCCCCAGGCTACCGCCTGAAAAGGACCCACTATAATCAACTACTGCAATCAACAATGTAAAGGCCCTATGCCACGGAACGATTATCGGCCGTATTCGGCCGATAATCATCCCGTGGAATTGACAGCAATGATCAACCAACATCATTCATGTCGGCTGATCGTTGCGTAGTTTGTCTTTCAAACATGTTGAAAGGCAAACAACTTGTACTGCAACAATCTGCTGGCGTTGTTCCGTGGAATAGGAGCGGCGGCAGCAAACGCTTCTATATCCTATGGGCTGCCTGGACGATCAGCGATCCCCCGGGCAGCCCCCCCGCAGCTCCCCGCGCCCCCCCCCCCCAGACTCACCCGCTCGCTGCTGCCGCGTGGAATAGTGGCAGCAGTGAGCGGGGAACGAGGAGTAAAGCGGGAAAGGAATGCTGGGAGATTTCAGCTCTGAAGCATGCAAAATTGTGACTGGCCCATAATACAAGCTGCAACTCAGAACTGGTACAAGTTTTATGTAAAGAATATGGTCAGAAGGTTGACATGTGGATGGGAATAAATAACTTCAAGGTGATGGGTTTCGTACAGATGTGAGGTGTAGCAGATAAAAGATTAAAAGCCTGGCTGAAAGCAGGAAATGAAGAGACTTTTGTATAACGTTTGCAATCCATTCTGATCTCTTTTAAAGAAACAAAGAAAGGGAAACAGACAAGTGTAGTGTGCACATTACCTTATTCTTATCACTGTAATGTAATTTCCTGACCAATCTGTCTAGGTTCAGCTTTTCAAACAGCACAAACATCCCTCTCCTTCATTTCCTAGTAGTTCATTTTGCAGAACTTAGGAACAGGGAACATTTGTTCCCAAAACATTTAGGACCCTGAGGGACTAATGGGGAACAGAGAACTGTGTTTTACATTTTCACTGGCAAGTCTCCAGTTACCAATTGTACTCAAGGCTGTGTGAAGGCATGTATTGTGCGCTGATGATTACTCCCGAAAATGTGTTAGCCAAATATTGTGGCTCTTCATTCCTCTTACCTCATCTTGCATCTAAATTATATCTAAAGAATAAATACTAACGGTTTCAATGGCATATAGAGTCAATATAGACTGACCTTAAATGTAGACTGCGAATGGTGTACGGATTGACAGAAAGCCCAAAGACTTTCTATAGGCTTTCAGGCAATCTGTACACTGCTTACACTGCTCACCAATCAGAGCCGAGGGGTGACAATAAACAGGCACAGTACTCAGCTGAGCTCTCCTGCCTGCTCTGTATAGAGATTGTGTGGGTTGAAGCACCCAAAATTCTACTGATCAAAAAGTTCTGACATGTCCGTTTTTTGTTTTCTTTTTTAACAAAGATGCGGATACCTTTTAAAGGGGAACTCCAGGTAGAGGTTAAAAAAAAGAAACTTCTGCAGAAGCATATAGAATTACTTACCTATCTATCCCAGTTTTGAAACTACCAAAAGTCCATTTGTTTGGGGGGGGGTTTGTTCTTTATTGTGTTTCTGTACTTCCTGGTTGAGCAGTTCCCAGAATGCAGTACTGGTTCCAGAATGCAATGTTTTTCCTGTTCATGACAGTTCTCCACCCTGCCCATTCATCGTCCAAATCTGTTGCAGAACATCTAGGCAGTGTTCACACATTGCAGTTTCATTGTGTTACTGAATTATTTGCAGTACTTTATCATTTCATTGTGTTCCCACACAGCACACTGTTACTACCTGTAACACCACACAGCACAATCAGTGAAATCAGTGCAGCAGCTGCTTCTGGCCGGTCAGAGATGGTTAATCAGTCAGGGGTTTGGGGGATCCAGCCAAGCCTCCTGTGAGATCGCGCCCTGCCCCCTGTCTGCATCATCAGCCTGCACTCAGCAAACACACACAATGTGAGAAAGAGGCATGGAATATTTGTCTCCTTAAGTGGGAGAACAGTGGGAGCAGGAGACAATGTAAATTGGCACAGAGGCCATTTTTCTTCACTTCCTGGATTTCTATCAGCTACCAGTGTGGCATAACTGCACAGATACAGTAATACATTGTATAGACACATCTATATAACTTTTAATGTACTTTTAATAGCAAACAAATTTTTCTTATTTGGAGTTCCCCTTTAAGGGTATGTTCATACAGTAAATTAGGCGGAAATTAGGCGGAATTCTTTCTGCCGTGGAATCCCGCCTGCCTCAGTGTGCCATTGCCTGTCTATGGGAAAGCGCACGCTTCTCCACTTCTGCAGCTCTGTCACTTCTTTGAGCGGAGGGCGGCAGTGGAGGAGCACGTGCTCTCCCATAGACAGGCTATGGCACACTGAGGCAGCCAGGATTCTGCCTAATTTACTCAGTGTGAACATACCGTTAGACATTGGGAATACTGAGGAGAACAGAGAAAAAAAAATTCAGATTTCTTTTGGATTCTTAAAGTGTAACTGTCATTTCAGGGTCATTTTTCTGAAAACATTAAATATCAACAGTACAAGCGATTTTAAGAAACTCTGTAATAGGTTTTATGTACTAAGAGAGTTTCCTTCTGGACTGAAAAAGTAATCTCCTAGCCTCCCCCCTCACATCAAATGAAGCAGGATTTCTGTCTCCATTATGTGGCTATGGAGATGGGAGGGGCTGTTAGGAGTGACTGAGCATGGAGCAGTCCTGCAAAGCACAACACCCTGCAATCTTCTCTCAGTAAGTTCATAGATAAGCACTGACCTTTCTGACCCCTGAATTTAGCGTTTTAGGTGCCCAGAGAGTCTACAAAAAGCTGACCTTCATGTCACCTCTTTCTGCTCCCTCATCTCCCTCAGCCCCTCCCCCCTTCATAGGCTTACAATGGAAAGAGCAGAGCGCGTCTTCACTGGCTTCTCTGTAATGAAGACGTGTTTGCCTGATAATGCACAGATAAGAAGTTGGGGGGGGGGAGGCTGGAAGATTGCTTCTTGAGTACAGAAGGAGGATTTTTTGGCTGATAAAAACTATTACAGAGTTTCTTAAAATCGCTTATACTACTGATTTCTGCAATAAAAAAAACATGACAGTTACTCTTTAAGCAAAAAAATCCATATTATGTGAACATAGTCTAAGGGCCTTATTACAAAGACCAAACAGACCAGCATCCTTGTATAACAGGCCCAGCAATCCCCCTCTAAACAGGGAAAGGCTCATTCATCAACTAATCAGTGATTTTGATCCATAAAAAAATAATTTTTTTACGCTCTTAAGTGCTGCTACAGTATTTTCAAGATATTCAATGCTATATTCAGCCCTCCAGAGCACCGTTCATCCCGCATGCCTCTTCTAATGCTCACACCTACTTATTTGTAAGCACAAAACTGCTGATAGTTTTCCTTTAAAGGGAACTTATAAAACTAAGTAGTCAGGTGGGGGGTCCTGCTAAGGCACTAACAGCTGTGTATAATAGTGCATATAAGGAGAGCTGTCAATCACAGTCATACCACCCTCTAGACTACTGTTTCATAACCTGTGGTACACGGCGCAGTTTGAGGAGTTATATGGAAGGCAGGGCCGTATTCACAACTAGGCACCCATGGTCCAGTGTCTAGGGCAGCACCTTTCAAGGGGGCAGCATCATGGGGCGGGGGAAAGGAAACAACTTTTTTTCAGTCTCCCACCTCCTGTTCAGACTTGCCAGTAAATCTGGTGTCTTTTTGAAAGGGGGGGGGGGGGCATGGTAGTATTGGTCAGGTCTGGTGTGGCGGTGTTATCCAGTCACAGAATGGTGGTGTTTTTCAGGTCTGTTATGGTGGTGTTATCCAGTCACAGTATGGCGGTATTATTCAGGTCTGGTGTGGCGGTTTTATTCAATCACAGTATGGTGGTATTGGTCAGGTCTGGTATGGCGGTGTTATCCAGCCACAGTATGGTGGTATTGGTCAGGTCTGGTGTGGCGGTGTTATCCAGTCACAGTATGGCGGTATTGGTCAGGTCTGGTGTGGCGGTGTTATCCACTCACAGTATGGCGGTATTGGTCAGGTCTGGTGTGGCGGTGTTATCCAGTCACAGTATGGCGGTATTGGTAAGGTCTGGTATTGCAGTGTTATCCAGTCACAGTATGGTGGTATTGGTCAGGTGTGTTATGACAGTGTTATCCAGTCACAGTATGGCGGTATTGGTCAGGTGTGGTATGGCAGTGTTATCCAGTCACAGTATGGTGGTATTGTTCAGGTCTGGTATGGGGGTGTTATCCAGTCACAGTATGGTGATATTGGTCAGGTCTGGTATGGCAGTGTTATCCAGTCACAGTATGGTGGTATTGTTCAGGTCTGGTATGGGGGTGTTATCCAGTCACAGTATGGCGGTATTGGTCAGGTCTGGTATGGCAGTGTTATCCAGTCACAGTATGGTGGTATTGGTCAGGTCTGGTGTGGCGGTGTTATCCAGTCACAGTATGGTGGTATTGGTCAGGTCTGGTATGATGATGTTATCCACTCACATTATTGGCGGTATTGGTCAGGTCTGGTGTGACAGTGGTAAATGTGATGCCTGGAGCTATTACCTACCAATTTACCAATCTTGTGGTGAGAATTCCCTCAGACAATATGCAGACCGCTCTAATCATTGATTCAATGTGGAAATGTGTTTGTTTTAAGCAGTTAAATACCTTGAAAAACGCGATTCAGATAGAGAAATGCATGTGGCCGAAACCACGCTCCCATTTCTTCCCCAGTAGTCATGTGCTTTTACCAGGATTATTGCCTATACGCCTATTGGTTACCGCATGAGGGGCTGGTTTCGGCTGCATGTGGTGACGTACAGTAAATGGCCTGAGACTGATGAGATATCAATATGATGTTCAGAAACTAGAAAATCCTAATGCTAAATGCTGATTGAAGATGGGGCGTCCTCAGGTTTAGTGCCTAGGGCAGCAGCAGCTGGTAATACGGCCCTGATGGGAGGCCTTGGGGTAAAAAACAGAAATGTTTCAGGTGCAGCTTGCCCAGTATAACTTTGGCAGCTCCTGTCAGGTGAGTATAGCTGCTTGAGGAGATATCGCAGAATAAGTAATTAACCTTTGTATCACATGAATGCTGCAGCGTAGGAAGTGTTAAAACACACAGTTTTCTCTTTGATTTCTTCTCTTATGGTACTGTCCCCGCACATTTTCCTACTTTCCAGATACAGTGAGAACAGAGGTCAGATGGGACTGTTGCCTGGCAGTGCACTGATAACCTCCGACCTCCACCCTCCCTGCCAAGTAGGAAAATGTGCAGGATGGGATATGGAAGGCATCAGAGCAGCAGCCAAACAGAAAACGTGCAGTTTAACCCTTCTAACCCATGTAAGTGATATGCTGCAGCACAGATGGGGATAGAAGCTCGATAAAATTGGCTACAGGAACATATGTCTTCAGGGGATGAATATTCCTGGCTACAAGGGATATCTGGCTGCAGGGTGTATACCTGGCTACAGGAGCATATGTCTGCAGGGAGGGCATACTTTACTAGTGTGGGTGCAGTGTGAGATCAGGCCGGACCCCAGAGGCTTAAGTGAAGATCCAATGCATCCTCACTTAACCCCTTGGGTGGCACACTGTGAGCAGTTATTTGAACAGATGTTGCGTAATGTAAGGAGCAGAACACCTGTCAAAATGATGGGTGTTCTGCCCCTGCCTCATTGTTGTGTCTCTCCTTTTTGTTTTTCACATAATGTTATCCAAAGGATTATATCGGGTTCCGTGGGCTACATAGAGGACAAGCATATTTTATTGTTTAATAAAATGGTCAATGAGGGTGTGTGTGTGTGTGTGTGTGTGTGAGTTATGTGAATAAAAATATTTTTGACTTATCTTATCTGTGTCTTATCTTTTTTCTTTACTTTACAGGTCCAGTCTGATAGACAGCATAAATTACTAAGCTGGGGCTTATTACCCCAGTACCCACTGCATCAGGGGTACTGGGAAGAGTCAGGGGCCAGTTTTCCTGAAGCATCAAAAAGTGGCACACCTGGACTGGATAGTACAGGCTGGTATTATTAGGCTGGGGAGGGCCAAAATAAATGGCCCTTCCCACCCTGGCATTACTAGGCTGCTGCTGGTTGGTTTTATACCTGGATAGTTATGGAAATGGGAAACCTTACTCGCTTTTTAAATAATTTATTTTTAAAAGCCTGTAAGGCCCCCTTATTTCCATAACCAGCCAGGTAAAAACCAAACAGCAGCAGCCTAGTAATACCAGGGTAGGAATTTATTTGGTCCTCCACAGCCTAATAATACTAGCCTGCTACCGTTTAGTCCAGGGATGCAATTTTTTTTGACACTCCGAGACTACTGGTACCTGGCTCTTCCCAGTACCCCTGATGTGGTGGATACTGGGGAAATAATAGGAGAGGGGGTAGTGTTAGCCATTTTACCACTAGTGTTAGCCAGCTTCCACTACTAAGCACGTAAAGTAAAGAAAAAAAAAAAAGACACAAGTAAAAAATATTTTTTACTTAAATAAAAACACCCCCACACCCCTCGTTGACCATTTTATTGAACGAAAAATCACTGCAGTACAAATGAATTCAACCTAATCCTCTGGATACCAATATCTGAAAAACAAAAAGGGGAGACACAAAAAAAAAACACAGGGCCAAACCACCCATCATTTTGACATGTGCTCTGTTCCTGTACAGATAGCTTCTTACATTCTGGCACACAAGAAGTTAAATGAGGATGCATTGCATCCCTACTTAACTCCTTCGGTGCCACACAGAACAGTCTGGCCAGCAGGTGGTTATTTGAGGATTCATAGCATCCCCACCTAACTCCTTGGAGGCTGAACACAACAGTTTGGCCCTCCAGGGGGTTAAGTGGGGATGCATAGCATCTCCACTTAACCCCCCTGCTGGACAGACAGTGCCCCTCTCCCCCCACAAAGCACAGTCTGGACACCAGTGTGTTAACTGGGGGACAGACTGCCACTTTCAGATTAACCAGGTAGAACACCTGAGGGCACCTGGTTAAATACTCGAGTCTCCTATTGATTTCAATGGGGCTTGTTACTAATTTTTGAAAAATACTTGACTTGAGTACTTTCGTGCTTGCTCATCTCTACTGATGACAGACAGACACTATGGCGGCAGTGTGATCTGTGCCCTATTTAGTCTACATTTATAACTGATCACATCCTTAGGGGTACTCAACTGGAACATCTCATCACATGGGGGTACTTGGCTTGAGGAGATTGAGAAACACTGCTCTAGACTACTTATCCTAGAATGAGCAGAGATTTACAGGAATTAATGGCAAGTAATAGGAGAACCTTCTCTATAAATCTGTATATCAGTCTATTCAGCATCTGCTGCTCTATATCATGATGCTTACAGAATGGACTCAGTTTTCACTATTAAAGGTTCTTTTTAAATAACACTGCACTATAGTTTACTGTCTGCAGCAAATCTGCCCACTGTGACCATGTTCTTTATCATTTTTTTTTGTAGAGAGAACAGGTAATATATTCTTCCTAAATGGTATGACTATAATATAATTTTGTCTGAAATGAAAGTCCAACGGCTTTATCGTCTTATAAGCTTTGGACTTTTCACTTAGTCTCCTTTTTTTCAGTTTCAAGTGCCACCAGTTCCTGCCACCTTAATCAGATTTAAGTGTGAAAAATCCCCCTGTCAGATTTTTACAGCCGGTCAGATTCAATCTGTAACAGTTACAATATGGGATTAGTTGGAGTTAGTACTAGCAAATGAGAAGCACAGAACTATTAATATCAACTGGTCATATAACGTTACTAGGCTATAAAATATATTGTACAAATCAACCAATTGTACCTTGGCCAACATGTATTGCTTTATGTAAATGTATCACCTGTACATGGAATTCATGTTAAAGCGACTCTGTACCCACAATCTGACCCCCCAAACCACTTGTACCTTCAGATAGCTGCTTTTAATCCAAGATCTGTCCTGCGGTCCGTTCGGCAGGTGATGTAGTTATTGTCATAAAAATTTACTTTTAAAATTGCAGCCACGTGCCCTACGGGCGTATCTGTGCCCTAACTTTGCCCAAATCCTCCGTCCCTCCTCCCCACCCTCTTCAACATTAGGAACATTTACTTCTGTTTGAACATTGCACAGGTGTCTTAATGATCCAGCCCATGTGCTGTGGCAACACAGGTGGTGAATAATAGGCAATCTGCCTGGAGCGTTCCTAATGATGAGGAGGGCGGGGAGGAGGGACGGAGGGGGTGGTGCAAAGTGAGGGCACAGATACGCCCGTAGGGCACAGAGCAGCAATTTTAAAAGTACATTTTTAGGACAATAACTGCATCACCTGCCAAACGGACCGCAGGACAGATCTTGGATTAAAAGCAGCTATCTGAAGGTACAAGTGGTTTGGGGGGTCAGATTGTGGGTACAGAGTCGCTTTAACATGAATTCCATGTACAGGTGATACATGTACATAAAGCAATACATGTTGGCCAAGGTACAATTATATTGGTTGATATGTACAATATATTTTATAGCCTAGTATTGTTATATGACCAGTTAATATTAAACCCCTAATTGACCGCCATTTTTCACGGCGGCCTTTTTACAGCTGTCACTAATGGGCTTTATTCCGATGCGTACGCCTTTTAACGGCGGACGCATCGGAATAAATTGCTGCCCGGCGGCAGCAGTGCGTGGATCAGCTGTCAGTGTGACAGCTGACCCCCCTGAAACTGCCTGGAGTGGAGGATTCTCCGATCCAGGCAGTTTAACCCGTTAAATGCTGCCGTCAAAGCATGACAGCGGCATCTAACAGGTTCCGGTAGGCGCCGCGGGTATACTGACCTGATCAGAAGTCCGGCCTCCCGACGGTCTCCATGGTGATCCTGGGGTCCTAATGAAGGCCCCCGGGCTCACCATGGATATGCCTCTGCTCGGCCATACAGAGGTGTGGCCGAGCAGATGCCTTTCAGCAAGTAGCTGACACATATACAATACACTGCATTACAGCAGTAATGCAGTGTATTGTATCAGTGATCAATGATCACTGATTAGTATTACACTAGTGTACAGTAATGTCATTAAAAAGATCAAAAAGTCCTATACATATAAAACTTGGTATCAATAGAAACTACAGATCTTCCCGCAAAAAAATAAGCCCAAAACCAGCTCTGTCGCGCAAAATATAAGAACGCTATGGTTCTTGAAATGTGGCAACAGTTTTTGTGGGTTTTTGCTAGGAAGATTCTATTGCGTCAAAATGGTAATAGTTAAAAAAAAATACATAAATGTGGTATCGCCGTAACTGTAGTGACTCAGAGAATACATGTATTATGTTATTAGTGACCGCCGATACGGATTTTTACGGATATCACTAATGGGCTCTATTCTGCTGCCATCAGCTCTTTATGGCGATAGCTGAGTGGTTGGGGCAGAATGTGGGGTCAGTCCCGGCCAGACCCCTCACCGGCTATTGCCGTTATTAACAGTATAACGGCGGCCACCGATAACGGGCATTGCCAGCGCAGTTGAACGCTTTCATCTCTTCTCACCGTGAATCAAGGTGAGAGAAGATGAAAACATGTTCCCCCCCCTGTCCCCAGAATTAACCCTAGTGACCTGGTCACTGACCCTCCCCTTCCTGGGCAGCCATCCTATCCAAGATGGCCTCCGCCATCAATGTGAACAGACTCTGTTCACAGCGATGGATTCCTAAAAATGATCAAAGCCCCATTCTCTCCACCACCGGAGGTGGCACAGAGCATGGGGCAATGATCGGGGACCACCCGGTGTGGTCCCAGTACAAGCGATCAGCAGTATATACTATATACCACTAATCGCTTGTTCCAAATGGTGCCAGCACTTTTTTACCCCTGTCACCAAAGTCAAGTGCCCCGGATTACCCGTAACCACCCCGGATTACCTGTAACCACCCCAAATTACTCATAACCACCCCAGATTGCCTGTAACCAATAGCCTGTAACCAACCCAGATTGCCTGTCACCACTCCAGATTGCCTGTCAACTACCCCATATAGCCTGTAACCACCCCAGATAGCCCGTTACTACCCCAGATAGCCCGTAACCACCACAGATTTCCACAGACTGCCTGTAACTACTCCAAATTGCTCGCAACCACCCCAGATTGCTCGCAACCTCCCCAGATTGCTCGCAACCACCCCAGATTGCCGTCACCTCCCCAGATTGCCCGTCACCTCCCCAGATTGCCCGTCACGTCCCCAGATTGCCCGTCACCTGCCAAGATTGCCTGTCACCACCCCAGATTGCCCATTACCACCCCAGATTGCTCGTTGCAACCCCGGATAGCCAGTGAACACCACCAGATTGCCCATCACCACCCCAGATAGCCAGTAAACACCCCCAGATTGCCAATAACCACCCATATAGCCAGAAAAACACCCCCAGATTGCCCTTAACCACCCCAGATTGCCCATAACCACACCTAATTGCCTTTCGCCACCTCAGATAGCCAGTAAACACCCCGAGATTGTCCATTACCACCCCAGATAGCCAGTAAACACCCACATATTGCCTGTAACTAAAATGACACTCCTCTTCTAAGCCCGGCTGTGTGCCAATACAGTGGTTTATGCCCACATATGGGGTACCATTGTACTCAGATGAACCTGTGTTACATATATTGGGGTGCTTTTTCTCCCCTGTTCCTAGTGAAATTGAGAAATTTCAAACTAAACAAACATGTTATTGGAAAAATTAAATTTTTTTCATTTTTACGGTCTAGTTTTGAATACTTTCTTCTAATACCTGTGGGTTAGAATGCTCACCACACCCCAAGATGAATTCTTTGAGGGGTGCACTTACCCAAATGGGGTGATTTTTTGGGGGTTCTATTCTGCAGAAATTACAGGGGCACTGCAAACGCACCTGGCGCTCAGAAACTTCTTCACAAAAATCTGCACTGGAAATGCTAATTGGCGCTCCCTTCCTTCTGAGGCCTACTGTGTGCCAAAACAGTGGTTTATGCCCACGTATGGGGTACCATTGTACTCAGGAGAAACTGCGATACATATTTTGGGTCCCCTGTTCCTTGTGAAATTGAGAAATTTTAAACTAAACTAACAATTTATTGGAAAAATTCAATTCTTTCATTTTTACGGTCTACTTTTGAATACTTTCCTCTAATGCCTGTGGGGTCAAAATGCTCACCACACCCCAAAATGAATTGTTTGAGGGGTGCAACTTCCCAAATGGGGTGACTTTTGGGGGGCTCTATTCTGCAGACATTACAGGGGCACTGAAAATGCACCTGGTGCTCAGAAACTTCTTCCGAAAAATCTGCACTGAAAATGCTAATAGGCACTCCTTCCCTTCTGAGCCCCGCTGTGTGCCCATACTGTGGTTTATGCTCACATATGGGGTACCAATGTACTCGGTAGAACCTGCGTTACATATTTTGGGTTGCATTTTCTCTCATGTTGCTTGTGAAAATGAGATACTTTAATCTTAACAAATATATTATAAAAAAAATTTCTATTTTCCATTTTTTTTACGGCCTAATTGTGAATACTTTTCTCCAGCCCCTGTAGGGTCAAAATGCTTATTATACCCCTAGATCAATTCTTTAAGATGTCAAGTTTCCAAAATGGGGTCACTTATTGGGGTTTCCAGTATACAAGCCTCCTAAATGAACTTAAAAAAAAGTCCTAAAAAAATCAGTTTGATCAGTTCAATTTGATAATTTGCTGATACATTTCTAAGCCCCGTAACACCCTAAAAAAGGGAAATATGTTTACGAAATGAAGCCAGAATAAAGAGAACATATTGATAATGTGACTTACTAACTAATTTTTGTCATGTGACTTTCTTTTTTTTAGAAGCAAAGAATTCGTAAAGTGCACATTTTTCATGATATCTTGATGTTTTTCACAAAAAATACACAAGACAGTGACCAAATTTTGCCACTAATATAAAGTATCATATGTTACGAAAAAACAATCTCAGAATCGCTACCATACGTTAAAGCATCACTGAGCTATAAGCGCATAAAGTGAGACAGGTCAGATTTTGAAAAATGAGCCTGGTCATTAAGGCCCAAATAGGCTTGGTCCCCAAGGGGTTAATAGTTCTGTGCTTCTCACTTGCTAGTATTAACTCAGATTGTGGGTACAGAGTCACTTTAAGTGTGAGAGTCATGTACAGGAACCAATAGTACTTCTAATTGTAACATTTTATTTATTCAAGCAACCATTTGACTAATATAAAAAGACTAACTATAGAAAGTACAATAAACTATTCATTATAATCATGTTAAACATCATAGAAAATTGCTTAAGGGTAGCTTTACACTTACCGGATCCGCAGCGAATTTCACGGTTATAGTAAAGTTCTATGGTGTCCCATACCCGCAGCAGAATTTTAATTCTGCTGCAGGTATGGCACTCAGCCCCTTTAACCCCCTGCCGCCCGCAGCCCCGGCCCAGAGCAAACATTACCTGCTCAGTGTCGTGGCTGTGTGAAGCTCCTGACTCCCCTCACTCCCCATCAGTCAATCAGTGCTGCCATGCACTGATTGACTGTTGAGGAGTGACGAGAGCCAGGAGCCTCACACAGCGGTGGCGCCGAGCAAGTAATGTATGCTTCGGGCCGGGGGCAGCCCCATAGCAAACATCACCTGCTCAAGGCCCCTGCTTGCTTCGGAGCCTCCCGGCAGTCAGCCAATCAGTGCGCTGCGGCGGGGCAGCACACTTATTGGCTGACCATTGGAATATGCTGGGGGCCCAGAAGCAAGCAGGAGCCTGGACCAGGTGATGTATGCTCCAGACCGGGGCTCCGGGGGTTTAAGGGGCCGGGTTACATATCCGCAGCAGAATGAAAATGAAAACCCGCAGCGTCAAATCCGCTGCAGATCCGGTACGTGTTAAGGCACCGTTAAGCAGTAGATAATTTACTATAATAGATAGGACTCCATAGCAAAAATGCCACCTTGCTAGTCAAGGTCCATACTAATAATATGTCTCCTGTTCACTCCATGTACAATAATATTTTGTTGAGTTTAACATTCATGTTGTGAATGAAGGGAGACAAGGTAAACTGCTGCCAGACATCTCTGGCATTGGCTTTTGTCCCAGAAAAGAAAAGGACTGTGATTGGGGAAAAAAAGGACTGGGTAGTTAAAAAGACTCTGTACCCACAATCTGACCCCCCCAAACTGCATGTACCTTCAGATAGTTGCTTTTAATCAAAGATCTGTCTTGGGGTCCGTTTGGCAGGTGATGCAGTTATTGTCATAAAAAACAACTTGTCTGCATACTGCACATGTGCTGGATTGTTAAGGCACCTGTGCAGTGTTCAGACAAGTGAGAAATAGGAAAAATCCTGTCTTGGGCATTCCTTATGGTAAAGATGGTGGGGAGGAGGGGCCGAGGGGTGTCGCAATCCTAGGGCATGGGTACTCTAGACCACGCTAATTTGACACAGGGCTGCAAGATTAAAAGTTGTTTTTCAGGACAATAACTGCATCACCTGCCGAACGGACTCCAGGACAGATATTGAATTAAAAGCAGTATCTGAAGGTACAAGTGGTTTGATGAGGGCAGATTGTGGGTACAGAGTCACTTCAAATCCAACTTTCCCTACATCTCTCTTCCCCTATATCATGTGGTGGGGAGGGGGAATTGGTGAGTCGGGAGGCCCCCATATACATTAGAAAGTTGGCTGGTCTCACCTAGCTGGGCGGGGGCTAACTTTGTATTTGTAATTTTCTAGATGAAGTTGAAGTTGTAGCCTCTCATTCCCTACATGCTCTAATGACAACATTTAGAGGTTGGAATTGTGTCTTTTTGGACAGCTGATTCATGGTTTGTGAAATCATTTCAAGATGTACACTCAGCAAAACATAAATATTCCTTCAAGGAACAGTTACTGGTTTTCCTTATGTTGACATTCCACTACACACAATATCTCATTCTGCAGATGAAATCCTAGAGAGATATCCAACATTGTCTATGGAGCCAAGTTTCTGTACCTTCCTATTGACATGTCTAAATGTATCCGCCTGTGAGTAGTTACATGTCAAGAGAGTAATTTTTCTGATTTGTAGAGGAAAGTCTATGCATTATTGTCAGGGGATAAGTTTTAGCTACTGAACGACGACTGTTTTTTAAACCTGGAGAAAGCTTGTCATTCCCTCTATTGGCACATAGTGTTCTTACATGAAAAGTTTAGGTGTTTTGTTGCACCTCAAGTTACAATCGTGTCATCACCTCATGTTACAGCGTCTGCATAATACAATTACATTTCATTGACTATTGTAACATTAAAATGTTTAACATATAGTGCAACAGACAGTCCAGATCTCAAACGAAGAAATAAATGGCACTCATCAAAGTTCAGTAGACTTTACTCTTCAAATTCCATAAAAAATCCACTACAAACACTAGGACTGCAACATCCTTCCAATCACTGTGACAGCTGTTTTGTGCATAACTGTACTTCTCCAGACCTAAACTAAATCTAAATGGGACACTGCAACACATATATAAATCTTAGAGATGAGCGAACTTTCAGTTCAGCAGGTTCGTGCCGAATCAAACTTTAACAAGTTGCTCATTTTCCTTACATGTCCGCACTCCCCTGGGATCCTTCTTTTCCAGTGCGGTCTGGTCCTGTTGTCTTCTCTGATGAAGACCCGCTCAGCTTATCACTGGCTGACTGAGATGAGACAGCACAACGGCCTTTGATTGAGTGAGCGGGCTGTCACTCTCGTCTCTAGAGTTCTGGATTGACAGCTTGCTCAGCTAATCACAGGACGCAGTGCTGTCTCTTCCCAGTCAGCATGTGATTTCCTAAGCGGGCTGTCACTCTTGTTTCGTTCTGAACTTTGCAAAAAGGTCGGTTCACTCTAGAAGTTCAGTTCACTCTAGAACTCTAGAGACAAGAGTGACAGCCCGCTCAACCAAAATAAGAAGCAATGGCAGCACAGGTAAAGTAGTAAATAATATACTGACTGTCCCGTCCCAGTCAGCCTGTGAATGGCTAAACAGGCCTTCACCGGAGAAGACAACGGAACAGAAGAGCCACATAAAGACACAGAGAGCACAATACTGGTGAGAATTTTTTTGTTAGACGTGTGGCCGCTCCTTCCGAACCGCTGTCTGATATATATACAATGGCACATGTGAACAGAAAAATTAACAACATAGGAGACTGATAATGTAAAGCCAAATATTGGACCATATACTAAGAGTTCCTTTTTTATATTTATATATTTTAAGTGGCCATATGTTTGATTATATATTAATTTTGTTTTGCCAGTCTACGGTTTTACTTTGCAAGGGCCCTGCAGATGTCATATTGTGTGTCTGTCATATGACCAGTGTTTTTTCTTACTTTTTTTTTTACTTTATGATTATATTTATGCTTTATATGCTACCTGGCCTTACTCACCAAGTCCCCCTGAGCCATCTCCTGTCTTTCTAGCTGCCATTACTAAGTTACAAGTCACAAGCCGCTCTATAACCAAGATGGTACCGGCCAGGAAACTACAAATACCCATCATGCATTCCCCTGATTCTCCCATTTGTGTACTTGCCCCCTTAGCCTTCTTTACTGCCCACTGCTGTCATTACTATTGCACAGTAAACACAAGACTGTTTTTTTTCACAGATTTTGTATCACATCACCCCAGTATGTATTCCATACTAGCTGATGATGTAGCAGGGCTGACGCGCACATGATGTAGCTATATACTGCAAAATAGGCATCTATTTACTGGGGGGGGGGGGGGATAGTGTAGGTTTAGATCTCTGCTGAAAAAAAACAGGGGAATGGTGCAAGATAGGTTATACATGTATATTAAACAATAGGTGGTATTGGGAAGATCAATTGTTTTTGTTACCCGGATAACCACTTTGAAATTTCAATAATCTACAGATTTTCAGTATTGACCTTTTTTTAAATATACATTTAGTTTTAAAATATGAATACATTGATTTACAAACACTATGAGAGCCAACTTCTTCCTATATAATGCTCTATCTATCTTGTATTTTCTCTATTCTCTTTATCTAATCTACCCATCCACTCTTTTGCTGGTGTGAATGCATCTGTCCGGCATTCTTATCGTGTCTTCTTCTGAGAAGCAGCGAAATGGTAGATAGTTTTTGATAAAGACTCCTTCGATGGTTGCTTTATTTTGCATATCTTAAAAATAAAAAATAAATAACAATAAAATAAAAAAGTGCAAAGGTTTTCTAGCGCTTTATGTATTGACCATAGGCTATATACCTCCAGCATTTTTTCTTTTTTATAATGGGGATGACTAGACTTCTTTAGTTAGGTTTAAATAGTATCAAGTTTCACAACAGCCTGCTCTATCTGCACTTGAATGAGTGCCATTTATTTTCTTGAAGCACGGCTCAATTGTGGGAGATGGAATGTTTAGTGTGCTAGTGTGACCTGTGCTGGTTATTTTAGCAGACACTCTACAACTACTGAAAACTCTAACCCATCAATATTATGCTGTGTGCAGCAATAAGAACTTTTTATTATTGCTTATAACTGATATTCTCTCTGGGAACCAGCAACCTGCAGGTGTTTTTCTCATCAAGACACAAAAGGTTGTTTCATTCCAGATTCTTGAAGGGTAGAACGTCTTGCTGGGAATGTCTATCAATTCTTACACGACGAAGATAAGAGGCTGGGCAAAACTAACAGTGTTGGTTCTGTGAATCCGTTTCATCTATATGTTATGTAGCTGCACATTACTATGCATTATTACTTTAGACCAAATCTTCAAAATGACATTACATTTTGCTAAAGATTAGGAGTTTGTGTATGATCCTGTTAAAAAAAATAATAGGGACTATTTTTCCCATACCTCACACATCTCACAACCAACCAGAATGGCATTCTGCACTGCTGGGAAAAAAAACACTTCTAAAAGTGATGTCTACTCAGGGTTGTCTCTGGTTAGGCTTATACCTGGAGTAATGTTTTAAGGCTTTAAAGGTAGTTTGTCAGCTGCCAATTATGCTCCAAGCTGCTGACACTGTTAGATAGCTGTTAGGTCAAGGAGACACATGGTATTTTTCATATATCCAGCTGTGCTTCCAGAATGTAGGAAAATGCTTTTATTCTCAGGTGCAAAGTGTCAAAGAGGCTTTCCTAAGCCCCTAAACTGCTAAGAGCTTAATGTCTCCTAAATCCCTGTCCCATCCTTGACTCTGATTGATTGACTCTCAGGTTGAGGTATTGGAGGGGAAGTGAGGTGGCATTCTAACTTTAGAAACTTTTGAAGCTTTCAAGAGCATTCCCCTCTCTCTGTCCACCTTAAATTTTAATTTACTTAGTACTTGTTTAATGAAAAATGCACTAGTTTTCCACTTCAGCAGTGTGTTATGTGACCTGTCATGCCACTAACTCTTCAAGGGACAGTGAAGTCCTAATTCACTTAACTATGGACCAGGGGTAGAGATGGATTTCTAGCCTGGTATACAGGACTTTACTGGAGTTCGGCATTTGACTCCCATGTCTGGAGAATTTCAATGCAGTCCTAGGGATGATAGTAAAATATAGATACAGTCTACCGCTATGTACCCACGGTATTTTTGCTCAGTATATTGCAACGAAAATCAATAGTGGATTGAAAACACAGAAAGCCTATGTTCACACACTGTTGAAATTGAGTGGATGGCTCTCATTGAATGGCAAATAATTCCCCTTATTTTAATACAACGGACGTTATTTGCTCCTAAATGGCAGCCATCCACTAAATACATAGCTTTTCAGTATTTCATTTTATCCCGTAGCAGGTTTCTTCAGTGAGTATAGCATTTTCTGACATAACATGATATACCACCAGATTTTTCTAGCTTGCTTGTATTAACCTTCCAGTTAGGCTTCAGTAGAGTTTGCATAAGTCTGTTAAAACAAGTAGTAAAAAGGGGAAGGGCAGAAAATTTGTATATTTATGTATCTATGGAGACTCTTCAAACAGTCTGTCCTCTGATATATGTTTCTTTATTTGGCGTTAACATCTTTTAAGGCAGCTTCATCCTTCATCCACCAGGAGCACAATTGGAACTATGTTCTAGGAATGAAAAGGCAAAGTCAGTGAGATATATGATACCTTGATCCGGAAGGAAGGGGATTCCATATTGCTATTTGTCCTCTTTCTCTTCTTTACACTTCACGGTTTTTAACATTTTCAGTACCAACACAAAAAGGATTTATTATAAGCCATTTGCATTAAATTTATAATAAAATGTAGCAATCTGTGGTCATTAATGCATTGCCTTATTCCCATTGTTTCACACGGTAAATGTTTTGCTACATCAAATGCCTAGAAATCTTGTAAGCAACTAATTTAGTTCATTTGTTTCAGGTAGATGAAATTTACCACGATGAGTCGCTGGGGGTCCATATCAACATAGTGTTAGTCCGAATGATCATGGTAGGATACAGGCAGGTAAGAAAATGCTGTTTGGTTCTTGATTCTTTTCAGCTAGCCTTAAATACATGTGTAATATTCATTACTGAAAATTATTCTTATGGAATGTAATGTATTTCTGATCAGGTCCTTTATTTAATGGGGGCAGAACATATTTTATTTTATGCTAATAATATTTCCATAGCTCTGTCTATTGTGCTGGGTTTTCGGTGCTTATAATTATTAAAATGGAGAGAATGCTTAAAGTGTCACTGTCGTGAATTTTTTTTTTGCAGAAATCAATAGTCCAGGCGATTTTAAGAAACTTTGTAATTGGGTTTATTATCCGAAAAATGCATTTTTATCATGAAAAAGCAGTTTGAAGCTCTCCCCCCTGTCTTCATTGTTCTCCTATGGAGAGAGCTAAAGAAAAGACCAAAACAGGACAACAAAGAGTTAATCTACAAATCCCTCACCCATTATCTGTTCTGACCATCACCAGTGACCTGTCTGAGCTCGGATTACAGCTGTCACCCAGCTCGGTGCCTGTAATCCTCTGTTATCTGCTTTCTGCTGCCGGCTAACTCCCTCCTTCCTCCTCCCCCCTCCCCTCTCCCTAGAACAGACAGGGGACGTCTCCTGCAACAAGTCACAATTTTCAGATTTTTCAGAGTGGATGAAAAAGAGGAAGGAGGGGGGGGACCTGGGAAAAGGCTTTTTACATGCAGATAATGGCAGATTTGGCTAATAAACCCAATTACAAAGTTTCTTAAAATCGCCTGGACTATTGATTTCTGCAAAAAAAAAAAAATACGACAGTGACTCTTTAAGTTTCTCTATCCTTTTTTGAGTCAATATATTTAATATTGCTCAGTAATTTGTTACTGCAATTTCAACTACTCTATGCAGACCTTCGTTTAGTATATGTCACATTGACTTTTGTATTCGGCCGTAGTTAGCAGATTTCTTTTTTTGCCTGTATAGCTCAGCTACTCTATACTAAAATGGAGTGCCTACAGCTCCACAGTATTGAACTGAAGTGACACAGTGGGCCATTATTGTTATATATATATATATATATATATATATATATACTCACACTATCCTGTTTTCTTTTTAGTCTATTAGTCTCATAGAACGTGGAAATCCATCTAGGAGTCTTGAACAAGTGTGTCGCTGGGCCCATTCCCAGCAGCGTTCCGATCCAGATCATGCAGAACACCACGATCATGCTGTGTTTCTCACCAGGCAAGATTTTGGTCCTGCAGGTATGCAAGGTACTGTATATTGTATGATGTCAACCAGGTATGTGCATCAAGCTGGTTGGTTATGACCACTAAAAGGAGTTCTTGCTTATGGGAAGAGGACTTGTGATTTGGTGCAGTACATAAACATTGTCATTAGGACTAGTCAGTGTTAAATTATTCCTAAAATGTACCTGTCATTACAAAAAACTTTTGACATCTGAAAAGTTTTGATCAGTCAGGGTCTGTGTATTGAGACTGCTACCAATCAGGAGAAAAAGCCAGAAGTCGTGCTTTCCTCTCCCCACTTGAGTCCAGAGCTGCACGTAGACTTCTACTGGCTTCTCCTGATCAGTCGCAGTCTGAACATTCAGTCCCCGACTGATCAAAACTTTTTAGTGTGGAGCGGACTTGCCAAACTGTCTGGCTTCCGCAATGCTCTCTAAACATGAACACTTGACATTTCACTCCTGGCAGCTGGAGAAGTTGGATGTCATCCTAGGGAATCCTGGAAAACATGCATATACCGCCAAACACTTCTTTTGACATGTCTCTGTGACAAGCCAAAAGATTTCTTTAATGACAGGTGTTCTGTAAAAATACAACTTAGGAGGTCATTGAAGCCACAACATAGCTGACTTTGGTTGGATTTGATATCAATTTGGTGGGAACCTACAGAAGTAGCCGTGGCTAGTCTCCCTCTTTAGTATTTTATGTACATATATGTTCGGGGGGGGGGGGGCAGAGGTTAAAGAAGACAGCTGTTGGTCAAACATCCACTCCACTCATAACTTTCTATGGTGTATGACTGGCTTTAGTTTAGGAAGTTATTGGTTATATGAAAAAATACTTCTAACACGAAGAGTAAATGAAGAATAAAAGAAAAGATATGTGGCTCAAGAAGTAAATAAGTCATAATATATAAAAAATAAAATATACCATAACATCTTCCTGTTAACAATTTATTTTATGCTAAGAACTTCCCCAACTCAGTGTGTTGGTTTGCTTAACCTTTAGCCTGCAAACCTTGTACTTGTCTATGGTAAAAAAACATCCCACATTCCAAAAACTGACTGCTAGGTCAAAGGTCATGACTTTATTTGGGCTATTAGGAAAGTTGTCACTTGTTTGTTGTTTCTGAATTCTAACTTGTAAATTGTCTTTGCTTTCAATTTTAACACCATGAATTCTTAGATCAAACACAAACTCTTCCCCCATAGGATCTTGATGGTTTAGAATGGAAACACTCTCCTTTGCAAAGTGGTGATGAGAATACAGTTTTCATGTCATACCTTTAATTTGTGTCTTTGTGTCTTTATTTTTTTTTTTTTTTTAAAGGCTTTTTTCTGTGGCTGGGTAAGTGTCAAAGAGACATGGCCTATGGTGACCTGTGCAATAGGACTGCAGCTCCTCTCTGCACTATATGCTGACTGCCTTGCAGGGCTCAACTTATGTCACGGAGCCCTGCACAAATGTGGCTCAGATACAGTGAGTGTGAGATCTGAGGCCATCGCCACTGTGAGAATGACTCCAGTCTCTATGTCAGAACAGGTGTGGTGAGTGTGGGAACTGAGGGCACAGCTTTAGTACCTCAACGCACCTTTGCCACCATTATGTGCCAAGCCCAGCATGCCGCTCAAACTGCAAAAAGTTGGGCACATGGATCAGAGAGACATTGCTGTTCTAGGGCCCAGGGCACCTTAGGCCACACCTTTTGACACTCCCCCAGTTAAAATTTTTATTGAAATTAAGACACACAGACAGTTTACAATTATACATGAAATCTTTTATCTAAGGAGAAGTCCGACCAAAAATTTTATTAAAGTATTGTATTGCCCCCCCCCCCCCCAAATTATACAAATTACCAATATTCACTTACTACGGGAAATGCACAAAAAGTGCTTTTTTTTAAAGCAGTGAATGCATTACCCATTGTACACCCAATACACCATGTTTTATCTAACAATGAATATTTACTAGATGCATGATACACACCCACACATACTGTACATTATGCAGTCATGAAAAAGAGTAAGTACATTATCTTTG
This sequence comes from Dendropsophus ebraccatus, assembly GCF_027789765.1. NCBI lineage: Eukaryota > Metazoa > Chordata > Amphibia > Anura > Hylidae > Dendropsophus > Dendropsophus ebraccatus. The sequence continues at coordinate 62,029,536 of NC_091461.1, forward strand.
AATTCTAAATTTATATGCGTCCAAGACATAAAAGAAACAATCTGGTTGCTATAAGGTTTTAAAATTATAATAATAAATAGGCTGTTATTCATGTTTTCCTGGCAGCCCTAGCGCAGCATCCAACTTCTCCAGTCACCGGGTGTCAAATGCCAAGCGTTCGGGTTTGAAGAATGTTACCGAACCTGAGCAGTTTAGCACGTCCGCCCAACACTAGTTAAAAGGTCATTTCTTGACTACTTGAAATCCATCATTCTACAGTGAGAAAGATTATTCACATATAAGAAAACATATAAGCTAATTGACAATTTCCACAGGAGTGAATGTTCCAGAAAATTCTCCTCAAAGCCAGGCCATGCAATGCTGAGGGAAATTGTAAAAAACTTAAGAGCTCCATCTTAGATTCTACAGGCCTCAGTTATGTTTAAGTTAAATGTTCAAGTTTGTTACAATTAGAAAATAAAAAAATTTACTAAACAAGCATGGTTTGTTTGGAAGAGCTTCCAGAAAAAAATCCTCTAATTTCTAAAATGAAAATGGCAACACAGCTGACAGATTTAAAGTTGCATCTTAACAATCCACAAGACCTCTTGAACAATGTCCTTTGGACAGGCAAGACCAAAGGTAGGATGTTTGGCCATTATGCACACCATCATTTAGTGAAACCAAACACATCATATCAGCACCGACATCTCATACTGACCGTCAAGCACAGTGGTGGACAGGTGGTTAGATTTGGATTTGGTTAGATTTGGGCTTGTTTTGTGGTCACAGAACACCTCTATATGCTAAAGTATTTTGAGTCAAAACTGAGGCATGAAACAGAGCAATGATCTGCTGGTAAAGAAAGGAATCAAGGTGTGGCAATGACCCAATCAATATTCAGACCCCCCACCCAATGGAAATGCAGTGGGACCTTAAAAAAGCTGAGCATAACTAACTGCCCACAAACCTCAATGAAATGAAGCAATGATGTAAGATAGAATGGGCCAAAACTACTCCAGAGCAATGTGAGAGACTAATAGTCATACTGGAAAGAAACTAAAGGAAAAGTCTGTGGATTTTGAAAATACAGCAGCCGGTAAGGGCTCGGGGATCTCCAGGGTGTACACTTCACGACCTGGCTGATGGATTAATTGGCTGAGCGGCCAGTCTATCAGCTGGGACAGTTATTCCCCCCCCCCCCCCCCCGAGTAGTGACGTCATCACAACTTGGGGGAAAATGACTTCTGATGGGGGTCCCAAGGCGGATCCCAGCGCTCACTGGCGCTCCCAGTCGGCTGGACTTCTCCTTTAAGGATTACTTCAAGTTATTGCTGCTAAAGGTGATTCTAGCTAATTTTTCAAACATAGCCATTCTGTTTTGGCTTCATTATTGTTAAATAATTAATGACACAGTGGAATCTGTCCTGTGTTGTTTATCTGGGGTTGTATTTGCCTAATTGTAAGACTTTCTAATTATTATTTGTATTCTAGAAATCTAGAATATTTAGAATATCAGAAAATCCAGTTTACCCCTTTTTAGTCTATAGTCTGCGATCTTTAAGAGGAGTTATAGTCAACCCCTATGATGTTACCATTGAATAGCTTAGGCTAGGCTCACACTGCATCAGAGCCTCAGTTGCAGTTTCTGTTCGCTGCACAATTGGACACAAAATGAGCTTGACAACCCCTGTTGACTTTAATGGGGTTTGTCAAGTTTTCCACTTGTGTCTGTCATTTTACAGGAGTGTAAGTGGATAAAAAATGCTGTATGCAGTGTATTTTGTCAAGTAATTTCCAAAGGACTTAGCGACTAGACATAAACTCAAGTCATTTGTACTCCTCACTTGTTAACCTTTTAGATTAGAGACCTGCTATATATATATCCATCTCTCAGCTAGATGCTTCCACAATAAGAAGCTTATTTTTGTCTCCTGGCCAGCAGTCTTTCTCTTTTTACACTAATATATTCTTGGCACATGTAGCTAGCTGAGATGATCTAACTGTTAAGAATGCCAGTGTTGCACTGGCTTCTGCCCAACTGTGCTACCAGTTTCGTATTTTAGCATTGCTTTTGCCTTCGATTTAATCCTGGGACCACAACTTACTTTCAGTAAGTTAAGTCCAAGCATATTTTATAATAACCATGATCTCAAGCATTACTGTTCAGGAGTACACGATAATCCAGAGGAGTTCTAAACATGCCCTTCCTGCATTTAGTGCTTGATATGAAATATATCAATGGTTTACTTCTTATTCATACAAATACTGTACTAAGTAATGTAGAAGTATTGCAATTATAAGTACAGATGACACACCTGACAATAAATTCTGGATAAATCATCAGTCATACATCCATACCGTCCTAGTTCTTTTGGCAGACTCCAGATAAAAAGGAGATTATCGTTTTTACTGTATTTCAAGGAGTGTTGGTTGTTCCCCTAATGTTCATTTTTGGTGTAATGCCTGCCTCTCTACTGTCCCTGCTCGTTTATATGCAACATGTAAGTATGTTTGCATAAAAGTGTATGCATTTATGTATGTAAGCACCTATATACACTTGCTACTGACAGCAACGGTTTCCATCACTGAAGCATCAACTGAAACCCGGAAAGAGAACAGGGTCTCTAAATTATACTGGGGAGAGAACATTGTGGCTGGCACTGTTATGTGTAGACACCATAAAGGCAATGGCTTCTGCCTGGTGTCATTCATACAGTAGATCCAAGGGGATCCAATTATTTCTGTAACAAGGATAGCATATTTATGTTGGGCAAGATGTACTAAGAACCTTCACTGGTCTTATGAGATGCCCATACAACAGTCACAGATATCTGAACTTTTTCACTATACTTGTTTAATCCTAATAAGGCATTATGTTTTACATGTGTATCTATAATAATAATGTCTAATTTATAATATATTAACATACTTTTGTGTATGAAAACATTATCCTCTGTACTTGACAAAGCATGAATGTGTTTTGAGGGAAGAAAGTGTCTGACAGACGTTTCTAGTGGCCGATCATGTCTCTGAGAGCAAAGAATTTGGACAGTTGGAATCCCGACCCCTCTCTTCCTTGATACATCTGTTGGGGAGAGGAAGGGCCCTATTCCACAGTAACGATAATCGGCCGAATCGGCCCGATTCGGCCGATTATCGCTCTGTTAAATAGAGAGAACGATCAGCCGATGATCGTGTCATCGGCTGATTGTTCATTTAGGGCCAGACCTAAAATCATCGTTCCCCCACCGCGCATCACTACGGTTGAATAGTGGTGCACGGCGGGCGACCGACGATTTGAGAAGCAGCAGCAGCATACAATACCTGACGGAGCGCTCAGCCAATGACAGGTCGGGACCCCCGCGGCCTGTGATTGGCTGAGTGGCCTGTCAGCTGAAAGGCCATTCTGAAGCTAGAGCGCACTGGACCCGGGGAGGAGGACGGAGCGGAGCAGAAGACCTGACCGAGCGTAGCAGAAGACAGAAGACGGACCGGAGCAGAAGACCTGCTGCAAGGGCTGCAAGGACATCGGTAACGATTTCCCTGCAGCCCTCGCTCAATGATCATCGGGCCGTGGAATAGGCCCAGTAAACGAATGGCGATCTAGCAGATCGGCGCTCGTTTACATAGTTGATCGGGCCCTGCTCGGCCCCTGCTCGGCCCGTGAAATAGTACCCTAAGGAGCCCACTCTATACATTAGATAGTCTGCAGGTTTGCCAAATACATGGTGGGTCAAAGCATCAAACAGCCAAGATTGGAGAAGTCTCATTTTTTGTGTCAATACATTTTTTAGAAAGGATATACAGTATATGGCTATGTTCACACTACGTAAAACTACGGCTGTAGTTCTCGCCGCAGAACTACGGCCGTAGTTTTGCAGGGTGGGACATAGCTTTATTTTTAATGGGATCCCAGCCGTAGCGTACACACATCGTATGCGCTCTGGCCAGGATCCCGTGCGGCGCCGGAAAAAACTGACGTGTCAGTTTTCTGCGGCCAGAATTCAGTGAATTCCGGCTGCAGAAAGCCCTGTCAGTTCACACAGTAAAGCAAGCGGCCCTGGTCGCTCGCTTCACTGTGTGCTATGGGAAGCTCTGATGCGGGCGCACGCTGATGCGCCCGCATCAGAGCTCCGCGGCCGGAAACATCACCCGGCCGGTACCCGGCTGGGGTCACGGAATTGCCGGTTGTTCACGTAGTGTGAATATAGCCTAAAGAAGCTTTCTCAAATTAGTGCTTCACATGAATGGGAATGTATACCAAGCTAGAAATCAGATAGGTATTCTTTCCTTTGGTGAGATTTCTGGCTTGGTATATATCCCTAGTCATGTTCTAAGACTTCAAATTAGATTGCGACACTTACGTTAAGGTGGTGTGAGAATGCTGCTTTGCATATGCTTGTTCTCAGAATTCCCAGCGCAAATGGCCTGTACTTCACGTCTTTATTACTTTAGGGAGAGCATTTACTGTGTAAAACATGGCACTGTAGAATAGGTCCACATGGTAGCTGCCATAAAAAGGCAGTTTAGTCGTTGTTAAAGAGTTAAAAGCCTTTGTTGCATGTTAGCTACTAGATCAGTGATAAAGCCTAACCTGCCTGTAATGGCCTGAACAGAATGTGATCTTTACTGCCAGTTATGCCCCTTGATTATTTCTGGGAAGATGAGTGTCTGCATACTGCTCAGGGAATAGAACACAGACACGATAAGCTGCACGCAAATGGTGACGTGTCTTGTAAACAGTTTATCTCTTCAAAGCGACCTCCCTGCAGGATAAACTAGAGTTCCAATTTCCAAAAATGAGCGCACTTGTCAGGCAGAGACAGAAAGGCATGCACAGTTTCCAAAGCTCTTAAACATACTTTAAAATGCTATTGGTAAAGACAGCTGCTTAAAGGAAAGTGTCCTACTACACTTGGGCAGTGGAGGCATTTTTGTTTTAAGTATGATCTTTAGATGTTAATGAGGTCAGCATGGTCTGTACAAGTCACTGCGTGCTAAGGGAATACAGTTACTAGGGCACCGAAGAATGGAAAATAGAAAACTATTTACTCGTTTGTACAGTGTGCCATGGTCACTTTTTCCTATAATCTTGAAATGAGTTCAGACATAGTAAATGTAAAAGGCTGTAAAAAAATAAATAAAAAAATTATAATAATATAGATAGATAGATAGATAGATAGATAGATAGATAGATAGATAGATAGATAGAGAGGTACAGCTGCTAATCTAATATCATCTCAGCCGGGAGCTACTGTTTGAATGGATCACAAAATGGCCAAAAGCTTGGCCAAGTATCACCTTCAAATAGATTGAAGAAGATCTGAAATTACAAGTGAGCATGGCTACAATTAAATGATTTTAAAAAGCCAAGTTTCCAAAAAGAATCCCCACAAAATCCTTTTGTTAAAATTTAGTTAAAAGGAATAGGTTAACTGTCCCAGGAGCAACATTTTGTGGACTAAGGCGAGGCAAGAGAGGAGGATGTTATGGTAGCCCAAGTGGGAATAATGAGAGAGTGTACTAGCAGTTTTGTGAAGTCAGGGGTGAGAAAAGAGTGTATGTGGGAAATGTTTTTAAGGTGAAGATGGCAGGAGGTGGTCAGTGTCTGAATATGCCCTTCGAAAGAAAGAGTAGAGTCAAAGGTGACCCCAAGGCAGTGGACTTGGGGGACAAAAAACAGGGTGCAGCTATTGGCTGTAATTGAAAGATTAGATGGAGGGGTGTAACAAGATGGGGAAGATGATTAGTTCTGTTTTGTCCATGTTGAGTTTTAGAAAGCAGGAGAAGGAGAAGAAGAAGAAGAAAGATATAGCCAATAAACATTCTGGAATCCTTGATAGGAGAGAGTTGAAATCCGGCCCAGAGAGGTTGATTTGAGTGTCATCGGCAAAGAGATGGTACTTGAAGCCATGGAATTCTATGATTTGTCCAAGGCCAAAAGTACAAATAGAGAAAAAGACCAATGACAGAGCCTTGGGGGACACCAACAGTAAGGGGACGAGAAGAGGAGTTGGTATGGGAGTGGGAGACAATAAAAGTGAAGTTGGAGGGGTAAGAGGATACCTGGAAGAGGGCCAGGCTGGTGACACCAAGAGATGGAGGAGTTTGTAGGAGGAGGGAATGGTAGGGAAAGGCAGAACATAGGTCAAGGAGAAGGAGCACAGAGTATTGCCATGAGGCTTGGGCAGTTAGAAGGTCATTTGTCTTTGGACACTTTGTAAAACTTTTCTTATTGGGTAAAACTGTTCTTATTGGGTCTGTTGGCTGTAGACAGTATGAATGCATACTTGAGAAGATCAAAATACTTGAGAAGATCATGCTGTACTATGCCGAAGAAGAAATGCCCTTGAAATAGGTTTTAACATGATAATGACACAAGCCACTTTAGTAAGCAAACCACATCTTGGTTTCTGACAAACAGGATTTAATTAATAAAGTGGCCAAACCAATCCCCTGACCTCAGTCCCATATAGAACTTGTTAGGTAACATAAAAATATGATTTGTTATACAGAAACCCAAAAATGCTGAAAAACTGTGCAATTTATCCAATCTTCCTGGACTGACTGGTCGACTGTCATGCAACAAAGATGATTGGAACTGTTGCAGTTGATGTGTTGGAAGCAGGAAAAATGGCCACCCATAAGGGGTCATTCCACAATGTATGGTCTGTGCACAAGCTGTTCACTGCAGACCAGACCTTGAAATTCCTGGCATGATGATGCTGGGAGTTCTGAGGTCTGGTTTGATGTATACAGCTCGTGCACAGATCATATACTGTGATATTGCAGACGTGTGAATGGCCCCTTAGTACCAGCGACTCTGATAAGAATAACATTGTGATTATGATAGATGACTGGCTCAGATAATTTGTGAAATTTCTGCACTCTTGCGTGCTTTTGGGGCAGTGATTAGTATCTATTAAAAGTAGCCCAAGAAAGAACTGTTAAAATAGCGATAGGGTTATGGGAGCCCAAGATCATTTCAAAGCTAAATCTTATTGGGGGTTACAACATACTAACATCTGAATTCCATAGATCTGACATCAAGTCTTGGTAAGAGAGAATATTACAACATTGTAATACATTGAATTTATTTTGTTGTATTGTTTTCAACTATAAGATTATAGTGTGGGGAAGGGGTGAGAGAGGGAAGAATATAAGGGAAAAACACAGAAAAATCTTAAAGATTATGGGACCCCTTTTTGATGGTATTCTGATGCATTCCCCTAGCTCAGGTGATTAATGTAAATTTTTTAGAAGACATTAATTATTAAATGCAAATTGGTGGTTAGTGTATAACTTAGAGGAATATTCCTTTTTTTTTTTTCCTTTTCCTTTTTCCTGTTTTTTTGTTTTTAGGCAGGTGATGTAAGAAGGAGGGATGGGAGGGTATTGGGGAAATTATACTTTGACTGTAGTGTATTGGATAAAATTGCAATTCTGATAATGTAAATTAAATTTTGTATAATAAAAATGTATAAAATTAAAAATTAATAAATGCAAATTATTTTTTGATGTACAGATATATAGCTGGCATATAGAGAAAATGCAATATATATATACTGGAGTATATAGATTACTGTCTGAAAGTGCCGGAGGATTTCTATTTCTGCTTTGTAAATCGGAAAGATATTGCCTAACATATTATGTTCTTTTTACACCCACCAGGTTATGCTCCAGTTACTGGTATGTGCCATCCACTGCGTAGCTGTACTCTGAACCATGAGGATGGGTTTTCTTCTGCATTTGTGGTTGCTCATGAAACAGGTCATGTGTAAGTATGCCTAATTCCACAGTTATAAGCAGTCATCTGATTTAGCTTTTCTATACAAGATAAATAGTTCTAAATCACAAATAGAGGTAAAATTATACAACTTCTTATAGCACTATTATAACTATTGCAAAATATAGTAAATGTAATGTGGTGTAGAAAGCTTTATTTGCACCATGTGCCAATGCAATGCAGTCTACCAAAAAATATCCAATCATCTGCCCCTAGGGTAAAATAAGGTCATGCACATGCACTGCATGCCTGAGGAGATCCAAAGGTTCCCTGTACTTTATAAGTGACCTGTACTATAAGGCTGGTGTCACACAAAAGTGGACATTTATTAAGGCTAAAATGCATATTTTTTGTCGGAAATGGGCCTGATGTGAATAAATTTATTTGCAAATGGCCATTTTGCGAATAAATTATTCGCATCGGGCCATTTTCCGACCGATACGCGGGGAGGCGGGGAGGGGGTGTGGAGTGGGCGGGGAGGGGGCGCGGACTCAAGGTCCGCTTAATTCATCATTCTTTTGCCAAAAAAATAAGTAGAAAACCTACTCCAGCTCTGAGCTGGCGTAGGTTTCCTGCCGCGCGCACAGGATTTATGTAGAGGCAGTCCGCCTCTACATAAATCTCTGTACCATCGGAGCTGCAGGGACATTTTTAAGTCAAGCGCAGAAAACGCCGGACTTAATAAATGTCTCCCAATGTGTTTTTTTTTTTTGGGGGGGGGGGAACTGATATTGCAGTGTGAAATCCAGAGCCAGAGGTAAATCAAGAAAGTCCTTCCTTTATATTTTCCATTTGTTTTTAATTGACTTTTGACTTTGGCTCAAAAAATTTGACGGAAGGACAGCCACACAAACTGTAGTTTAAAAAATGCATGTAAAACCAGGCTAAAAAAATAGTGAACTAGGTAAAATATAGCCTTAGCTATAGACAATTTATCGGATTATCGGATTATATCATGTACACAGAGCAATCAGCGGTCACCCATCTACTAATCTATGTCTTTCAACATGTTTAAAAACCATTGGCTGCTGGCCGCCAACATGTGCTGCACGGCCGAAGGCAGATTAAAGAAAGGGCTTCACAGATATCACTAACAATTTCTGTACAGCCCTGTCTGCGTGTTTGTAGAGCTATGTAATAGGCTCGGCAAGCGAGTGCTGATCTGTCAGAACGGCACTCGCTCACATTGGTGGTCCAATACGGTCTTAAGACACTGTTTCCAAACACTGGATATCTGGTGGGTCACTTGTAAAGCAATGATGTTATCTGTTGTATCTGTACATTTTGGGATCAAAGAACACGATGACTTCATATGAACAGGGTTGCTTGGGCCACCTGGTGCTTACAGTTGGGTACATTGTTTAATTGTTCCGTAAGCGCATTTATCATAAACTTTTGTTTTTCTTTCTATAAACCACAGTCTATATTTCCTTCACATGGACTTAGACATTATTTTACTCATAACCACAGAAGATTAAGAGGAAGGTCAAGACCCTCTTGTGTCATTCACAAAGAACTCAACTGTACCACCAAACAGCTTAGTTTAGGTCACATATATAAAGCTGTTTTACTGTTTGTTGTTTGATGTGCAGCTGGAGACACGTAGACAGGACACCAGACAGGAATACAGGCAGGAATCATGGGCAGGAAAGTTGGGACCACAATGTTAAGGGTAGTTAATGCAGAGGCTCCAAGGGCGGCGGGGGTTGATGTTAGGACATGTGCAACATTTATAGGGGAGTGCTTCAGGTGTAACAACCAATTAAGGGCAAACTGCCACTTTAAATCAGTGAAAGCCTAGGAGACGGGGATGATTGTGGTAACGTGGGGCAATGACGTGTCTCGGAGGGGGGGGGTGAAGATTAGCTTGCCCCGGACCCCAGCGTGTGGGCTCCAGCGTCCACCTGAAAAGAAGAGCGGGGAGAGCAGGTGCAGAGGCGGCCCGGGCACGCAACATCATCCCAGCCATGACAGTTAATTCTTTATTTAAATAAATTTAAAGGCTTTACCATATTTATTCAGCTATACATAATGCCCTTAGACTTCTTGGAAATATCACTGTTTTCAAGAGAATATAGTTTACTTTACTACTACTAAAACGTGATTGTCTTGGTAAAACCACGACATTACTGCAGTATGCAATCTTTTTTGGATGTTTTTTTTCTTCTTAAGAAACATATCGGGGGAGATTTACCTCTGCTGTCCTCAGTTTGAGTTTGGTTTTGCAGCTCAGTTCCATTAAAGTGATTAGCATTTTTTTCTATTTTTCCTGGATAACTCCTCTAAAGAAATTTGAGCAGGTTTTGCTGTCTGGCACAAGGAGTTTCTGGAGCTCTTATCACAGTATATAATTAAAAAAAAAATAACCTTTTTTATAGGCTTGGTATGGAGCACGATGGCCAGGGAAATCGCTGCGCTGATGAAACCAGTATGGGAAGTATCATGGCTCCACTGGTGCAAGCTGCTTTCCATCGCTATCACTGGTCAAGATGCAGTAAGCAAGAACTTAATAGATATATACAGTAAGTTTTTGAAATACTATATAAAAAAGAAAAAAAACTGTCAACATAAATGCATCACCTAGATTTTTTTTTGTTTTGTTTACTGATTAAAAGCCAGATGCCGTTCTTTTTTGATTTCTGATTGTTGCCCATTGTTCATTTTTTATTGTTCTGGCGACAGTCATTTTGTCTGAGCTGTTTAGAACAGCATTTAGACAATTAGAGATATGCTTTACAGTGAGCCCTATGGACACAAAAGTCTGGTACAGACTCTATTCACATGAATAGAAGAGGTTTCTAGACATGCTCTGTGACCTGTGTAGAAGTTATACCACAGAGAAGGAGCTCTGAGTGGTATTCTCACATCTCCTAGATTCAGATCAGCAGCACTGCATCCCCTCCTACCTCCTGGTTTTGTTGGAGGGAGAGGAGGCACAGGGCATTTAGGACAAGCGTAGCTCTGCATCTCTGTGTCTGCCAATGAGGTTACACAAGTCTCTGCAGACAATCCACAAGTCCTGGTGATGTGTGTATGTATACTTACCAGGCTTTGAGTTCCTAGCCACCAAGGAGGTCAGCAGCTTGACCACCGCTCCCAGAGTGGAGAGCCGTGGTCATGAACCTAGGCAATGAGCTATCAGCTCTACAGTAAAAGAAGAGGGTCAAAATGCTAAATTAAGCAATTTCTCCAATAAAAAGCATATGCAAAATTGCTTAGTTTTGCATTATTTATGATATATTTAATGGTTTAAATATACCCTTTAAGCCATTGTGAATGGTGTCTTCGCTATAGACTTCTGTGACTTTTCACTGTACTCTTTAGTATGATCATATACCACATACTGCTAAACAGTGATCTGTACCAAACAGAAAGTGTTAACTTTATATTAGGCCTTGTGACCAGGATTATTTTACATTACAGATAGCAAAATAAAAAATTTCACCAACATCATCAACATTTTGTTTTCTACAAAATATGTTTAACATGTACTTGATTTAAACAATAGGTCATTTTCCCATGAAAGCCTAGTTATTTTGTTTCCATATGTGGAAGACCTCTGCGGCTTTAGATCTGTGTTATACCCAAGAGTGTAATCTGAACATGTGTATGTGAAACCTGTGAACAGTAGATGAGTCAGAAGCAACAATGAAGGTCTAGACAGTCTTTTGTAGTGCGGTTGTGCTCTAAGTGCAATCATTAGCTGGAATCTGTCTGTCTCCCTATAGTATACTGTACATCTGAAAACCTTCCTCTTTGTCTACTCTAAGCACAACTGTGTCATCCCTATGATCTATGTTACAAATATTACATCATTATACAGAGAAAATGTCTGTGCAAATAATATTCAGTAAGAAAGTTTACAATCATCATTTTCCTGTTCTGTATTTTAGCTTTAAAGGTTGTTGTCTGGTAAAGTAAAGTGAATGTGTGATGGCTTGGGCTAAACTAATGAGTAAAACAAAAATATACACTAAACTACCCAAATACTCTGCCCCAAGGTGCCCAGTTACAGCTGAGCACCTGCTTTTTTTTTTTTTTTACACAAAACAAGTGCCTGCTCAGCCAATCGCTGATTATAGCAGTGACCCATCTCGACCGGTGATTGGTTGAGCGGGTGCTTTGTGCATGTTAAAACTAAAGTAAAAACACTGCTTAGTCAGAACCTGGCAGTGTTAGTGTGAAATGGAGCAGCAGGAGGACAGGCTAGGCGAGATTTTTTTTTAGCCCAGCCCAAGCCCGGACATGTACATTTAATTTCCCTAGACAACCCCTTCAAACCTCCATACACGATAGGTTAATGTTAAATGAACCCAGCTGGGGAAGATTACCCTTACTAAATTTGCTCCCATTACATGCTCCGCTATCCTCGGTTGGTAATACAACCGGAGACTTGGTTTTTTTGTGTGTTCTGGATGGTTCTTTTCTCACATCTTTTTATGGCCGTCTCAGGTCAAATAACGACCATTATTTCTTAATGACTGCAGTTATTGTACAAATAGACACTGTAGGAACTTAGCCTGAATATTCCATGTTTAAGGGGCCTAAAACATGTTGGCTAAAGACAAATCTTTGGTGTTTGAACGTACCCTTGCATGCCCTGGTAACCAACAGCCCTTTCTGTGCCATAAAAATAATAGTTGGCAGTCTTACCCCATTCCATTTTGTTTTAGTTCCTATGATTGTCTCCTGGATGATCCCTTTGAACATAAATGGCCAAAACTTCCAGAACTACCAGGCATCAACTACTCGATGGATGAACAATGCAGATTCGATTTTGGAGTAGGTTACAGAATGTGCACTGCTGTGAGTATCACATTTAATCACAGTATTAAGCCATCCTTTTGCACCCAAATAATGCCCATTATTTTAAAACAATGGCTGTTATTTTACAAATAAAAGCCATGGTTTTGAAATAGCGGACGTTATTTGGATATGAAATGGTGACAGTCCAAAAGAAACTGCTGTCAAACTTTGTAATAAAACTTAATTAAAATGAATGTATAGTTCATTCTTTGTCCCCATTTCCAGATCTGTGCATCCGCATAGTCCTTCCTCTGAGCTCTACAGATAATTGTTTCCTCCTCATGGCTTGGTCTTTGCTCTGATATACAATGTTAACTGTGACACCTTATATAGACAAAGCTGTGTCTTCCCAAATATTGTCCAGTCAATATTTACCATCGGCAACTCCAATTGAGGTTTAGAAACATTTGGAAAATTGTAATTTTTCCTTTTTAATAATCTTACTAAGCTTTTTCTAAAATTCTGCATGAATTCTGCAATATCTATATATACCTATACACTGATTTTGTTTCCTATGGTAAAAACTCTTTAAGGAAATGTATAAAATGTATTTATTTTTTATAATTTGTAAAGCATTTGAAAATATATGGCTTTATGTTCCCCTTTAATTGTTGCATCAATCATCCTCCATTCTCTGATGAAATTAAATGTATAGTTGACTGAAAATCTGCAAATGTTTGTTCTCACAGTTTAGGACATTTGACCCCTGCAAGCAGCTGTGGTGCAGTCACCCAGATAATCCCTATTTCTGCAAAACGAAAAAGGGCCCCCCTCTCGATGGAACTGAATGTTCTCCCGGAAAGGTACTTATTCACAATAACAACATTACCACAATTTGTTGCTGACTCGAAACATGTTCTGTGTTGTCTATATTATACACATCTATCACTCAGAAAGCAATTAATTGGTTATGTTAAATGATAGCTACTGAACCTCTAAGATTAGAAATAAAACATAAATGTTCACATGTATACACAGGCTGGCTGCGTTCACACTACGTATATTTCAGTCAGTATATGTATATTTCAGTCAGTATATTTCAGTCAGTATTGCAACCAAAACCAGGAGTGGATTAAAAACACAGAAAGGCTCTGTTCACACAATGTTGTAATTGAGTGGATGGCCGTCATATAATGGCAAATATTTGCTGTTATTTTAGAACAACGGCTGTTATATTGAAATAATGGCAGTTATTTACTGTTATATGGCGGCCATCCACTCAATTTCAACATTATATGAACAGAGCCTTTCTGTGCTTTCAATCCACTCCTGGTTTTGGTTGCAATACTGACTGAAATATACGTAGTGTGAACCCAGCCTATAATAGTAAGAAATTATTTTATTTATTTAGCACCAACATATTTCACAGCACTTAACAATTCTAAAGACCAAACTCATCAATACAATGAAGCGAGATTACTCAAAAGCTTTTACTCAAAAGTGTGCTGTTACACACACAGACAGTGAGCAGGGTGCAGTGGGAGGGGCCACCCAAATGATCCTTAGACTGTTCAGACGGCCCATCAAAGTCAACTGCGATATGCTGTTGTACAGAGCAATGCACTGCAGACGGTCGCTGAAAAAACCGTATTTTTTCAGCATGTTGAGAGACTACAATAATGCTGCGTTTACATGGAGGAATAATTCGCCCGATCGTACGATTAACGATATCAAAGGAACAATGTTTTTTTTTTAGAAAGACTAGTGTTTAGACGTTAAACGATATATTGTACGGAAAAATCGTTTTGCTATCATTTAAGCCTATCTTGCACATAAGTAAAATCGATGAACGACTGTTTACAAGGAAAGATCTGCGATTTTTTGCGAACAACGATTTAAGAACATGTTGTAAGATCAAAATGAATGATTTCTCACTCGTCTTTGATCGTTCGCTGCGTTTACACGTACGATTATCGTTCAAATTCAATCATTATCGTGCAAATTCGAACAATAATCGGTCCATGTAAACGCAGCATAAGCTTGCACCATCTATTCTGACTCAGTATATTGGCTGTAAGTATTTTGTCATGCTGCATTTACCCGAACCACATTTATTCCAGGGCAAAAAAACTTGAAAATGAGTAAATTTTATACCTAGTTAGGAGGTGATGAACAGTTGTACAAAAATGTTGCTTAATTTACATTTTTGGAACAGAAAATGTGCACACTTTTTTTCTTTTCAGCCTTATAAAGCTATACAGGCTAACAAATGCTTCACATTCATTTAGGCGAATAATAAAAAAAAATTGCACATATCCACTTATGTTAAAAATAAAAACACCTTATGTTTTATGGAGACTGTATTACGTTTCCCCTTCTTTAGTGGTGCTTTAAAGGTCATTGCATCTGGAAGACACCTGAGCAGGCTTATAGTCAGGATGGAGGATGGAGCTCATGGTCAAGATTTGGATCTTGTTCTCGAACATGTGGAGGAGGAGTACGTTCCCGCGGCAGACAGTGCAACAATCCACCGTGAGTACCACAGACATTTCTACTTTAAAGCTATCCTCCCACAATATCTTTTTTGGCCATTTTGTAGCCAATTTTTTCAGGATAGCTGTAATATTTTTGTGTCAAACGCTGCCATTGTATGCAAATTATGACCATCATTTGCATAAAATGGCTGCATTTGGGCACCAAAATGACGGCCATCCAAAGAATGGCAGCAAAATGGTGAGAAATAAAAATTGTGGGAACATAGCCTATAGATGTCTACTTTTGACAACCATCTAGCCCCCAGGACCGCCTCAGCTGTTATGGCAAGATAAAGCCTTATTTACACTCAGCACCCAGCCCAGTGAATTTCAGTGTGCAGGAGCAGGGACTCTGTCTATCTTCTTGCTATGGTGCCTTACATCTGTAGCGTAGGGAGCCATAAAAATTTGTACAGGAATCTTGACAAACACAGTCCCTGCTCCTTTACCACTGTGCATTAGTCCAACAGCTTAGGAGCCAGGCCAGGAAAAGTGTTCAGGGCACTGATGTCAGAAACTGGTGGTCATTGCACTGACTACCACTGAAGGCAAGGAACCCAGCTGTCACCATGAGTGGAGGGCAGATATGTCGGTTAGTACTCCCCAAATTTAGTTTAGTTTATAAAATAACCCTAGTTAGTTGTAAAATCTCTTTAAATTATAGAACTTACATTAGAAAATGGCTTAAAGGGAACCTGTCACCCCCCGTGCCGGGGTGACAGGCTCCCGACCCCCCGTTAGAACCCCCTATACTTACCTCATCCCGCCGGGTCCCGCTTCTGGATTCGGTCGGGTCCCGGAGATCTCAGCCGCTGCAGCCCGGCGCGCGCGCTGACAGATGAGTCCAACGCTCATAGAGAATGACGGAGCGCTGGACTCTCCTGTCATTCTCTATGGGTGTTGGACTCATCTCTCAGCGCGCGCGCCGGGCTGCAGCGGCTGAGATCTCCGGGACCCGACCGAATCCAGAAGCGGGACCCGGCGGGATGAGGTAAGTATAGGGGTCTCTAACGGGGGGTCGGGAGCCTGTCACCCCGGTACGGGGGGTGACAGGTTCCCTTTAAAGGTAAAGAGATTTTGGCGTGTTCAGGTGCTGTGTACTACAAAGCTGTAGGCATTTCATGGGCCATGCTTTGGAGCTATAGCCTTGCTGTTTTATTGGGTTATTTTCCTCTAGAAGCAAATCTTCTTAGGAGCTACATTTCTACAATATGACATCCAATGTTCATGTATCTTCATTAACCTCTTCAAGACCGAGCCCATTGATGCACAGATGCCCAAGTCAAATTAATGCAATGTTCCTTACTGCCTTCTAAGAGCCATTGCGCTTCCACCTACAGGGCTGGTTGAGGTGTCATTTTTTGCGCCATGATCTATAGTTTTTATTAATATTATACAGGTGTAACAGAAAAATTTTGATAGCTTTTTATGAACAGGAACAATAATGGTATATTTCAATAGATTGAACAATTCCGCACCCTACGATATATAATATGTTTATTTATTTAATTTTTTTTTTAACATTTTTATAGTTTTATAATGGGCAAGGGGATATTTTAAACTTTTATGGGGGGGGGGGGTTAATACTTTTAAAACCTTTTTTTATTATACTCTTTTTTAAACAGTTCTTCACTGTAAAACATTCAATCATTAGATTGCATGCACTGATCTATGCTATGCCATAGCATAGCATAGATCAGTGTTATCGGTGATCTATGTATAGAGCCTGCCTGAGAGCGGACTCTTAGCATAGAATGCCGATCTGAGAGGATGGAGGTAAGCGACTTACCCCCCTTATCCCCGCTCATCGGTGCAGGGGTCCCGATCACTCAGTGAAAGGAGCTTGTCCTGTCACTGAGTACCTTAAATGCCGTGATCGCTATAGATTGCGGTGTTTAAGTGGTTAATGACAAGCAGCTGCGAGATGGCAGCTACCTCTCTTTATCCTTAGCTCCCGGGACACTAATGTGTGTGTGACCGCTCTCACTGCAGCGGTCCCGCACACATCAAAAGCCTCTGAAGTCAGGAACGTAGATATACATTCCTATTGCGTTCGTTATGTGCAGTTAGAATGTATATCTACGTAGTACTGATGTGAAGGGGTTAATGATCCCATTCGTAGTCTCATTGCTGTAACTACTCACCTTATGGTGCACATTTGCACCAATGATAAAGTTAGAGGTAGGTGGAGGGTCCTTAAAAATAATTTCAGGGACTTAGGCAGGAAACTTAAGACTCAAGAGCTGGTGTAGGATACAGGGGTTTCGGTTCATGGAGAACTGGGCCGACTTCTCTGTCACTTACAGACTCTATGGTAGGGAGAGGTTGCATCTCAATGGGAAGGGTGCAGCTGTGCTGGGGGAGAAGATTGCTAACTCATCCCTACTGTAAGACAAAAACCCTTTGATATATCTAATACAATCAGAGGAAAGCATAGGACTGGTTGGGTTTAATCTGTCATGTGAGATAAGTGGAATCAGACATGTCTAATACTCTCTAAAAGGTATGTGCAGTCTACAGCATGCTGAATCTACAATTTTACACTACCAATTAGTGACAGCTGAAATTGTTCAACCATAAACCAACCATGAATCTTTACAATATTACAACTACCCTAAAGATTGTGAATGGTTTTGTTCCCGTACTCAAGTTAGTAATAAATAATAGTGGTATAGAGGTAGACCTTGCACACAATGATTTGCGTTCAGTTAATTTTTTATTATTTATTTCTAGTTTCTTTTGGTTGAACTTCCATAAAAATCCCATTTATGATTTGTACTAAAAACAAGCAAACAAACAATGAATGCCATTGTTTTATATATTCTATTAAGTATGGAGAATGATTATTTCTACATTGCAAGGTTTGAGCTGTGTATTTCTTTAAGGCATACCAGAATCATTCCAAGGGCATCTGTAAAACATATAATCATTGCTATGCCACTCTGAGAAGACTTCCAGACAATCGACTGAACTGAGAAACGAGAAATATTTTAATATTTCATTTATGAAACTGAAGGACTCAGCAGATGCTTAGGTATCAATGGCTGACAGGCAACTATGTGCAGTATGGGGGATCAGATCTCCAGGTTGTGCGGCTTACACTTGTGAGTAATCTTTCAAATTCCAGCTCAGTGAAATGTAAACATATGTTATGCTTCTGGTGGTTCTTTCTTCTCAGTACATCCACATCTGTATGCTTTTTTTTGTTCTTTCTCCACCATATTTTCGGATTACATAAACACAGACTTGGCATAATACATATAGCAAAAGAATTTTTCAAAAGTTGTGATTTATTGACGGCAAATGTTAATATTGTTCAAAGCTATCATTTTCGGTTTCAACTGCTTCTACTTTTTCAGATGTTATTTCTTCTTATTTCATGTGACCTCTCTCATTTACACTGCCATACATCATCACAAGATTTAGCCATTCTGATTTTCAGACAATTGAGCCTTTGATTCATTGGTACATAGAACATATGGGCTAATGTACACGTCCACAGCAACCTTTCCATACACGGACGGTGTCCTGTGGAGTGGACCTCGGAACTTCCAGCATCATAATTAATTATGATGTTGGGGGCTCCGATACTGATAAGTTGGCGCTAGTATACTGACACAGCAGAGAAGCACATAAACAGTTGAGGCTTTGTCCATTAGTCCCAGCTTTTCCATGAGCCTGCACTTTCTTAAATATATCCACGAGCATCTTCCAATCCAAAAGTCTCAATTATTTTATAAATTTTGTGCTTCTGGTCTAGAAGAAAACTTCCATCATCTACCCTCTCGATCTGAATGCCAATGTAGTTGCTTATGTTCCCAAGATCTTTGGTCTGAAAGTTCAGATGCAAGGTTTGTAGTATTCCTTGTTTATCCCCTTCTCACTCATAACAGACTAAAAGATCATCCACATAAATAAGCAAAAAAATCCATCTGTCTGTGAGTCTGTTTGTGTACAGGCAGGGGTCTGCCTTACTCTGCTGAAAGTCCTCATTGTTAACCCCTTCGGGACCAGGCTAATTTTTGTTTTTGCGTTTTCGTTTTTTCCTCCTTGTGCTTAAAAGGCCATAGCACTTGCATTTTTACACCTACAGACCCACATGAGCCCTTATTTTTTGCATCACTAATTGTACTTTGCAATGACAGGCTGAACTTTTGCATAAAATATGCTGCGAAACCAGACAAAAATTATATGCGCAGTGAAATTGAAAAAAAAAAACAATTCTTTTTCTTTGGGGGGATTTGTTTTTACGCCGTGTGTCCTATGGAAAAACTGACATGTTTTATATGTTCCTCAAGTTGTTACGATTAAAACGATATGTAACATGTATAACTTTTCTTTTATCTGGTGGCCTGTAAAAAATTCAAACCATTGTTAACAAATATATGTTCCTCCATTCCCAGGCTTAGGCTGGATTCACACGCTGTAACTGTGCGGCTGTATTTTTTATGCGGCTGTAAATGTGCGGGTGAAACTCCGGCCGTGGGAAAAAATAGACATGCGGCTCAAAACATACGGTCATTTACTTGGAAATCTGGTTCAACTAAAAATAACAAATAAAATGTTAAGAAAGTGATGGAAACACCTCTGGATGCATCTGGGAAAGCAGGGAACACAGTTTACATGAATCGCTATTACCGGGGTTTGCGATCCTCTGCACTATAGCCGATGTCTCTCATGGTTAATATATTGAATTAATAAAACACATTTTCTGTCTAATAAAGTCCCTTTTATTGTTCAATAATTAAATGTAAACGATTCCATCATTTTGCAATTAAATATACTGTTAAAATAAATATATATATAAATAAATGTATATTTATATATATATTTATTTTTTGACAGTATATTTAATTGCACAATGATGGATTCGTTAGAATTAAATTATTGACCAACGAAACTGAATTTATTTAAACGAAAATTTGTTTTCTTAATTAAATATTAATTAGTACAGGAAACTCCATAAGCCGGTAATTCATATGCCGGCAATAGAGCATTCTGTACTAATCATCACTTAACTTTAATGAAAACATCAAATGTTTCTTCTAATTATGTTATCACAATAGCATTATTAGAAGAAACATTTAGAATTATATGTGCGCTCAGCTGATTGGCTGATCGGCTCAGCGCACATATAATAAGCCGGTCCGCAGCACAGTGACTTCATTGTGCTGCGGACCAGCGAAGAGGACACATCGGGGTGAGTATAGAGCTCTCCCCACCCCCTCCCCGGCACTGCACCCCTCCCAGCAAGGAAGGGGGGGTCACTTAACCCCTTCCTTGCTGGGATGGGTGCAGTCTGACATCAGTCTGGCCCCCAGGGGGTTAAGGGGGATGCAATACATCCTCCCTTAACCCCTTGGGGGTCAGACTGTAAGCAGCGATCTGTAAAGATGCTGCATACTGTAAGGAGCACAACACCGCTCACAATGATGGGTGTTGTGCTCCTGTTTGTGTGTTTTTTGTGTGTTTCTCCCTTTTTGTTTTTCAGATATCGGTATCCTGGGGATTACGTCGGATTCCGTGGACTACGTCGATGACCAGCGTTTTTTTAATGTTTTTTTTTAATAAAATGGTCAATGAGGGGTGTGGGGGTGTTTTTATTTGAATAAAAAAATTTGTAAACTTGTGTCTTGTCTTTATTTCTTTACTTTATAGACTTAGTAGTGGAAGCCGTCTAATAGACGGAATCCATTACTAAGTCGGGGCCTAGTGTTAGCCGGTATAAAATGGCTAACACTAACCCCCTATTATTACCCCAGTACCCAATGCCACCAGGGGTACTGGGAAGAGCCGGGTGCCAGTGGTCCCGGAGCGTCAAAATTGGCGCTCCTGGACCGGGCGGCAGCAGGCTGGTAAGATTTAGGCTGGGGAGGGCCTAAACCAATGGCTCTTCCCACCCTGGTGTTACCAGGCTGCTGTCGTTTGGTTTTTAACCCGGCTGGTTATAAAAATAGGGGGGACCCTATGTGTTTTTTTTTAATTATTTATTTATTTAAAAAAAAAAACGCATAGGGTCCCCC
This sequence comes from Dendropsophus ebraccatus, assembly GCF_027789765.1. Lineage (NCBI taxonomy): Eukaryota > Metazoa > Chordata > Amphibia > Anura > Hylidae > Dendropsophus > Dendropsophus ebraccatus. The sequence goes on from NC_091461.1 coordinate 62,050,607, forward strand.
CTATTTTTAGAACCAGCCGGGTTAAAAACCAAACGACAGCAGCCTGGTAACACCAGGGTGGGAAGAGCCATTGGTTTAGGCCCTCCCCAGCCTAAATCTTACCAGCCTGCTGCCGCCCGGTCCAGGAGCGCCAATTTTGACGCTCCGGGACCACTGGCACCCGGCTCTTCCCAGTACCCCTGGTGGCATTGGGTACTGGGGTAATAATAGGGGGTTAGTGTTAGCCATTTTATACCGGCTAACACTAGGCCCCGACTTAGTAATGGATTCCGTCTATTAGACGGCTTCCACTACTAAGTCTATAAAGTAAAGAAATAAAGACAAGACACAAGTTTACAAATTTTTTTATTCAAATAAAAACACCCCCACACCCCTCATTGACCATTTTATTAAAAAAAAACATTAAAAAAACGCTGGTCATCGACGTAGTCCATGGAATCCGACGTAATCCCCAGGATACCGATATCTGAAAAACAAAAAGGGAGAAACACACAAAAACACACAAACAGGAGCACAACACCCATCATTGTGAGCGGTGTTGTGCTCCTTACAGTATGCAGCATCTTTACAGATCGCTGCTTACAGTCTGACCCCCAAGGGGTTAAGGGAGGATGTATTGCATCCCCCTTAACCCCCTGGGGGCCAGACTGATGTCAGACTGCACCCATCCCAGCAAGGAAGGGGTTAAGTGACCCCCCCTTCCTTGCTGGGAGGGGTGCGGTGCCGGGGAGGGGGTGGGGAGAGCTCTATACTCACCCCGATGTGTCCTCTTCGCTGGTCCGCAGCACAATGAAGTCACTGTACTGCGGACCGGCTTATTATATGTGCGCTCAGCCGAACAGCCAATCAGCTGAGCGCACATATAATTCTAAATGTTTCTTCTAATAATGTTATTGTCACAACATAATTAGAAGAAACATTTGATGTTTTCATTAAAGTAAAGTGATGATTAGTACAGAATGCTCTTTTGCCGGCATATGAATTAACGGCTTATAGAGCTTCCTGTACTAATTAATATTTAATTAAAAAAACACATTTTCGTTGAAATAAATACAGTTTCGTTGGTCAATAATTTATTTCTAACGAATCCATCATTGTGCAATTCAATATACTGTCAAAAAATAAATATATAGATAAATATACATTTATTTATATATCTATTTATTTTAACAGTATATTTAATTGCAAAATGATGGATTCGTTAGAAATAAATTATTGATCAACGAAAGTGTCTTGATTACAAAGAAAATGTGTTTGATTAATTTAATATATTAACTATTAGAGGCATCGGCATTCGGCATCATTGCCGGCTATTTTTGAAGTACTCCGTACGGACCGCCTGTCAATCCACGGCCGCATATTCAGCCGCAAACAATGGTCTTGTTCATTTTTTACGGGTCCGTTTACGATAGGGCCGTAGATTCATACATAGTGTGCACTGTGCAGCCGCATATCCTATACTTCCCAGCATACACACGAACCATCAAAAATACCGCCGCACAATTACAGCCGCAAATACAGCCGCACTGTTACAACGTGTGAATCGAGCCTTATAGCGCTTTTATCCTTTGGTCTATGGGGCTGTTTGAGGTGTCATTTTTTTGTGCCATGATGTGTTCTTTCTATTGGTACCTTGATTGTGCATATGCGACTTTTTGATCGCTTTTTATTACAATTTCTCTGGATTTGATGCAACCAAAAATGCGCAATTTTGCACTTTGGGATATTTGCGCTTACGCCATTTACCGTGCGAGATCAGGAATGTGATTAATTAATAGTTCGGGCGATTACGCATGCGGTCATACCAAACATGTTTATTTATTTATTTATTTATTTACCTTTATTTATAACCTGGGAAAAGGGGGGTGAATCAGACTTTTATTAGGGAAGGGGGCTTTTTATTGACAACACTTTATTTTATTTTTTTTACACTTATACTAGAAGCCCCCCTGGGGGACTTCTAGTATATACACTTTGATCTCTCATTGAGATCTTTGCTGTATACTTATACAGCAAAGATCAATGAGATCGGCACTCGTTTGCTTTCGGCTGCTGCAGCCGAAAACAAACGAGTGCCGAGCCGGGGATGGCGCCATCTTGGAGCGGTCCCCGGCCAGCTTCTGTAACGGAGATCGCTCCTCCGGGACAACGTCCCGGGGGAGCGATCTCCCCCACTAGACACCAGGGAACGGCTGAATCCGGTAATCGGAGGCAGCTGTCATCTTTGACAGCTGCCTTCAATTATCTAATAAGCGGGCATTCCCCCCCCTCCTCGTGCCAGGGCAGAGCCCGGCGGACCCCCCAGTGCAGACCCATATACTTACCGCTCCCACGAAGTCCCGCTCCTGGAACCGGTCCCCCCGACGCGATATCCCCGTTCCGAAGCTTTGCGCACACTACCAGAGATGAGTCCGACACTCATAGAGAATGACTGAGCCGTCATTGTGTATAGGCTTCTGACTCATCTCTGGGAGCACGCGCACGGCTTCGGACGGGGATATCGCAGAGGCAGGACTTCGTGGAAGCAGTATGTATATGGGTCTGCAGTAAGGGGTCGGCCAGGATCTGTACCGCCATGGGGGGTTATAGGTTCCCTTTAAGTTTGCATACTAGGTCTGGTCTTTGCTCATCTTTGAATCCTGGTGTCTCTTCATAGTCTTCACCATATTTTTGTGAGTATCCCCTGGTAACAAGTCTTACTTTGTACCTTAAAATGCTGCCTTCAGCATTGTATTTAACCTAAAAAAGTCAATTTACAGCCAATATCCAATTCTTGTTGACAGTTCTGTCAGCATCCAGGTTTTTGTGCCATGCAAAGATTTAATTTATTCCTATGCTGCCTTTATCCATTTACTGGCTTCCCTGTCCGGAAGCTGTGACATTTCTTCCCAGGATGGGGCTTCATGAACATTAACTGTACCTGCCTTGTATGAGAGATGTACCGGTGATTTACTTTTGTTTACTCCAGTTGAACACCTTGGTTCTGTATCTGAGATTGGTCAGGTTATCTCACTCATGGAATTTGGGTTTGTATTGACTTGTTGTTCAGAGGATGCAGTGGTAGTATGATCACAGCCACTTTTCTCTTCAGTTCTTGATTCTGGTGTAGTCATCACACCATCCTTCAGCAAAAGTGACACTGCTAGCATTAGTAACTCTCTGTTTTGAGGACTAGGATTCTGTTTTTGACTATGTTCCCACAACGTCAAAAATAGAGAAAAGATTTTGCCATTTCAAATCATTATTGCCGCAATTTAACTGACTGCAGTGCAATACATTGAATTCAGTGGAAAGACGGACGTCCAATGCGCACAATGTATTGAATGACGGACGTTATTGCCGCGGACTTCAAAATAATGAACATGACCATTATTTTCGGATGTCTTTTGCAAACAGCGGATGTTTTTCCTTAGTTTTTCACACACAGTTTTTCTTTTTTCACCGTTCTTTCTCCATTTTTACTATTAAATTCAATGGACTTTTCAATTAAGCCACACCCAAAGGCCAATTAGTAATCCCAAACTAGAATAATGTGCAAACACCAGTCATTGCACTAAGGGGAGGCCAGACAGCTAAATGACATCTGTTACGGGGGGGGGGTGTTGCGGGGGGTTCGGCAGCACACAGAGGGGGCGCAGCCTCTGCATGCGCCGCATTTATCCTTTTTCCGGGGGGAAAATTATACTGAAACCTACGCCAGCTCTGAGGTTTCAGATTATTCGTGTATACGGGATTTATGTAGAGGCAGTGCGCCTCTACATAAATCCCCTGAGCTCCGGGGACATTTGTTAGCCCGGCGTTAAAAACGCTGGACTTCATAAATGTCCCCTATTGTGTCCACGTCTGCATAGTTTTACCTGTTCCATCACCATGTTGAGGTTATGTAAGTGCTCATTTATTTTGGCACTGGCTATTACCTGCTTTTAATACAGGATAGCACACTTATCACCTTGGAATTTGACAGTAATTCCCCGGACAATAGTCCATCTTCTAGACTGGGAACATATAGTACATCCTGCATTGGTATGGCTAAATTGTTACATAGTTACATAGTTGTCTCCATTTTTACTTGGGCACACTAAGATTCCATGTCCAATTCCTTCTGCATTTATGCTGGTTTCATCTGCAAGATAGATCATTTGATTCATTTCCTTTTTGGTTATGTCAAGCTCTTTAAAGAAGTTCTTATTGCTTTTCATGTGACTTGTACCCAAATCAATACACCAGCTTTGCAACATTTGGGTGGGATATAGTAGATTTGATCTTTTTGTTAAGTCCCTTTTGGATTTTGTTTTTGCTGTTCTGCCTTCCATATTGTGCAATATTTCTTTATGTGTCCCTGTTAGGGATGGTACGAACCCGCACCCTCGGTAATGATTCCCGCTGTCTGCCCGCACCGTGCAGCGGGCGGATCCAGCGGGAGGACCGCCTGGAAAACTGGGATACAGCCATAGCCATAGGCTGTATCCCAGTTTTCCAGGCGTTACTCCCGCTGGATCTGCCCGCTCCATGGAGCGGCCAGACAGCGGGAATCTGATGCCAAGCGTTTGGGTTCATACGAACCCGAACCTCGGCAGGTTCGGACCATCCCTAGTCCCTGCTTGTGGCATCAGAAACATGCCCTAGTTTCCTTTTTCTGAAAACGTGTATCTGCTGCTTTAAGAGCTATTTCAGCATCATTGTCTGTGGATTTGTGCACAAGTTCCTTTCTTCTATGAAATTCATCTATTAGCTGGGTCTTTACAAATTCTAGGGTCAGCTCTGCCTCAGGTCTTGTCTCCAATGCATTGATCAATGCACTGTAGGAGTCAGGCAAACTGCAAAACATTATGGCTGCAATATGACTGTCTTTTATTTCTTCACCCACTGTCCTCAGATGTGTAGCCACTTCTAGCATTGCATTTATGTGCTCTTGCATGTCTTTTTCTTTGCTAAGTCTCATTCTGTACAGTTTTCTGAGCAGAAATATCTTGCTGTTTAAACCGGATCTTCCATGTAGCCTTTGAAATGCATCCCACATACCCTTTGCTGTGTTCTCATGTCTTATATGAGTCAGATAGTCATTCTCCACTAACAGACCTATGGTGGTGCTTGCCTGTCTGTTCTTTTCTCATTCCTGGTAATTGATCTGTGGTCTCTTTGTAGTAATAACCTTCCAGAAGTCATCCCTGGATAACAACATTTCCACCATAGCTCATGCTTATCATTGTTCATTCTGGCCACTGTCAATCTCAGCTCTGAGCTGCCCGCCATTGCGATAATCCTTTCCTTTATGTGTCAAACCCCTTTCTTATTTGTATGCAGGAGATGAGGACCTCTAGAAGTTGCAGATTACAGCTATCTGGAGTAGAATCATCAGCACAGACATTTGTGGAAGTATATTCATTGCGTTCTTTACTAGAGACACACAGGAACCATTACATGCCTAACCTGTGTTCTTACAACATGGATGATACAAGAGAGAAAGTAACAGAGAGAACATAAAGGCTAGCAGAGCAATGCATATGAAACACATTAACACTTAACACAGCGCCACCTGCTGTCTGTATGAAATAAGTCCTCCAACATAAGCTGAAGCTGTTGCATAGTCTTCAACAGGTCTAGCTGTGATGGCTCCAGAGATCAGATATTTATCAACTTTCCTGGGGATATGCTATAAATTTACAGTGTGGGACAGCATTTTTAAAGGGGATATCCAGGATTAGAAAAATCAAGCTGTTCTCTTACAGAAAAAAGTGTGGTATTGCAACTTAGTTCCATTGAAGTGAATGGAGCTATGTTGTAATACCAAACACAAATGGCCTCTTGTGTGGCTATGCTTTTGTCATAAAAAAATAAACAAATGTAAAGTAACATTTACCTATTTTTGTTACTATGTACATATAATAAATGTACTCATAACCGAGGGCCACTAAAATGTATCTTATATATTGTGTTGTACAGACCAGCATATGGGGGGCGTGACTGCCCTGGTCCCACCTATGAATATCAGATGTGCAACACTGAAGAATGTCGAGGACCATTTGAGGATTTCCGAGCTCAGCAGTGTTCTCAGCGAAACTCATACTACACGCACCAGAACACCAAGCACACATGGCTTCCCTATGAACACCAAGATGGTAAGAAAAAAAGTCAAATTACGACTTATTATTTCCCTTGGCAAGTATAAACAAAAGTAAATGAATAAAACTATATTTCCCCTCAAAAAACTAAATGGTCAGCAGATTTTTCAGGGACATGTCAAAGATTTACATCAGTGGGGGTCTGCTTAGTCCCCCACAAATCAGAAGAACAAGCCAGGAGAAGTGCACAGTAGTTCATTTCACTCCCCAGCTTGCAGTGATCTCCATCTAGGCAGTCTATGGGGCTGCCTGCTCAGAGATGATTGACAGCAGCATGGTCTGATCTTTAGGGGTCGCAGTAATTTCCTATAGTATAGTATAGCGTTAAAATGTTTTTTTTTTTCCCATATCCTTTAAAATGTCACTGTCGTTTTGACTTTTAAAATCTAAATCAACAGTAGATGTGAAATAAAGCAAGTTTGCAATTTACATTTATTATTTTCTTTTTAAGTTATGGAAAACACAGTGCTTCCTGTGTTCTGACTCTCTTTTTTATTTTCAAGAGTCTAAACACAGGAAGTCCTGAGTTTCCCAGGTCATCTGAGTGCTCACAGAGAAGGCAGTCATGTGATTGATGGACACATTGAGCCGACTCTGTACTGGCCAAAAATTCTTGTGTTTAGTCTTTTTTTTTTTTTAAACCAGCACAATACTAAAAAAAGCTGCCTTCAGGAGACTGGGCCTGGATATCTGGTAAGTATAGCTATGTTTTACAGCATGATAACTAAAAATAAATAAATAATGAATGTATATTGCAAACTTGCCTTATTTCACATCTGCTGTTGATTTACATTTTGAAAGTTATAACTACAGTTACACTTTAAATTAGTCAACCATTCTTAAATGATTGTATAACTAGCTGAAGTCTTTTAAAACAAACCATAACTCTGGATATCTCAGTATATCCTGTATAGAAGCAGGCTGCAAATATACATAATTTCCTATGACACCAATGTTCTTTCTCATAGATGCACAGAAATGTGAGCTTATATGCCAGTCTAAAGAAACAGGAGATGTGGTCTTTATGAATCAGGTGGTTCATGATGGTACCCGTTGTAGCTATAAAGATCCCTATAGTGTCTGTGCCAGAGGAGATTGTGTGGTAAGTGCTCATCCAAAATAATGAATCATCCATAACATTAAGGGTCCTATTAGACAGGCCGATCAATAATGTAAATTACCGGCGATATGCTTGATCGGCGTTCGTTTACTGAGCCTATTACACAGCTCGATGATTGTTTAGCAAGGCCTGCACGGAGATCGTTAGCAATGTCCGTGCTGCCCTTAACCTAAACTGTTCATACATTACCTCTTCAAGCTCCCGGTCTTCTCCTGCCCTCTGCTTGCTTCCCGACACGCCACACTATAACTTCTCTGAGCTGACAGGCCGCTCAGCCAATGACTAGCCGCTGTGGTTCCGGCCAGTAATTGGCTGAGCGGCTTGTCAGCTCATATAGCAATGCTCGGTCAGAAGCCGATGATTTTGGGTCTGGACCTAAAGAAACAATCAGCTGATGATCATTTCGTCGGCTGATCGCCGTCTCTACACGGAGAGATAATTGGCTGATTATTTTTCTGTGTAATAGGGCCCTAAGTCTGAGAATGCATACACACTGATATCACCTTGCCTTGCCACTCCAGTATAGCCTCATTAGTTTCTACTTTAACCCCTTAGTGACCGCCATGCTGCCTTTTCACGGCGGCCACTAATGGGCTTTATTCCGATGCGTACGCCTTTTACCGGCGGGCGTATCGGAATAAATTACCACCCGGCGGCGGCTGCAGGACGGGTGATCAGCGGTCAGTGTGACCGCTGACACCCTCCTGTAACTGCCCGGAGCGGAGGATTCTCCGCTCTGGGCAGTTTAACCCGTTAAATGCCGCTGTCAAACCATGACAGCGGCATTTAACGGGTCCCGGTGGATCCCGGACGGCGCCGCAGGTCCGCTTACATGATCGCGATGTCCCGCGGCGCCGTCCGGGGTCCCGATGTCTCCATGGTGATCCCGGGGTCCTAATGAAGGTCCCCGGGGTCACCATGGAGATGCCTGATGCAGACAGGGGTGGCTGTGGCTATTGCCTGTCAGCATGAGGCATGATACAATACATTGCATTATATCAGGTACTGCAATGTATTGTATCAATGATCTAAGTATTTTACACTAGTGTACAGTAATGTACACTAGTGTAAAAGTAAAAAAAGTGAAAAAAAGTGTGCACCAAACACAACACAGCCCCCCCAGCCCCCCCAATAATAAAGATGCATTACATTCCCCATACACTATAAAACATTACATAAAAGTGATCAAAAACAAAAATCCTATACATATTTGGTATTGTTACCTCCGTAACGACCCAATCTATAAAACTATATCAATAATTATATCGCATGACACACGCTGTAAAAAAAAAAAAAAAAAACAGTACTAGAATAGCTGTATTTTATCAATCCACTTTACAAAATACGTCATAAAAGAGATCAAAAAGTCATATACATATAAAACTTGGTATCAATAAAAAAAAAAAGGTCTTCCCGCAAAAATAAGCCCAAAACCAGCTCTGTCGCGCAAAAGATAAGAACGCTATGGATCTTGCAATGCAGGGACAGTTTTTGTGGGTTTTTGCTAGGAAGATAGTTTCTATTGCGCCAAAGCGGTAATAGTTAAAAAAAACTATACAAATGTGGTATCGCCGTAACTGTACCGACCCAGAGAATACATGTATTTTGTTATTAGTGACCGCCGATACAGATTTTTACGGCGATCACTAATGGGCTCTATTCTGCTGCCATCAGCTCTTTATGGCAATGGTGCAGAATAGTGCAGCGGCACCGGTAATGCCCGCAGCCTACTCCTCTCAGCTATCGGAGGTCGCTGAGGGGTTGGGGCAGAGTGTGGGGTCAGTCCCGGCAAGTCCCCTCACCAGCGATCGCCGTTATTATCAGTATAACGGCGGCCGCCGGTAACAGACATTGCCAGTGCAGCTAAACGCTTTCATCTCTTCTCACCGTGAACATGTCCCCCCCCTGTCCCCAGAATTAACCCTAGTGACCTGGCCACTGACCCTACCCTCCCTGGGCGGCCATCTGATCCAAGATGGCCGCTGCCATCACTGTGAACAGACTCTGTTCACAGTGATGGATTCCTAAAAATGATCAAAGCTTCATTCTCTCCACCACCGGAGGTGGCGGAGAGCATGGGGCAATGATCGGTGACCACCCGGTGTGGTTCCAGTACAAGTGATCAGCGGTATATACTATATACCACTGATCACTTGTTCCAAATGGTGCTGGCACTTTTTTACGCCTGTCACCAAAATCAAGTGCCCTGGATTACCCTTAACCACCCCGGATTACTTGTAACCACCCCAGATTACCTGTAACCACCCCAGATTACCCGTAACCACCCAAGATTGCCCGTCACCACCCCAGATTGCCCGTAACCACCCCAGATTGCCCGTAACCACCCCAGATTGCCCGTAACCACCCTAGATTGCCTGTAACCACCCTAGATTGCCTGTAATCTCCCCAGATTGTCCGTATCCACCCCAGATTGCCCGTATCCACCCCAGACAGCCCATAACCATCCCAGACAGCCCATAACCATCCCAGACAGCCCATAACCATCCCAGAAAGCCCATAACCACCCCAGATTGCCTGTCACCATCCCAGAATGCCCGTAATCTCCCCAGATTGCCCGTAATCTCCCCAGATTGCCCATATCCCCCCTGATAGCCCATAACCATTCCAGACAGCCCGTAACCACCCCAGATTGCCACAGACTGCCTGTAACTACCCCAAATTGCCTGTAACCACCACAGATTGCTCGCAACCACCCCAGATTGCCCGTCACCACCCCAGATAGTCAGTGAACACCATCAGATTGCCCATCACCACCTCAGATAGCCAGTAACCACCACTAGATAGCCAGTAAACACCCCAAGATTGCCCATAACCACCCCATACAGCCAGTAAACACTCCAGATTGCCCGTAACCACCCCAGATTGCCTGTGACCACCCCAGATTGACAGTAACTACCCCAGATTGGCACAGACTGCTCGTAACCACCCCCAGATTGCCCATAACCCCACCAGATTGCCTGTTGCCACCTCAGATAGCCAGTAAACACCCCGAGATTGTCTATTACCACCCCAGATAACCAGTGAACACCCACATATTGCCTGTAACTAAAATGACACTCCTTCTCTTCTGAGCCCTGCTGTGTGCCCATACAGTGGTTTATGCCCACATATGGGGTACCATTATACTCAGGAGAACCGCCGTTACAAATTTTGGGGTGCTTTTTCTCCCCTGTTTCTAGTGAAATTGAGAAATTTCAAACTAAACAAACATGTTATTGAAAAAATTCTATTTTTTTCATTTTTACGATCTAGTTTTAAATAAAAATGCTCACCACACTCCAATATGAATTCCTTGAGGGGTGTACTTTCCAAAATGGGGTGACTTTGGGGGGGGGGGTTCTATTCTGTAGACATTACAGGGGCACTGCAAACACACCTGGCGCTCAGAAACTTCTTCAGAAAAATCATGCACTGAAAATGCTTGGCGCTCCCTTCCTTCTGTGGCCCGCTGTGTGCCCATACAGTGGTTTATGCCCACATATGGGGTATCTTTCTACTCAGGAGAAACTGCGATACATATATTGGGGTGAGTTTTCTCCCCTGTTTCTCGTGAAATTGAGAAATTTAAAACTAAACAAACATGTTGTTGGAAAAATTCTATTTTTTCATTTTTACTGTCTTCTTTTGAATACTTTCCTCTAATACCTGTGGGGTCAAAATGGTCACCAAACCCCAAGATGAATTCTTTGAGGGGTGCACTTTCCAAAATGGGGTGACTTTTGGGGGGGTTCTATTCTGCTGACACTACAGGGGCTCTGCAAACGCACCTGGCGCTCAGAAACTTCTTCAGAAAAATCTGAACTGGAAATGCTAATTGGCGCTCCTTCCATTCTGAGCCCCGTTGTGTGCCCATGCAGTGGTTTATGCCCACGTATGGGGTACTATTCTACTCAGGAGAACCTGCGTTACATAAATTGGGGTGAGTTTTCTCCCCTGTTCCTCGTGAAATTGAGAAATTTCAAACTAAACAAACATATTATTGGAAAAATTCTATTTTTTCATTTTTACTGTCTTCTTTTGAATACTTTCCTCTAATACCTGTGAGGTCAAAATGGTCACCACACCCCAAGATGTATTCTTTGAGGGGTGTACTTTCCAAAATGGGGTGACTTTTGGGGGGGTTCTATTCTGCTGACACTACAGGGGCTCTGCAAACGCACCTGACGCTCAGAAACTTCTTCAGCAAAATCTGAACTGGAAATGCTAATTGGCGCTCCTTCCCTTTTGAGCCCCGCTGTGTGCCCACACAGTGGTTTATGCCCACATATGGGGTATCGTTCTACTCAGGAGTACCTGCGTTACATATATTGTGGTGAGTTTTCTCCCCTGTTCCTTGTGAAATTGAGAAATTTCAAACTAAACAAACATATTATTGGAAAAATTCTATTTTTTCATTTTTACTGTCTTCTTTTGAATACTTTCCTCTAATACCTGTGGGGTCAAAATGGTCACCACACCCCAAGATGTATTCTTTGATGGGTGTACTTTCCAAAATCGGGTGACTTTTGGGGGGTTTCTATTCTGCTGACACTACAGGGGCTCTGCAAACACACCTGGCACTCAGAAATTTCTTCAGCAAAATCTGAACTGGAAATGCTAATTGGCGCTCCCTTCCTTCTGAGGTCTGCTGTGTGCCCATACAGTAGTTTACGCCCACATATGGGGTACTATTGTACTCAGGAGAACCTGCGTTACAAAATTTGGGGTGCATTTTCCATTTTTTTTCCGGCCTAATTGTGAATACTTTCCTCCAGCCCCTGTAGGGTTAAAATGCTCATTATACCCCTAGATGAATTCTTTAAGGTGTCTAGTTTCCAAAATGGGGTCACTTATGGGGGTTTCCAGTATACAAGCCTCCTAAATCAACTTAAAAAAATAACTGGTCCCTAAAAAAATCAGTTTTGGAAATTTCATGAAAATTTGATAATTTGCTGATACATTTCTAAGCCCCGTAACACCCTAAAAAAGTGAAATATTTTTACGAAATGAAGCCAGAATAAAGAGGACATATTGATAATGTGACTTACTAACAAATTTTTGTCATGTGCCTTTTTTTTTTAGAAGCAAAGAATTTCAAAGTTCGTAAAGTGCAAAATTTTCAAATTTTTCATTATATTTTGATGTTTTTCACAAAAAACACACAAGACAGTGACTAAATTTTGCCACTAACATAAAGTACCATATGTTACGAAAAAACAATCTCAGAATCGCTAGCATACGTTAAAGCATCACTGAGCTATAAGCACATAAAGTGAGACAGGTCAGATTTTGAAAAATGAGCCTGGTCATTAAGGCCCAAACAGGCTTGGTCCCTAAGGGGTTAAAAGCATTTCAAAAGACGGCTTGTCGATCCCTTTAAATATTACAATAGTTTTAAATAAGATTGAATAGATAATTCCTATCTATAACTCTAAATGATCACTAATAGCATTAAAGGTTTTTTTTTTTTTTCATTTATGGCATATACACATAATTTGCCAATAAAGTCCCTAGATTTTGGTCCTACCTCTGGGATCTGGACCTTACTCCAGCATGAGGGCTCCCCAGCCCCTCTGACCTGTTTGGAGGTAAAGCCAATAAAAGTAGAGCCAGCTGTTTTATGCAATTTTTGTAACTCCCATTTTGATTTTAAGGGTACAAACCCACTTGACGTATTTGCTGCGTGAATCAGTCTTAAAAATAAGCAGGCAAAACGCAGGTTGGCTTTATATAATTGTTCTGCATTAAAATACGCAATTGCGTATTTTTGAAGCGTGTAGCTTGTTGTTAGCAAAGCATCAGTTGTTAACAACCTGTGTGGAAAACGCATGTAGCTTCACGCTTCAAAAATACGCAATTGCGTATTTTAACGCAGAACAATTGTATAAAGCCAACCTGCGTTTTGCCTGCTTATTTTTAAGACTGATTCACGCAGCGAATACGTCAAGTGGGTTTGTACCCTAAAAAACGTTGCATAAACTGTGAGCTATACTGCTTATATAACTCCATAAGTACTGGAAACAGGGCAACTTGTGGTGCCACACTTTTTGTATTAAAGTCAAGAGGACTTACGTAAACTCGTTAAAACGGCTTTACTGCTTTTGGTGTCCAGAACCACTCTCACAAGGAAGCCAGAGTGGGCTAAAGAGCCCTCACTCCCAGATAGGAATACTCATTTAAATTCTGAGAACGGGTAACAATCAGTGACATACTTATCAAATATCTTGTTATCTACTGTATAGATATGTCATGTAAGTACATTTTCTGAAGTCTTAGGTAGGTTCACACACAGTAAAATAAAAGCAAAATACTGCTGTAAAGTAAATGAAAGACAGAGGTTTTTTTTTTATCTAATTGCTACATTAAAGTCTATGAGATAACAGTTGTCTGTGTATACGTTAAATAAATGTTTTTTTTACAGTTTGTGACCATACAAACATTAGATTATAAGGTAGCACATAATTAGATAAGAAAAACAGCAGTTTTTTTTATACATTATTTCACAGCCACAGGCTATGTTCACACAACATCTTTATTAGGTGAAGAAAAATGATTGCTGTTTAAAATGATCATGATTATTAACCCTTTGAAGACCAAGGGCCAATTTAAATTTTTGCGCTTTTGTTTTTTCCTCCATGTGCTTAAAAGGCCATAGCAGTTGCATTTTTTTCACCTGGAGATTCACATGAGCCCTTATTTTTTGCGCCACTAATTGTACTTTGCAATGCCCGCTCAATTTTGCATAAAATATGCTGTCATTTTTTGCACCATGATGTGTTCTTTCTATCGGTACCTTGTTTGCATATATGTGACCTTTTTGGTGAAATTTTTCTGAATTTGATGTGGCCAAAAATGTGCAGTTTTGCACTTTAGATTTTTTTGCGCTTACACCATTTATCGTGCGATATCAGAAATGTGATAATTTAATAATTCGGGCAATTACGCATGCAGAGATACCAAATATGTTTATTTATTTATTTTTATTTATAAAATTGGAAAAAAGAGGTTACAGACTTTTTGACATTGGCAATCTATTGCTCTCACCTGCTGCAGCCGAGAACAATACATTGGTGAGTTAGGATTAGCGCCATTATGGCGCATACCCCTGGCTGGACCAGATGGAGGGATTTTGTAGGGTCAATCAGTGGAGACTCTTAAATGAGTACTCCATTGTTTTTTTTCACTGTTCTCCTTGAGTTAAGTGATTGGTGTGTTTTGTTGGTCAATTTTTCATTATCCCTGATAGCCAGAATCCTGCTCCACACTAACGAGGGGCAAATACCCCCAAACGGCTGTCTGTGGATGGATGCTTAGCCTTGGTAACCCTTGTCTTATGTCATTACACTCACCACAGAGTTAGACTTTTACTTACAGGGGCCACCCTGGTGTTTCCCTATTTAGGTTCCAAAGCTCGCAACAGAGCGAGGACCTGAGGGACTACGTATCAGGGTGGTTTGGTGTTTTCCCCACTTGGAGGCACCCCTTGGCAACAGGCTTCCTTCTCTGTAGAGAGGGATATCTGGCTATTCCCGTGTTTTGAGACTCGCAACTGGGGCTTCACTGACCCCTTTTTTGCATATTTAAATTTTGTAGGGGGCAATCAGTGGAGACTCTTAAATGAGTTCTCCATTGTTTTTTTTTACTGTTCTCCTTGAGTTCAGTGATTAGTGTCTTTTTGAGGGACTGCTCCTCCGCGATCGTATTGCTGGGGGGAGATCCCTCACTAGACCTCCAGGTATGGGGGAAAAGCAGCATTTAAATGCAGCTGATAACTTTGATATTTGTAGTACTGATATATCCACCTCCACTTTCTTATGTTTTGCACATTCTAGCAAGAGAAAAAATAAATAAAATACCTTGAACTGAAGAACAGGTAGAGTAAAGTAAAATGAAGTAATTTCCATCAGGGCTATTTACAAGGATTCTGTAACCGTCCTTTATCTTACCGGATTCCTGTAACAGAGGGCTCTTGTCTTTTTTTACCTTATATTACAGAACTTTGGATGTGACAAGGAAATTGGCTCACTGAAGGAAGACGATAAGTGTGGGGTTTGTGGAGGCGATAATTCTCATTGTCGAACTGTAAAGGGAACACTAGTCAAATCGCCAAAACAGTCTGGTAAGCAAATTTATTTTAGCAGTTTTCTGTTAGAATTTTGTGATAGTATACTGAAAGGGAGGTGGAGTAGAGTTCATGGGGCTAAGAATGATAACTGTGTCCCAGTTAATGTAACATTATTGTGTTCTACACAACATGGAACATAATTAGCAATTAGGGCTATGTGGCTGGTTGAGACAGAATTATACTAGGGCTCTGTGGTTGGAAATGTATGCATTATATTAAAACATGGGAAACAGTAATAATAGAACAGGTGCCTATAGCTACAGCTTTTCAATTTGGGCTGTCAGGCAGCACCATCAAAGTAACTAGATTACTAAGATTATATGACTTGGCACTGTCCAGTAAGCTGAAAGACATTCTACAGCAAAACTTTTTTGATCTCTAAACACATTTTTGTAGAATTTTGTTTAGGTTGAGAATCTCTTTAAAGAGGTTATTCCATGCTGCACCAGAGACTTGTACAGGTAAAGTGCTGTAACTACCTTCTGCCTGGTCCCAGCCCCAATGTCTACACATAAGTAATTTGCATAACACATTTGCCATAATATATGGTGTTTTTCTGTCATTTGGACTATAAAGACGTGATAGGAAAGATGTTCTTTACATAAGAATAATATTGTGGTCTGACTGGTTTAATAGGTTCAATCCACCTGACAGGTTCCCTTTCAAGTGACGACTGTGCAGTAACTTTGTATATCCTCACAGTTCATACAGTTATGTCTACTTTAGTCCAGGCTACATCAAGTATCTTTCTATTTATTGCAGCTGGTGTTTTAAAAATGTTTGAGATTCCAGCAGGAGCCAGGCACATACAAATAGAAGAAACAGAAGTGTCTTCCAACAACCTTGGTAAGAGGATCTAATTACTTACAAATTATAAATTCTCTATTTGTGTAAGCCATAGTGATACATTTCCTAACATTACATTTATGTTTTGATGTAAATCTTTCAAACATTTAAAAACAGAAGCTTATCTTTTCAAATTCTAAAACGGAAGGGGTAAAAGTGGGAGCAATGGAACAATTTTGGTCCCTAGGATGCCCCAAACCTGTAAGTTAATAAACCAATCGCATACATGAGTGAACTTTGAGTATGTTCCAAACCCAAACTCTTGGTATTTAGTTACCGGTGACTGAAGAAGTTGGATGCAGCCCTAAGGCTGATTTCCAAAATGTTTTTGCTAATACAAAGCATTACTTCTTTTTCTTACTTTTCCATTCTCTATCACCTAACAAAAGTTTAGGTAATGTGAATACCCCTTTAAGCATTTCAATTGGGTTAACTTCTTAACTTTGACTGTTCTAGATTGGCTGCTGTGCTTGGGATCATTGTCTTGTTGCATGATAACTGCATGAAAGTTTTTAGCTGTTAGATAGATGGCTATACATTTAACTAACAATATGATTTAAAAAAAAATTGGTATGTATATTAGTTTATGGTCTAGTCAATGATTGCCCACTATCTGTGGCTAGCCAAAATTATCACCCTTTCCCCACAGTACATGACAAATCATAAGAGTTCTTTGTGCTGTATGCTTTGCTTGGCTTGTTTGTTTACTAAACAAGGCACTGTGCATTGTGGATAAATGTCTCCACATTGGTCCTGTCTGTCCAAAGGACATTGTTCCAGAAAACTGTGATCTGTTCATATGCACCTTTGCAAAGCTGAGCCATGCTGCCATGTTCTTTTTGAAAAGAGGTTTTCCACTTGTGAATAATCTTGATGGCCTTAAAGTGTCACTGTTGTTATAGTTTTTCAAAATCTTAATCAAAAGTAGATTTGATATAAAGCAAGTTTGCAATATACATTCATTATTTTTTTTTTGTTTTCATGCTGTAAAACAAAGCTGAACTTACCAGAAATCCAGGTCCAGTCTCCTGAAGGCAGATTTTTTGACTTGTGCTGGTTAAAAAAACGAGACTAAACACAAGAATTCCAGCCAGTACAGAGAGTCACGGTTCAATATGTCTGTCAATTACATAATTGCCTTCCTTTTGTGAGCGTTTAGATGGGCTGGGAAACACAGGCCATCTGAATGTATATTGACAACTTGCAATCTACTGTATATTGCAAAAATCTACTGTTGATTTAGATTTTGAAAGTTATAACGATAGGTACACTAAAGTGAAAAAGGCCTTATATCCTTTACCAAATTAATAGGTAGAAACAATTGCTTCTGTAGGATCACTGCTGAAGCCTTTGTGGTGTGGCATTGTCCAGCAAATAACTGTAAATGCTCAAATCTCACAATCCCTTTAGGGATTATTGCAGTTATACACGGCACTTATAAGGTAGTCTGTATATCGCTGCTTTTGATGCTGTTCAGGAAGGATCCCGTACATCCCAAGAAATTGTACATATATATGACTAGTTGTTTTGCATCTAGTCCCTCTACATATGTGGAACGCCACAGCTGGTAGAAGTCGTTGTGCCGGCCAGGATGTGCTTCCAGCACAGATCCAATCAGATCCTTATTGAAGACATTACTACTCTAGCGCTGAAAAGTGGAATCCCAATGAATAACCTACTGCGGAAAAAGTAATTTATATAGTCTTCAGCAAGAGGAGAAGGGGGATTTGGAAGTCGGCACTCCGGGACGTAGTGGATAAAATATAACTTTTATTCGTACATTAAAATCCCATGGTGGGCAAACAGGTCCTTGTTTACCACCATGGGATTTTAATGTACGAATAAAAGTTATATTTTATCCACTACGTCCCAGAGTGCCGACTTCCAAATCCCCTTCTCCTCTTGCTGAAGTCTAGCTTATGGCGTCTGGCCAACGCCCTGGAGTTCGAGCACCCGCTTTTGCACTCAATCTGTTGCTGCTACCCCTGAAGGACTGGTGAGCTGTATCTCTTTTTCTCTTTTTGCTAATTTATATAGTGTCATACTTGTATATGCATATATTAGCAGAGTATATGTAGAGGCGCTAGATGCAAAACAACCATTTATATAAATAACTGTAAGGCTATGTTCACACTACGTAAAACTACGGCCGTTCTTGCCGATGGCAACCACGACCGTAGTTTTTGCAGGGTGGAACAATGCATTAGTTTTAATGGGATCCTGGCCGGAGCGTATACACATCGCATACGCTCCGGCCGGGATCCCGTGCGGACCCGCAAATAACTGACATGTCAGTTTTCTGCGGCCACAATTCATTTGCGGCCGCAGAAAACTGACATGTCCGTTATTTGCGGGTCCGCAGGGGATCCCGGCTGGAGCGTATAGGAAACCCTGTCAGTTCACACTATGAAGCGAACAGCTCCGGCCGCTTGCTTCATAGTGTGCAGAGGGAAGCTCTGATGTTGGTCGCGCGCTGAAGTACCAGCCGCAATGATCCGGCCGGGGTCACGGAACGGCCGGTCTCATACGACATGTGAACATAGCCTAAATGTTTATAGGATTTGGAGCCCTGTTTGATTTTTATTTTTACAGATCTCTAAATCTTCTGGTTTCCTTCTCATAGACATAGTGGTAAAAAATATTTAAAAAAAAAATGCCAGCCTGCAGCTGCCACTAGAGTGTGTTAAAACACAAATAAGTGTACAATTATGGTCCTAAAAATGAAACATTCATAGTTGAAGGTGCATTTCAAGAACAATATTTTGTTTTCCAGAAAAGGTCAGTGTGCTTCATGACCCTGCATTGGTTGTATGGTCTTATACATCCAGCTGTGCCCTTGCTGGAAAAGCCAGAAAAAAATGTTATATATCCCGTACAGTTGACTTCAAAGTGTTTAATGTTAAAGTTAATAATGTTCATGTGTTTCATTGTATGGTATTGTTACAGCCATTAAAAACCAAGTGAGTGGAAACTTCATTCTGAATGTTAAAGGCAAAGATAATAAATCAAGAACGTTTATAGAAATGGGTTTGGAGTGGGAATACACGGTTGAAGATGGAAAGAAAACTGTGAAAACCACTGGGCCATTGCATGAGCCCATTGTGGTCTTGGTAAGAAACATTTCTCATTGTAAATATTCACTTTATTTCTACATTAAGATATTTTTTGCTCACCTTATTACTCCACAAGCTTATGTTTGCCTTTAATACCTTGTACATAGTCACACTGGTAGAGAATACTTAGTAAAATGGACCTAACAGGAAGGCATTGTGTCATTGAGCCACTGACATTATTTAAAGGAGAAACCTGGCAATTTTTTTTTAATTAAAGTATTGTTTTGCCCCCCAAAAGTTATGCAAAAAACCAATATACACTTATTAAGTAAAGTGCTTTTTTTCCCTGCACTTACTACTGCATCAAGGCTTCACTTCCTGGATAACATGGTGATGTCACGACCCGACTCACCAGAGCTGTGCAGGCTGTGGTTGCTGGAGAGGATGATGGCAGGGGGACACTGAGAGACACAGGGCACTGGAGGGACTGCCATCATCCTCTGGGTCAGCTGTACTCCTTTTCTGCCAGCTCCGAATGACAGACAGTCAGCTCCCCCAGTTAGCTCTGTGATTGGCTGAACAGTGGAGTGGACCTGCATGCAGGCCTAAATTGTGATAAATATTGCATGTGTGGAGGCCAAGCCCCTCTGGATGTAGCTGTGCCCCCTCCCATCCACCTGGCATGAGTGAGGAATGGCCTAATTCTCATTCATGGGGTTTATGGAAAAATGTTGTGACTTTTGCTGCCTGTGCCTAGAAAGCACAATGATAAATTCCCAAAATCTTATCTTGGGGCTTCTAAGAGTATTTATTTTTACAAAGGATAGGATGAAGAAGATTTAGTAAAGAAAAAAGTTAAAAAGATATTTTTTGCATTATGGCATTTCTCTTTTTTGGACACTTATTATAGGCTCTCAAGAAATTCTTCAAATTGTTTATATATGTAATGTCATGTGCAGACGGAGTTTGTAAATAGATATAAACAGTAAAGATCATAAAATATTAAATATATCTCATGTTTACTAAATCTATATCTGTACATGATATTACATATATAAACAATCTGGAGAATTTCTTGAGAGCCTCTCATAATCTGTACAATTTTTCGTTTGTCCTCAAAGGTGGAAAAGGCAGGTTGGTAGTTAGGTTTTGGGATTATAAAATAGCAAATTTTTGTGATGAAACTGGAATGACTGCATTTATTAATTCAGATACGGTACTGTATGTTCTTGAAAATGACAATGTCTTGTTACCTTTCAAGGTTGTGCCTCAGGAAGAGGAGCTAAAAAGCAGCCTAACATACAAATACATAATTCATGAAGACCTTTTACCAATGATTGGTAACAATAACGTTCTATTGGAGGAGATGGATTCTTACGAATGGGCACTAAAAAGCTGGTCCCAGTGTTCCAAAGCATGCGGTGGAGGTAGGCAAAATGCTTCTGTCCCAAGATTACATAACCTTAAAGTTTATTTAGAATGTATTATATCTTTTCAATTGGAAGCCCACAATGATTTATATAGAACACACTGTATAGCATGCTCAAAAATATTACAAAGATTTTTGTAAGTAAGAATGTGTTAAAAACCAACTTATTTTCTGTATTTAATTGGACAACTTTTACAGTGGCTTTAATTTGGGTTTATTTTCAACTACATATTCTAAAATGGCAGAATTAAGAAAAAAAAAACCCTTCTCTTCATATCTCATGTAGCATTGAGTAATTATATATAGTGGTGCCTTGGATTACGAGCAGGGCCGTGCTTGTAATTTAAATCCACTCTTAAACCAAAGCAAATTTTCCCATAAGAAATCATAGAAAAACAGACAATTGGTTTCACACCCCAAAAACAATGATTTATTTTTCTGAATAACATGTAAAACAGATTAAACAAACATTCAGAAAGAGCAGAATATGTGATATTATAAGTTACTGTGCAGTAATGGAGAAGAAGGGAAACACAAGGGTTGACAGAGACTGCAGGGAGCATGAAGGAATGAGCAGGGAATATGTGGGCACATAAATGCAGCACTCTCTGGGGAGAGAGGGGTTACAGCTATGCAGAGATTACCCCCACAGTCCTGTTCCTGATGTAAGCCCCAGCCTGAAGTGGATCTGCCATGATTTGGAGGGTGAGGGAGACTTCCTGGGTCAGTCCGCTATGCAGACCATGCCCCTGCTTCCACTCGTGCTCCCACGCAGTACAGGGAGCTTCTAAACCAAAGCAATGTTCCTAAACCAAGTCACAATTTTCAAAAACTGTGAGCTCTTAAACCAAAACGCTTATAAACCAAGTTACTCTTAAACCAAGGCAACCACTGTATAGTGTTCATACTACACGATTCAGATTGAGAGTCTACTACCTCATGCGCTATTGTCACCTGCACCTGTCAAGTTCTCAAAATATCAGCACAGACAGCGCATGGACTGCAGTTTGATAAGAATAGGAAGAAAGGACGCCAAGTGGCTATATATTATATTATATTCTGTCTTATCATGGTAATGGTTTGTGGCAAATGAGCCAGGTTGAAGTCCTTGGGGCTTGTTACACCATAACAGTCCTTCTCTTGGGATCTTTTTAATTGTTTTTAATTGCAGGATGGTGTTGTGTACATATGTATTTTTCCCATTTTGAGATTAATAAAGTATATTGACTTTAATTTGTGTGCTGGTCCCATTTTGTGACATACAGTAAAAGTTGACTTAAACATAGACATTTCATTTAAAAAAAAAAGCTACATTTACCAACATGTCTGTGTTTTTGTCATGGGACAGCCCATTTAAGTATACCTTTAAAGGGAACCTGTCACCCCCGTGCCGGGCTGACAGGCTCCCGACCCCCCGCTACAGCCCCCTATACTCACCTGATCCCGCCGGGTCCCGCTTCTGGATCCGGTCGGGTCACGGAGATCTCAGCCGCAGCCAGCCCGGCGCGCGCACTGAGGAGATGAGTCCAACGCTCATAGAGAATGACGGAGTGCTGGACTAATGCAGAGATACATTAGCTGTTGGCTGCAAGAGCCTTTGTTCAATGCCATATTACGCCTATGGCCAGAATGATAAATGAGGTTCCTTTTCAACCTCAACACTCTCCAGCTGTTGCAAATTTACAATTTCCATGACAGCCAATACAGAGGAATTGTATTTTTGCAACAGCTGGAGGGTTGTGACTTTAATATCACAACTCAAAGGGTTATGGTTGGAAATTCATTGGCTATGTTCTATTAATATAAAATCACAATGCTAGTGACTTAGGTAAGAAGACAAATTTGTGCAACTACTCAGGTTTTAGCAATTCCAGTAATGACTGTGAATGGTTGCATGGATAGTATCTGAGGGAAAGAAGAAAAAACCATTAAGGCTAGGTTCACACTGCGTTTTCAGCATCCGTTTAACGGATACGTTTTTTTTAACGTCCAGAAAAATAGGGTCAGCAACGTTTTTTGGTCCGTTTTGGTCCGCCAAAAAAACGGATCCGTTTTTTTTTTATAATGGAAGTCAATGGAAAAAACGGATGCACACAAATGAATCCGTTTTTTGCAATCCGTTTTTCATGCGTTTTTTGCAAAAAACGGATGCGTAAACGGATGCTGAAAACGCAGTGTGAACCTAGCCTAACCGCAACAGTGTGTAAAGCTGTAAAAACACTGTTAATCTAATCATTTTATTTCCTTTTAGGTATACAGTACACAAAGTATGGATGTCGGAGAAAAAGTGACAGCAGGATGGTTCAGCGTACCCTATGTGACAACAACAAAAAGCCCAAACCTATTCGTAAAAGGTGTAACTTGCATGAGTGCTCACAGCCAGGGTATGAACAAGTTAGTAATTTGATCTTTAAAGTATTGTTTTCATCAATCTAATCATTTAGCCTGTAACAATGTAAGCTTTTCTTGACAATGCTGAAGATTTTAGGCCATTTATGTCACATGTGAAAACTGTTAATTGGCGGTTGGTGGTTCCAGTGTATCAATATACAAAAACATTGTTAATCTTAACCTCACCATGAGATAGTTATCAGTATTGCAGATCAGAATGGTCATTCCCCCAACTGGTTGAAATTTCAGCCCCTTGAGAGACTAGCTGGTCATAGAAGGTCTAGTTGCCAACACCCCAGGCAGACATCTAATGTCATAAAGGGTAGCTCTAGATAGAGTATTAATTTACTTTGCTATGGAAATTGCATAGTTCCCATCCATAGGAATGGCTAACCATATGATACATAGGCATGCCTACTCCTTTCAATTAGGCATTATCTATTCTAGCATCTATCATGAGATCATTACCCACTTACTATGACATTCAATTGCAACAGGGAAGTATATAGTCTAGTATATTATACTTTAAATTATACTTAAGATCTTTGTAAGTTTACTATTTGTAAAAATTCTTTCCTTTTTTTTTAATATACTCTTTGACTTGAGGGAAACACTCATTTACATAGTTTTTAATGGTCAGCTCTATGTAGGTTACCTCATTGCATCTGGTTATCATCATGGCTTTCTAAAGGCTTGTACAGAAAAGATATTAGACTTGCTGACATCTTGTTTCTATCTTGCTAAGCTGACCAAATTAATCACAGAATGACTAGGTCTAAATGTAGAATGATGCATTGCACATGTATTTATGTACTGTAGTGCTGTTTGTAACCATGTACTGTATTGTATAATGCTGTCATAGTATTTTAAATTTTAATCAGGTTACGTAAACAAATATTTATGTGACTTTCTTTGTAGATGGGTAGCAGATGAGTGGGGATCTTGCAGCAAAACCTGCGGCAAGCTGGGTGTCCAAACTAGGGTAGTTCAGTGTATCCAGCACCTGCAAAATGGCACCAATCGCACTGTCCATACAAAATACTGTACTGCTGAACGCCCTGAACCGAGGAGGCCATGCAACCGCATACCATGTCCTGCACAATGGAGAACAGGGGCTTGGTCCCAGGTTGGTGTCTGTATAGTGATGCAATTCTTTGGTTACTGAGAAAGTAGATTTACTGAGCAAAAATAATTGTGAAACAGCAATTATATGTTTTATTTATTCTGCATTGTGTAACAGAATACAATGCATAAATATAAACTTCTCAGTCATAACCTTAAAACCACCTGCCTAAAGGTACTATTAGACAAAGCGATTTTTAATATATTGTTTATCGTTAACCGGAAATAGTTCACCATATTATACAGAATGATAGTCGTTAGTTACAATCGTTACTGCGATTGTTATTGCGATTGTTACTATGATCGTTTACTCCATCTGATCCCAGCAAAAAAAAACAACAATGTGGAATTTCACTGAATGATTAGTGAACAAATGCAGAACTACAGTGAACGAATGTAGAATTACAGCGAACCATTAATGATGGTTAGGCTAGGTTCACACTGCGTTTTCAGCATCCGTTTAACGGATCCGTTTTTTAACGTCCAGAATAATAGGGTCAGCAACGTTTTTTTGGTCCGTTTTGGTCCGCCAAAAAAAACGGATCCGTTTTTTTTTATAATGGAAGTCAATGGAAAAACGGATGCACACAAATGAATCCGTTTTTTGCAATCCGTTTTTCATGCGTTTTTTGCAAAAAACGGATGCGTTAAACGGATGCTGAAAACGCAGTGTGAACCTAGCCTTAGGGTCAGATCTAAATCAACGATCAATGACACACAAACGATTTTTTAATTGTTGCCTGCAATTACACAGGACAATTATCGTTTAAATTCGAATGATTTAACAATTTTTCGCACGATAATCGTCCCGTGTGATTGCGTAGGCCCCCCTTGTGCTGCAATAACAACTAATGAAGGCATGGACTCCACATTATCTCTGAATGTGTCCTGTGGTATTTTGCACCAAGACATTAGCAGCAGATCCTTTAAGTCCATCCATGCATTCAGTGTCGGACTGGAGTGCTTGGGCCCACCAGGGGAAATCATTCTTGGGGCCCACCCTTCAGCCACTATACTTATCTATGGTAACATTAATAAGGGTCCATTAACACGGTGTGATATGGGGCAGCGTAGGGCTGCAAACGATTGCTAATCAGCAGGGCAGGAATACACCGAGATGTGCGGCCAACAACAATGATTTATACAGCTGCACAAAAGATCAAATCAGCCGACTAGCGGGCATTTGCGCGTCAGCTGATCTCTGACACTTTTACATGGGGCTTCCTAGGAGCTTTTGTTACCTATAATTGCCCTGTGCAATAAGCTATAAGACAGGTTTCTTTGCATGATAACACTTTATACAGATACAAAAGTCATACAGCTACCAATAACACCAGTATATAAAGAGCAAATATCCCCACACATATTACTGCCATACTGTTACTGACCAGATCCTGTATACCAAGACTGATATTACCAATAATACCAGTATATAGGAGGGAAATAGTATCACCATACATATTACCGCTATACTGGTGCTGACCAAATCCTGTATACTATGACCAATATTACCAGTATACAAGGGGAAAATATTACCGCCGCTACTACTGACTAGTACCACCACATACTGACTTACACCGTCACCACTGCTACTGAATAAAATCCTCTGTACACAGACCACTATCACCTCATACAGTCATATAGAGGCAGACCCAGCTCTACACAGGCTCTATACACCATATACATTACACTGCAGTTACATCAGGTGACTCACAGGAGACGTCTTCTCTGATCGGAGTTCTTCGCTTTTCATTTTCTTCTCCATCTGCCCTGGGCCATTAGAACTTCTCCGAGCCACGAATCCACAGAATCTGCCAGACAGACATATTAGGCTTCACACTCTGGCACCATCCTCATCTCTCTACACACTGCACATCTGTACTGGCCCCTTTACTGTCCCTTGTTCAGTCTTCCATACAGATGGCCCCATGTGCATCTACTATAGTAGAAATCCCCCTATGCGCAGTCCCCCTATAGTAGATGACAACCTCTGTGCATCCTCTATACAAGGGGTAGGGAACCTTGGCCCTCCAGCTGTTGCAAAACTACAACTCCCATCATGCCTGGACAGCCACAGCTAAAGCTTTAGTTTTGCATTAGCTGGAGAGCCAAGGTTCCCTATCACTGCCCAATAGTATATGACCCCCTCTGTGCATGCCCTATTATATACATCCCCCCTGTGTTGTCTCACCTATAAATGGCTCCCCTATGTTGTCCCCCTTATAAATGGCTCCCCTGTGTTATCCATCCCGCATATACTGTAGATAGCCCCCTTTTGTTGTCCATCCCCCTATACAGCCCCCTTATGTTGTCCATCCCCCTATATAGCCCCCTTCTGTTGTCAATCCCCCTATACAGCCCCTTATGTTGTCCATCCTCCTATATGGCCCCCTTATGTTGTCCATCGCCCCAAAACAGCCCCCTTTTGTTGTCCATCCCCCTATACAGCCCCTTATGTTGTTCACCCCCCCTATATAGCCCCCTTCTGTTGTTCACCTCCCTATATAGCCCCCTTCTGTTATTCACACCCCTATTTAGCCCCCTTCTGTTGTCCATCCCCCTATATAGCCCCCTTCTGTTATTCACCCCCTATGTAGCCCCTTCTGTTGTTTACCCCCCTATATAGCCCCCTTCTGTTGTCCATCCCCCTATATAGCCCCCTTCTGTTGTCCATCCCCCTATATAGCCCCCTTCTGTTGTCCATCCCCCTATATAGCCCCCTTCTGTTGTTCACCCCCTATTTAGCCCCCTTCTGTTTCCCCCCCATTTAGCCCCTTCTGTTGTTCACCCCCTATATAGCCCCTTCTGTTGTTCACCCCCCTATATAGCCCCCTTCTGTTGTTCACCCCCCTAAATAGCCCCCTTCTGTTTTTAATCCCTCTATATAGCCCCCCTTCTGTTGTTAATCCCCCATATAGCCCCCTTCTGTTGTTAATCCCTCTATATAGCCCCCCTTCTGTTGTTAATCCCCCATATAGCCCCCTTCTGTTGTTAATCCCTCTATATAGCCCCCCTCCTGTTGTTAATCCCCCATATAGCCCCTTCTGTTGTTCACCTCCTATATAGCCCCCTTGTTTTTCACCCCCCTATATTGCCCCCGTCTGTTGTCCATCCCCTTATACAGCCCCCTTTCGTTGTCTATCCCTCATATAGCCCCCTTCTGTTGTCCACCCCCTATATAGCCCCCTTCTGTTGTCCATCCCCCATATAGCCCCCTCCTGTTGTCCATCCCCCATATAGCCCCCTTCTGTTGTTAATCCCCCATATAGCCCCCTTCTGTTGTTCACCCCCTATATAGCCCCCTTCTGTTTTTCACCCCCCTATATAGCCCCCGTCTGTTGTCCACCCCCTATATAGCCCCCTTCTGTTTTTCACCCCCCTATATAGCCCCCGTCTGTTGTCCATCCCCCTATACAGCCCTCTTTCGTTGTCTATCCCCCATATAGCCCCCTTCTGTTGTCCACCCCCTATATAGCCCCCTCCTGTTGTCCACCCCCTATATAGCCCCCTCCTGTTGTCCATCCCCCATATAGCCCCCTCCTGTTGTCCATCCCCCATATAGCCCCTCCTGTTGTCCATCCCCCATATAGCCCCCTCCTGTTGTCCAACCCCCATATAGCCCCCTCCTGTTGTCCATCCCCCATATAGCCCCCTCCTGTTGTCCATCCCCCATATAGCCCCCCTTCTGTTGTCCATCCCCCATATAGCCCCCCTCCTGTTGTCCAACCCCCATATAGCCCCCTCCTGTTGTCCATCCCCCATATAGCCCCTTCTGTTGTTCACCCCTATATAGCCCCCTTCTGTTGTCCATCCCCCATATAGCCCTCTCCTGATGTCCCCCTAAAAATAAACAAAAACAACTCACCTTACAACACGCTCCCCCGTCGGTCGGGTGTCTTCTTCTCTCTTCACGACAGATCATCCTCATCCTGTTGAAGTCGCGAGCAGCACGTCGCCTCTGAGCTCTGTGTGCGCCGCGGCGGCTGAGACTTCCGGTACACGCTCCCAGCCGGAAGTCCCAGCCGCCGCAGCGCACACTGAACTCAGAAGCGACGTGCTGCCCGGGACTTCCCCAGGATGCTGCGGATCTGTCGGGGGGGGCGGGAGCGGAGGTGACACTGACACTCTTGTGATCGCAAGCAAACGCTGCTTGCGGTCACAAGAGTGATTGACAGGGCGGGAAGCCTATGGCTTCTCGCGCTGTCAATCAGCACACTACATTTAACTGGAAGCGATTGTTGCGATCGCTTCCAGTTAAAACGATAGGTGCCGCACCCGAGTGGGCCCCCCGGGAGCACGGGGCCCCGGCTGGGCTTGCTGGCTGGAGACCACATGGCTGCAGTCTCCAGCCCTGTGTCCCCTGACAGGGGGCGGGGCCCACTCCAGCTCGGGGCCCACCGGGGGTTTCCCCGGCCCCCCGGTGGCCCAGTCCGAGCCTGCATGCATTAGACTTGTTTTTCCAGCTCATCCCACAGATACACAATCGGATTTACATATGGGGAATTTGGAAGCCAAAGACAGAAACCTAAGACAGAAGGTCCAGCCCTTCACAATCAAAGGAGTTTCCAAGTGTATTAAAGCAGTACTGTCATTTATCTAAACTTTAATCTGTTGTCCACACATGGTAAAAGTTTATATTGCCCTAGGGGTCAGTCCTATAATCTGTAGTTATAAGCAGGTGAAACACACGACAAGTATTCATTGCCTGACCGCAAGACCTGACTCATTTACTCCACTGTCAAAAGTTTAGATAAATTACAGCACTGCTTTAAGTCTTCTTTAAAACTCTTCATCATGCCACAAGGTGCACAGCCAAATCATATTATGCATCTCCAACACAACCGCATTCTTGGTCACAAAGACCGGATGAGCTTGGGTAACAACTGCAAATTGTACAAGGAGTTGGTCCAATACTTGTTTGGAAGTAGGGATGTTAAAATTCAGGTCATTCAGGGACAGGTTGTACAAAAAGGAATACAGATACACTAAGAATTCTGAGGCTAAATTAACATCTTAAACTAATTTTTAAAGGTAGGAGAGTTTTTATGCATATGTCCATGGAGGTGGTGATTTAAAAAAAATAACATGCACTGTGTGGTTGCTTCCAGGTTATAGCGGGGGTTACAGCGTCTCAGGCCTTCATTAATTGGCCGGGGGGGAGTCTACATTGCCTCAAACCCGAACCCAGAAGTGGCCGTACACCAGGGATAGAACAGCATAATACTGGCAGCGACATGGGAGCCAGGGAGGTGAATACATGTTGGGTTTCTTAATAATTCCCTTAGGGTATGTTCACACTGAGTAAATCTGGCGGAATTCCACGGCGGAACTCTCTGCTGCGGAATCCCGTTTGCTTCAGTGTGCCATAGCCTGTCTATGGGAGAGCTGGCTCTCCTCCGCTGCTGCCAATCTCGGTCAAAGAAGTGACACGGTAATTCCTCGAAGGAGAGAGGCGGCAGCAGAGAAGCGCGTGGCCGGTGTTAGAAAGGATAATCTTTACTGCCCCTGAATTCAGATGCGGGCGCACACAGATGCACACAAGGCTCCATTCCATGAAGACATGTCAGTTTCTTGCAGCAGCGGTAGGGATCCCGTCCGGAGTGTATACCATGTGTACACACTCCGACCGGGATTCCTTAGAAGGCAGCACTACGTAAGTTCTGTAGTAATCACGGCCGTTGTTACAACAGCTGTGATAATTATGGAACTTCCGTAGTGGGAACATGGCCTGACAGTGTTGGTGGTCTGCAACAATGCTTAAGTACTTTGGATTTCAACGACAAAGCAGGTAATCCACTAAAGGGTATGTGCAGATATGTCATCATTGTTCTTAAATTGTCGTTTGTCGTTCGCAAAAAATTCG